>NC_034410.1:49707163-50044621 GCF_002078875.1 Numida meleagris | reverse complement strand
ACCGCCTCCTCCTCCTCCTCCCGCACCCGCTCCCCGGCCAGGCGGCGGGGTCAGGCCGAGCCGGGACGCCTCCCGGCGGGGTGTCCGGGGTGGCACGCGGCCCTGCGCTGGCCCCGAGCCCGCTTACCCTGCACGGCGGGTTCCAGGCGCCTGGTGCCGTGTGGCCGTCGGCCGGGAGCGCTGCCCGCGGCTGACACACGCATACACACGCACCGGGGACACGGCCCGGCGGAGCGCAGCGCATGCGCGAGGCCGGCGACGAGGGGAAGCCGCACCCCGCCAATCGCGCGCCAGGCTGCCCTCCTCTCCCGCATGCCCGGAGCCGGGCGCACGGTCCCGCTCTCGCGATATCCTCCTTTCCTTCTCCTCCTCCGGCCAGCTCTCGCGAGCCCTTGTCCCTCCCACTGCCGGTCTCTCGCGGGGTTTTTCTTCTCGCGAGAGCAAGGTGGCGCGACGGGGGGGGGTTAGGGTCGTCTTAGCGCAGCGCTGTTTCTTAGACCAGAGTGACGTTTCTGTCGTTACTCAAATGGCTCTCCAAAGGGAAAATAGATAGAACTGGAAAACTTAGAAATCCTGATGCTGGAATCAGTCTCGTGGTTTCCTGTGGCCCACACCTGCGCTGTACAGTTCATGCGTATGAGCAGGGTAGCACACAAAATCTGCTCATATATTTTTAAGTGGCTTTCAGCTAAGAATTCTATGCTGAAACCATGGTACAATGCAGTGGGGCATACAGTGTTTGAGGGATGCATGTTCCTCCATCCTTCCCTCAGCTGACAGTGCTACAATTCTCGGAAGTTGAAATAAATGTTAAAAGCATGAAAATCTAAAAAGCTTCACTGTAAAGCTCCAAGAACTAGCATTCTGGAAAACTTTAAAGCAAGATGCTGTGGTGGACACCAGCTTTGTGGGGGTTTTGTTTCTCATAGACATTAAAACAGCTGTGGTTTAAAATGTTTTTAGATGAAAAGTTAATTAAATGATTTAGTTCTGTGCATATGTCTGTACTGAAAGACATAAGATTTCACCTAGGAGGAGCTGAAGCTCAGCAGAGGAGAGTTACTGAAATTGTTGATTTGAGAATTGTATTAGAAAATGAGTTTTTTCAGCTCTGAATGTATACAAAGACTTGGGCCACGACTACTAAGAAGCAGCTCTAAGCTCTCTACTACCTAGCTAAATCATTTGTCCCAACTAAAAATTTTCACATATTATTATTTCACATGTTAATTCCATTGGTAGCAAATCTATTTTCCTCTACTCAGGCACAACGCAAGCAAATATCCAAGCAGTGCCTGCCCTTTGAGAAGAGTCCAGCTACCTGCCATACGTATAAGTGCATGAAACTCTTTCTGCGTGGTATTACGGAAGCAATTCAGGCCAGGTAGTTCCTCAGCCTGATCACTTAAGGACAAGAAGCCTAAGGCAGATTTAGGATTATCATCTCTATATTCTTTGTTTTAAATCAAAAGTCTGTATACTGCAGAGAATCTCATGCAAGCAGTTATCTTGTATGTTGCTGCTCTGCTCCACAGAGCAACTTGAATAACTTCAGAATTCAGAAACTGCACAATAATTGCACAATTGCAAGTTAGGTGAAACCAAAGAGGACACTACACAAAAATAAGAGTTTTAAAGAAGTGAATTAAAGTGGGGTTTTGATTGTTTTTTTTTTTTTGTTGTTGTTGTTGTTGTTTTGTTTTTGTTTGCTTTAGCAAAATATCATGAAATTTACAATTTTGTACATTTTCTGTATGTGTATGAGAAGAGTTCACCATTCCCAATTTATCTAGAGTACTAACTACTGTTAGATAATAATCATAGAATCATAGAAGAAGGGACCCACAAGGATCATTGAGTCTAACCCCTGGCTCCATAAAAGACTCACCAGAAATCAAACAATATTTGGAGACCCTTCTAGAATTCCATCAGGAACAGTTTTCTGCTGTCTAACCTGACCCTCCCCTGACACAGCTCCATGCTGTTCCCAGGCCCTGTCACTGTGTTTCAGGGTACGTTTGGATCTGAAAGACAGGATGTCTCAGGAGCAGAGGCAAGCAAACTATGCACTCAGAGCAGCACAGAGAGTCATGGGTTTTATTCAACATACACACACTCATGCACACACAGGCATCCATTTGAGATAATCCCTGTAAGCAGGAAGCAGGAACTCCCTAAGCAAGTGCATTATTACTTACTGACCCTTGAGAGATGGCACATCGACAAAAAGGAAAGGGAAGGAACATGCCAGCAGTGGATGTGATAGGTAGTGCCAGCAGGAAATCCCCTGCTTCAAGGTGCACTTTTCCTCTCTCCCTCACTGCAGCCTCTCTCCTGCTTTTATCCTTCCCAGGGTCTGCAAGGTTTTTTACATTCGCACACTGTATCCGCGCAGTCAACACGATACAGAGCCCAAGTGGAACACCTGCTTGCAAAACAAGGCTTTGCAAAAACAAGATAAACTACGAAGGTCAGCTCTCTCTACAAAACAAGATATTTGCAGTGACAGCCACAAATATCAGGTCCCTTAAAACTGTCACAATACTTTGTTCCATCTTTAGTCAGGGGCCTTTAGGTCTCCGACACACAGGCATCAGAGAGCAGAGCTCAGTACTGCCCCTCTGCTCCCTGTGAGGAGCTGCAGCCGCCATGAGGCCTGCCCTCCTCCTCCTCTGCTCTGGGCTGAACTAACCAAGGGACCTCATACACTTTGCCCTCCAGACCCATCACCATCTTTGTATCCCTTGTTTAGAGGTTCTCTCATAGTTTTATGTCCTTCTTTTACTGCAGTAGCCTAACCTGTGTGCAGTTCTCAAAGTGAGGTCGCACAGCACAGAACACAGTGGGACAAATCCTTCCCTTGCTGGGCTGGCAGTGTGGCCTCCCCTGGGTACAGTTGGCCCTTTGGGCTGCCAGGACACACTGCTGACTCAGATTAACTTGCTGCCAACCATAAACCCCAGATCCCTTTTCACTGAGCTGCTCTTCTGCCTCTCATACCCCAGCCTGTATGGGTTACCCTATCCTAGAGGAAGAATCTAGAAAATGCTGTTTTTAATTTTCATGCAGTTGGTGATTGTCCAGACCAGGACATTAATGTGGTTAAACAGGACTTTCCTCTCATGAAACTGTGTTAGCTGTGACCAATGACTGCATTGTCTTTCAGGTGTTTTTAAATAATTCCCAGATAATCTTACCCATTGTCATGGTTTTGTGATTTTCGGTTATTGGTATTCCACATCATAACATCATGTAGTGGATGTACCTGGTTCTCAGAAGAGAAAGACTACTACAGTCCCCACAGTACTTTGCTCCTCTGTTACCATTTTTCCAGCCGGAGGGAAAAGATAAAAGCTCGCAGTATAAAAACTTGCAGATCACGAGACCTCGCCCCTTTTTCCGCCTGTCTCTCGTCTTGGCAGCACCTCGCTCTCCAGCCGTCTTATCGTCGGTAGTAGAGTAAAGCCTACCTTGATTTTGGGACATTCTCTCTCTCTGTATTGGATTTATCAGCTTAAATTGTAATTATATTGTATTATAGTGTGTTGTTTTGCATTCCGATATTTTATTTAGTAAATTAGTTTGTTTCTCCTCAGATTGTTGCCGCTGTTCTTTGCTCTCAGGGCCATCTCCTTACCCTTCTCCCCTTTTCCCTTTTCCCGGGGCGTGGGCCCGTGGATCCCCCGTCCCCTTCGTCACAGAACCGGGCCAAATGCCCGTAAACCATTGACAACCATAAATTTGCCAGACACCAAATGGAAACTGACAGGCCTGTAATTAGCGGGGCCTTCTTTTTTACTCTTCTCAAAAAAATATGATAACATTTGCCAGCTTCCAGTAAACTAGGACCCCTCTAGATTCCCAAGAGCATTGAAAAATAATTGAGAGACTTCTCATGATGACATCAGCCAGCAGTTTGATTAACCTGGGATGAATCCCATTGGGCCCCAAAAACTTAAATGCATGCAAGTGGAGCAGACACAGACAGAAAGCTTGGACACACCCTGCAGCCTGAGGCCTGGATGGCCACATGTTCCCTCGGAAGCTCTGTCTGGGTAGCTGTATTGGCTCCTGTGACTGGAGAGGGCACAGGGATGCAGAGGACATGGCTTTCTGCTGGGTGTGGGCGATAGCTGATATTTGAAGTGGCGGAATGATAGTGCCTTCTGTGCACGCACTTTTGCAAAAACTCTACACAAACACTAAAAAATTGTTGACTTTCACAGGTTGCATGTCCTCTCTTTCCCTTTCCTCACTCCTGCCAATGAAGCATGAGGAGGTAGCACCGCTTCTGCCCCGATCCCCCTCCACCTTCTTCTCTTGACACCGAACAAAGGCAATTCCCTAAGCCTGCCCTGAGATGCCATGTGACTTAGCCCTACCCAGTCCTGAGGAGCTGGGCCAGGTCCACACAAAACACAACAATGTCATTTCTTTACTGGGGAAATCAGGAAGGCACATAGGAATGCAAAAACAGACAAAAGTTGAAAAATATCTAAGGCATTACTGTTTTTCTTTGCCTGATATTTGAATTGTTTATTTTTCTTTTTATATTTTCTAATTAAAAAAAAAAAAAGTTTGTTGTTCAGTTTTGAAAAAAACACCTGATACCAAGGATAATGGAACTCCACACTGACTTTCAGTACTTCTTCTTGTCCTGATTAATCTTCCCCTTATCAGAAGGAAAAGGTGCCTCTGTAACTCCTTTGATGCTACTTGGAAGCTCCAGGAAGTCTGGGGTCCCTCCCATGGACACCTCCTGTTCCACAGTACTCAGTGGATGCCAGTCCACATCAACTCTTTGAGAGGGATGGTGGGAGGAGTGGGAAAGCAAAGCTCATTCAAGCTTTGTGGGTTAATGGAAGAACTACTAGGAAATGGATGTACCATGTAATCCAGTTGGATAGTAAGGCAGTTAGGGCTGTCTCAAATGATGTGCAAGTCATGGAATGTTCCCTAGTGGAAGCGAGGCAGCCATCTGGGGGAGGTAGTCTGCCTGGGAGTGATGGGCCTGTGATGGGTCACTCTCAGGTAAGTCTACATGCAGGGGCATGATGGTACTGAGCCTCCCTGTCAGCCGCCACTTCTTGTTAGGAGGGTGATGAGTCAGTCCTCATAGGAAGAAACAACAGAAGTCTCTCTTGCCCAAAGAGCTTTGCAGAGGCTTTTGCTGCTCAACAGCTGCTGTTCCTGCCGCAGGAAGGAAGGGTCCCTGTATTATAGGGCTTGAAACAGAAGGCAGTGTGGTGGCATATAACTTTAAGAGGCCATGACAATGCAATTCTAAGAGAGTCCTGTGGCGATCAGATCATGATTGAGTTGGGAACCGGGGCCTTCTGCAAAGGAACATCTGCTTTTGTATCTCTTTTGACACTATTTTGAAGCTCCAAGAAGGCTGGAGTCCCTCCAGTAAAGTCCTCCTCCTGCCCTAGTACAGCAGCTCAGTGGATGCCTATCCCTACCTCCACTTCTTCCTCAGGACTCTGGGCAGAACTGATGGCTACTCTTTGAGAGGGATGAGGGTGGGGAATGGAAAAGTGACAATGAGATACTGTGAGTGTTCCGTGGTGACCAAAACATGGTTGTGCTGGGAGTTGGTGCCTTCTACAAAGGAACAGGTGCCTCTGTAATTTCTTTGACACTACTTGGAAGGTCAGAGGAGGTTGGGGTCCCTCCAATGTAGTCCTCCAGTTCCCCGGTACTCAGTGACAGGTTTGCCCTCCTGCAGGTGGTTGCAATTAGATAGATCAGTTCTTCCTCCAGATGTGGATCCACCTGCATGGGCTCTCCATCAGTCTCAGGAGAGACCACATATATGGACGCAATGGTACTTAGCCTCCCTATCAGCCACCATTTTTAGTAGGAGTATCAGCCATCCTTACTAACAAAGAACTTCATATGTTCCTCTTGCACAAAAAGTGTTTGAAAGGCAGCTTCTACAGCTGAATAACTGTTTTTCCATTTGCATGTTCCCTGTGTTTATAGGGCATGGAACTTAAGGCACTGCATTGGCTTTTGACATTAGGTGTCAACTAGAATGTGATTCTGAGAGTGTACTGTGGTGACCAAATTATGGTTGTTTTGGGAGCTGGGGCCTTCTGCAAAGCAGCATGCGCATCTAACTCCTTTGACACTACTTGGAAACTCTGAGGAGGCTGCGGTCCCTCTGATATCGTCTTCCTGTTCTCCAGTAATCAGTGGATGCCTGTTCCTATCCTGTGCTCCATACCAGCCGCCACTTTCTTCTTAGGAGGAGGACCAGTCAACCCTGGTAAGAAGGAACACAAGTCTCACTTGCAAAAAGAGCTCAGGTAGGAGAACTGACTTCAGCCCTCCTTGATGGTTCTGGAAAATATTTATTTCCTGGATGCCTAAGAGCGATGTGCCTGTAATGGATGCCAGGTGACTGACACAGTGAGTGCTTAACACATTAAAGCTATTCCATGATTCCCTGAAAAATAAACATTTTGTTCTCTTACACTACTAAAACAAATTTCAATTTAGTGCATTAATTTTTTCCTCCAAACTTCTTGACTCCTGATTTCAAAATCTAATGGAGTCTCAAGCTCTGTGGTTCTACCCTTTTTTTGTCCTCTCTACCTTTCATTTTTACATGATTTCCTTGAATTTCCTCATTGGAGCTGCCACTTTACTGCCTTCAACTCAGAACCAGTTTCTTCAGGTGATTTAGTTTTGTTAGGCATATCTGCCATATCATCTTGAATGCCATTCCAAATGCTTTAAAAGCAGAATTTGTTATCTTTTCTTATGGCTGTGGTAGTTTTCTAGCCACATTGCTATCTAATTGGTGTTACCTAGCCTACATACATGCTACTTATGTATCAGCTCTGCCAAACGCACACAAAAGAAACAACAACAAACCACAAAAGCGCCTATTTTTCACTGTTGTATTTCAATACCTTGAGTGCAAAAATAATAGTCTCTTCTATTTTCCTAAACCCAAGCTAAAGCATTCCTCCTGTCTGAGTTCTGTAGATCTGCTTCTGTGAGCCTTCTTTTACAGGTGTTATTTAACTCCAGTCTTCACCTGTGTTCCACTTCATATTTCTTACTGTCATCAAAGCATTCATTACCTATTTCTTTAGTCAGACACACTGACTTCACGTTTTCTCTTGTGGAGAACACCTCATTCATTTTTCTTTTCTGTAACAATGTCTTATAGGATGGTGACGGAACTAGCTGACACACCTGCCATTTCAGGAGAGAACGTTACTGTCGAAGGATTTTTGTAACCTGGGCAACACTGCATTTATATTTACTTAAACTGTTTATTTGTGAAGATACACTGCATTATCAAAATTCTGTGCAATTTAGGGGTCAGCAGCAGCATACTTTGTCTCTTCTCCACTGTTGCAAGTGGAGTACTTCCAGATTTAGTCTGAAAATAATAACCTGGAGGTTGTTTGTAGCTTTGCTGGTATTCATTCTTGCTGACAGCATACATGAATATTCTACAACTACGAAGAGGTTATCCAGTGCATGTTGTGGCACACACCCAAGCACACTCAACCAAACAAGTACCCCATCAGGCTGCTGGCACATTAAAGGAAACAAAAACAAAGCCCAGAAAACCAACAACCATACATCACAGAGCCAGGCACAGAGAGTGTGGATAATTACATAGGACAGATCTGGAGAATTCAACACAGGCTGCAATTTCCAATTTACTCCCAAGCATTTGACGGCATTTCTGGAGCACGGATGTATTATTTGGAAGAGTTGTGTGATTAGCAGTAGTGAGCTAGTGTTTTTGCACGTGGAATGAGTCTCATGACTTTTCAGAGAAGCTTCTTAACAAGAAGCTAAGTTTCTGATGACAGCGAGTTTACTCTGCCTTGAAATTAGCTATGCCAGATTACAGAATGATTTACCAACAGTGGTCATGTCAGTGTCAGCAGCTCTCAGCCAGCAGGTAGTGGAGGCTCAGGATTTGACAGTGAAAACTTATAGAAATCTGTACATTCCTGACATAAAGCATTTCTGAAAGGAATTTAGAAAATGAAACTCTTCAGAAGCATTAAAGACACTGATAGCATAGTGCTAAGCTTGCTTCCTGAGGAACCAGGAAATTTAGGGTGCATCAGAACTTGTTTTCACAAGGCTTAGTGGTGAAGAGTAAATAGGAGGGGAAAGGAGAATCAAATTAGAAGATTCATTTTGGCAGTGTTTGCTGCAGTGGTGTGGAAATCGGTGCTCTGAAGAGGTCAGGTCTGGCCTGGTTGCTCTGGCCTGGTTGCTCCATAACTCCATAACAAGCTGAAAACTTATACCACAGGAATAGTGTTTGCAATTACCTGTTATTCTGCAAAGTGTTATTCTGTGGCCAGCAGATGAAAACAGCGGCAAACACTGGAAAAAAAAACACACCTCCAAAGCTGCAGTCTGGTGCCTGTGATTCTTTTCCTCCAGAGCAGCAACAATTATCTGAAGTACTTTGAAGTTTTGTTTCTAATCTTCCATTGTCAGCCTGCTATTCTTCTTACAAAAATAATACTGTTCTCCCAAGCATATGGAGAGCTAGAAATTACATTTTTTTGTGGCATCTCTTGTGGTGTCTCTAATAATCTGCCATGAATTCAATTAGTTTATTATCTTAGAGGGCTTGTGGGTTGTTTTTGTTTGTTCAGTGTGGAATCTTAGAAGACTTATTATTTTTACTCCCCGAGGAAATAAATGCATTTCTTCTCACCATTTTAAAAAGGTAGTCTGAGGTCTAACTGTGCTATCTTTTTGTAGTTGTTAATACAACTCTGCTATTGCTTGATTGCAGTTTTACTTGTATCTTGTCCTAAGACTGTCTAGTGACTGAAGTGCAATAACTCAAGGTTCCCTATGCACCGTGGAAAAGCTAGCAAGATTCAGCATTTCAATGTTTTTTTTTTTTCCAACACTTCTGTGAACTGGGATCTCCACTGTTGGAGAAGACAGAAGGATAAAGACCTTAACTGATCATGGCACAAATGAATTTACCATAGAAAATGGCAAATGCAACCCATATACCAAGAAAGAGTTGAGAGAGATTAATGCCTTCTTTCAGTCACTGTCAGATCATGGTATTTGATCATTCTTCTTCTGAGGAAGATGCATTTACAACAGGTGCAGAAAAGGCTATAAAGATCATCAGTGGTACCAAGATCCTATTTCTGGGGGAGACTGGCAGAGCATGGTTAGTCTAGCATAACAAAGACAAGGAGGAAATGGTACTGTTCTGTAAAATTAGTTAGAGAGTAGAAAAGGAAAAAAAAAATGCCTAGAAAGAACTAGTTGCACTAAAGGACAGAGTTAGTGCAGGCAGTTATAAACAGTCACAGTGCAGCGTGCAAATGTATATTTTTTATTTATGAAAACAATGGGGTTTGGGGGTCCTAGTAGAAGAAACCAAACAGTAAAGCCCAGCAGCCTTAATCAATTTAAGAAAGGGATTTTGCTGTTTATGAAAGAGTGGTGTGGTTGCCTGTAATAGTAGGGGCATGAGCTTGGTGGAAAACAATAAGTACTTCCACTGTATGTCTTCAGAACTAGTTAATTTCTGTTAGGGTTTTGGCTTTTATAAGTGTTCTGTACCAAACATTCCACACTAGGATGAAGTTCTTCTGGCTGAATGAAGTGGAGCCTGAAGCAGCCTAATTGAGAAACATTTCTCTGCACTTGAACAATGATCATTAACCAGTGACTCACTTTAACTCTCTTGCATCTAGAAGGAAAATGCTCCGAATTGTCAGCACATTTTCCCAGTCGGATCATGAAGAGAACAAGAAACAAGGTATCCCAAGGCTTTTCATGGATTAATAGAATCATTTTCCTATAGAATATGCACATCAATCTCTCTAAATCTCTTTAAAGCAGTTCTTTCAAAACAAACAGAATCTCTTCAGAGCTTTCAGTCTTCAGTTTCCTTTCTTCAGGCACCATTGCTAACTAGCAACAAACTGAGCAGAGCTTTCTGGCTTTTCAGCAAATGAAAAGTCCCTTCTGAAATAGACTTATTATCTGTTAATGGGAGGCATGTGCATAGTCACTTTCACCCAAACTACTTTGGGGAAGCAAGCTACTCTTCACAAAGCTATCACGCTAGAACTCAAATGGTTGGTACCAACTTTTTCTGTTGCTGAACCAGTTGTAGTTTGGCTGAAAAGCACGTGCTGCCTTCCTTCCACCCAGACTCAGAATGCAGAGTCCTACTCAAATATTCAGAAACAGCGTGTCATTTCTTAACACAGGATGTGCTTTCTCTGCTGACTGAGCCCTGCCCAAATGTACCAAGACCTTGATTCACTCAAACGTTTTGGGACCAGCAGAGGGAGCAGCAAACAGCCTGCAACTTCGTGCGAAGGCCAACTTCAGATTCAGCATCAGATGCAAAGCCCTAAAACAAAAAGGGCAGTGACTATTTTGAAACCACGCTAGTTCCTTATACAAATGCTTCGACAAACCGGTTTGCAAAGAAGTTTCCCTAGGGGTCAGCATAGCAAAGACGACAAAGCTTGGAGTCTGAGTAAGTGACAGTTGCAGCCTGCTTTTTCCCAGGACCAAAACCAATTTTTATTTTTAATTTTTAAGATATCTGAGCATATAGGACCTGTCAGATGCTCGGTCAACAAAGCACTTCATAAATTAGAAACGTTTTTTTGTTGTTATTGTTTGTTTGTTTTACAGACACCGTTTATTCAAGTTTCATTTCAAAAGCAGTCAGGAACCTCAGACTGCAACCAGAAGCAAAGGTCTGTTTCAGTTTTTTGACTGCATTAATCATGAATGAAGAGCCATGTATAGAAGGGCCTGCAGCCATTTAGCACTCACAGAACGCTAAAACAGTAACAGTTCATTTGTCAAGAGTAAAAAGATGTAGGAAGTTGCAACAAAAAATGCAGAGATAAGATAAAAATTGTTATTCATATCTCCACTGCACCTATCAAGTCCCAGGAGTCCCCCGTCAGTGACTACAAGTGGGAAAACCACAGGCGGCACAGAAGCAGAGGCCCCAGTTTTAGGTGAAAGGGAATAAATCTCTTGCTACACATTCCCATGGCATGTCAATGTGCTGTACTCTAGAGAGACCCTGATTTCCGGCTGTATTGCTGTTCAGACATGCGCTGAGTGAACACCATGCCACATGTGCAGCAAAAGCCCCTGCAATGCATACTGCTGTGCTTTGCTCCTAGAGGCCTGTGAAAATGATGGTTTGACTTCAGCTTTCCTCTGTTCTAAAAAATGCATTTGCTTCAGTTTACCCACAGTGCATCCTTTTTCTGCGAGGCTGGAGTAAGTTACTACAACATGGTCCTTGATTTTGGCCTCTCCTCTCTGTGAAATGCATCATCACAGAAGAATCACCCAAAACACTGCTTCAAACTTTTATTCTTTCTACTAGCTCAAACCGAAAACATTTTTTCATCTCTTTCTTTGAAAAGTTCCAGACCTGTGGATGCTGAAGAAGAATATGCTTGCTTCTCTATTCTTGCAGCTGACATTCTTTCTATATTAGCATAAAAATATTTTGTTTTGCAGTTTTGTGTTGCTTCTGTTTCACATTTCTCTGTATTTCCCTTGTGCAGCTGCAAACAGGCTGTATAATGAATCGCCTCTACACAGATAACAGTGTCTTTGGACACAGTCACTTCAAACCAAGATGAATGCTGCTCATCTATGTGCACACCAACATAAAATCATATTGTTTCAAACACCCAGAATTTTTTTGAAAAAAAAAGTGGACTTGTGGAAGACATTTTGTTTCTGCAAAAGGGCAATTGCAGTAAAGCTTGCATCCACACTTAGGTGCAAGATATTTCTATTTATTTTTTGTTAATATTTGGATCTTCTCTTGAAGATAATGGCCTGTTGCCAAAAAGTTGACCATCATTAATTGCTTTCATAACTCTTACAAGTAATTCACAAATCAGTGATTAAAAGCCATTGAACTGGCATTTAAATGCTTGCCTCTGTCTCCAGTCTTGTAAGATCAAGCAAGCACCCACTACGCCCAGTGAAGGTGGGAGATGCCAGTACCCACTGTGAGCAGTGGAACTTGACTGATCCAACCATCAGCTGGACACCAAAGTTACAGATGTTATGCAGGTCCTTCTTAGGTCTTCCGTCACTTTGCGAAATTAAGCTGTAATTATTTCCAAGCATATACGTTATTCCCAGTTCTCTAATGGTCCTGAAAAGTATTTTGCTCTGTTATAGAATCATAGAATTGCTCAGGTTGGAAAGGATCTTCGAGATCATCAAGTCCAACCTCAATGTAATCATACTACTCTAACAACCCACCACTAAATCATGTCCCTGAGCACCGCATCCAAACGGTTTTTAAACACATTCAGGGATGGTGACTCCACCACCTCCCTGGGCAGCCCATTCCAGCGCTTGACCACTCTTTCAGAAAAGTAGAATTTCCTAATGTCCAGCCTAAATCTCCCCTGGCGCAACTTGAGGCCATTTCCCCTTGTCCTGTCACCAGTCACCAGTGAGAAGAGACCAGCCCCGCTCTCACTGCAATCACCTTTCAGGTATTTGAAGAGAGCAATAAGGTCTCCCCTCAGCCTCCTCTTCCCCAGACTAAACAGCCCCAGTTCCTTCAGTCTCTCCTCATAGGGCATATTCTCCAAGCCCTTCACAAGCCTTGTTGCCCTTCTTTGGACCTGCTCCTCAATGTCCTTTCTGTATTGAGGTGCCCAAAACTGAACACAGTTCTCAAGGTGAGGCCTCACCAGTGCTGTGTACAGGGCAGGATGATTTCCCTAGTCCTGCTCACCACACCATTCCTGATACAAGCCAGGATGCCATTGGCCTTCTTGGCCACCTGGGCACACTGCTGACTCATATTCAGCTGACTGTCCATCAGCACACCAAGGTCCCTTTCCATCAGGCAGCTTTCCAGCCACTTCTCCCCAAGCCTGTAGGGTTGTCTGGGGTTGCTGTGACTTTATCTGACTTTCCATTCCATTTCTCAGGGCTGTCTCATTTTAGTCCTGACACAAATACTAGATCTGCTGCCTGGTGGTACGACAACACCCACAGCTCTGATGTGAGTGACCTGGCTGCAAATCTGAAATTTTCAGCAGAGTTTGGGGGGTTACCCAATGCAACCAAGCATAGCACTCGAGTTGCTGCCTGGAAAGACCATCAGCCAACAGCCACAGCTTCAGGAGGGTCAGGTCTGTTCTCTGCCATTCCCACTTCAGATCTTGGCACTGTGCTTCCAGACACACACTGGGAGAAAGGAACTGTCAGCTAAAGGAACATCATTAATTTCTACCTTCAAATAAAAGCACCTGACTTGAAATCTCCACCAGACTATGGTTAGCACTGGCTGGCTGGTGTAGCACACTTGTCTGAGCCATGCGTTAGCTGCAGGAGATACTACCTGAAGCATCTAAGGGAAAGAAGAACAAAGGTAATCAGTGGAAACACCTAACCCTGTGGTTTCTTCTTGCTGCTTCTTTTCTGATTTTGCTTAAAAAATAACCACAGCCAACTACGATAGGCATTTCCGAGTGCAAGAGGGATCATCTAGTTGCATTATGAAAGGATTAAATACTTTTGTTTTTAATCTCACTTTCCACACAAAAGGATCAAGATCTTAGCATCAAAATGTAATGCAAGGTAATGAAAAACATTCTTACATTTTCTTCTGCACTCCATCGTCATAAGTGTACTCATATGACTAGAGGATTACAAATTATTTAAAAAATACTTATAGCAAGCAGCTTGCTCTAAACGTGGTTTCTTCTACCTGCTGATACATTAACAAACAGAAGCATTTTAGGAGACAACAGCATTGTCCTACTCGGACTTGGGTATCATCCTAGTGACTACAGCCGCTGTTCCTGGCATGGGAAGCAGCGTGCTGCAACCTTACTCTAATGCAACAACAGGAGCTAGAATCATAGGATCGCTTAAGTTGGAAGGGACCCTTAAAGGCCATCTAGTCCAGCTCCCCTGCAATGAACAAGGACATCCACAGCTACATCAGTTGCTCAGAGACCCCTCCAGCCTGACCTTGAATGTCTCCGAGGACATAGCATCCACCACATCTCCAGGCAACCTATTCCAATGCCTCACCACCCTTATTATAAAAAACTTCTTCCCTATATCCAACCTAAATCTCCCCTTTTTGTGTTTGAAACAGTTTCCCCTTGTCCTGGCACAGCAGACTCTACTAAGGAGTCTGCCCCCTTCTTAAAGATTCCCTTTAGATACTCAAAGTAAGTACAGACTAATAGTAGTGTCCAAGTGTTAGGGCAGCTCTGCAATGGTCCCTGTGGACCCATCCTCAGGGTAGGACCACGTGGAGGGGTTTGTGGGTGCTCAGTAGCACCCCCAATCCGGATACCTAAGCTTGGCACAAGTATGCTTAACATTTGTGAAGTTTTTGGGAAGTTGATGAAAAATACCCTTGTTGCCTTACAGATTTAAATGTTACTGCAAAACAGAAGCAGTGGCACAGCCTCATTTTTATCTACTTAGTCCTCATCTAACAGCACAGGGGCAGCCAAGTTCTCCAAGCTTCCCTCCCACCACATACAGTGCTTGTCTGTCACCAGCATGTAAGGGCAGGTGGTCTTTCCTCCTCGAGGCCCTTCTGACATTCACAGCAGCTACAACAGCACACAGGCACCTGTGAAATGGTATGTTGTTTTTTTACTGCTCTTTTTACACTTCCCCAGGCTATTTCAGCAGGCATCTTGGTAGTTTTCAGATAAAGAAGGATTACTGTTTCAAGCTTTTTTTTTTTTTTTTTTTAGGAATGACTAGTGTTAAATACATTAGTCTGGCAGCATTTTACCCAACAGGTCTCCCATTTTTTGCATTGAAAAAGTCTCTCATAAGTCTTTAACAGACAAGAGAAAAGCAAAAATAAGTACCAGAAGTACTTCTAGCATGAAGCACACAAAAATGATTGAAAAAATAATTCTAACAGACTGTCTGCTACAGGCTTGTTTCTTTTTCCAAGAAAGTTTCCAAAGTGGTTCCTGTCATTGGGCATTATTAAATATACATCCTCCTCACCTCTTTTTAGAGAAGAGCAAAGGGAACAGTGAAGTGATGAAAGATTTTCCAGACATTTTAGTAGCATTCTGGAGCCTGCTTACCTTTTGTACATAGTTTTAGGTTGAAAACTATCCCTCCTTCCATTCCTTATCTATAACACCCTGTCATATTAAATAAAGCAGAAATCAGGCAAAAAAACAATGTCCTCAATATCGCAGGACAGTGTTACGCACAGCAAAGCATGGACCCAAGAAGCACCTGTATTACACATCACTGTTAAGGGGTCTGAGATGCCACCACCACTGCTCTCATTCTTCTCAGATTTGTATTACATTATTCTCCTCTTAGTGCCTCACAAGGGTGAGTTGTTCCAAAGTATCCTTGTATTATGTACTGGAGTTTTGTTTGCATGTACACGAGCCCACAGCAGAACTACAGCTATGCAGCTGCTTGAGGGCAGCTACAAAGCCAGCAACTTTTATCAAGTAGGAAAATCCAGGATCTTGGTAGAAGGCAACCTTGTTTTGAATCAGAGTGATAGCTAACCACTCAAGTACTGTGGAAGGCAGTACAGAGGCAGAACAAAAACCCTGTTAAAAGTGTTACCCACTTTTGGATAGTTACACTTCCATTCCATTGAGGAGTAACTATCCCACTGAAATCCGTAGACAATATAATGCATATTAAGCACTCCGGTAGCATTTATTACTGAGCATAATATTAATCACGAAGATGATGGAAGCAAATGTTTTTTTCCCAACAACTTCAGCTTCGGTATTTTTCCATTATACATGGAAGAAAGAAAAGGTAAAAAAGACCGCAGCAGGCAGTATCAAAATTGGATTTTCTGAATATTTTCCCTAAATGCATTGTATCAGCAGTTGGTAAGATCCCTGTGAAAATCAGAAGAGTCCTACCATCTCTCTGACCCTGGGCAGATCCCGGGTGGTTTAGAATTTCAAGACTTCCTTGACAAAGAAGCTTCAGTCAGAAATATTCCAGTTTGGTCAATGTATTTAGAGCAAAGATTAGCTTGAACTCCAGCACTAACAACATCGGTGCCTTTCCTACCACTCAGTTTTAGTAAAAGGCTGAAGCTCCCAAAAATTTACACAAGGAGAGGTTTCTTTCATGAGTCATCTCTTAAAACCATACACATTTAAGTTAAAAAAATCACAGCCAAAAACAGTCAAAAGCCTGGTAAGAAATTCAGTTTTTGCACCTGCCTATATATCCACATGGCTAGAAAAGCCAAGAAGTTTCTCCCACTCCTGTCAGACATTTTAGAAATTAAGGTGGGCCATTAGCTTTCCCTCCTCAATTCTCTATTGTTGTGTGTTCAGTCCTATCTTCAGATCCTGCTAGATGTATTGCATACAGTCATGTAATTTTAGCTGTCTCTGCTGCTCTGCTCATCGCATTAGACTACAATCATGCGCAGACTACTAACTTCCTTAGCCTCTGAAAGATAAACATGGCAAAGCTCGGTGTCCTCAAGAGGAACCCAAGATTTTCAATAAGTCTGTTCCACACATAGATAAAATATTTCATTCCTGCAGATTAATATAATTACTGCAAGGCTTAGATATAGCTTGTATTTTAGCGTATTATGATTGCCATTGGAACTTGCAGAAGGTTTATTCTCCACACTACACTGACATTAATGTCCCTCTGAATGGGAAGGCACTTCCTGCACACTGTGATGCTTCTTCAGAATTAAAGAAAACTGTCGGATGTTGCCATTGTTAAGCTGCGCTCATCAGGAGGCTACAGAAGCTACCAAACAGACTGCTGAGCCCTTAGCCAATATTTCTGAAAGCCCCTTGGGTTTATAAAGCTATAAAAGAACAGAGGAAAAAAATGAGTTAGCATAAGAATTGAATATGTTTCGTACACAATAGAAGGCAACTTTATAGCTTGTTACAAATGAGGGAATCTGTCTGGCCTGCAGTTTTACAATAATGTATTTCACAAAAGGTGGCAAAAGGATTACCAGCATGTTAAACTAACTTGGGAGTGAAATCCCATGGAAGGATTTAATCCTGCCAATGTAAGAATGCATCTTCAACTTCTTAGAGGAGAAAGATGAGGGAAAATGCTTACGGGTAAAGAAGCACTTTAAGCAGGTAAACCTAGCAGTTTCAGCACATAAGCAAGCTAAAGCATGAATTTATGATGCAAATGGATCACGTACTGGATGACTCTCTCAGGATATATCAAAATCCTATATACACAGTTCAACTTATTTTCCCCCCAAGCTGGAGAAGCAAATTTACATTCTCCCAGAACATGCCAGAAGATGACACAGCTTCAGATGCACTTTTTTCTATCGACTTATATAGGCTTTCCTTTAAAGAACATAGCAAACAAAAAAAAAACAACAAAAGAAACAAAACTCACTTCCCATTCTTACAGAAAAGTGCTTCCGGAACACACTTACCTCAATCTTGTCAGTCTGCTTTCTGATATTCCTTGGTATAGCAAGTAGGGATCAGTTAGCTCTGGATAAAAGGTAGCACATGCATAGTCTCAGCTTTCACAAAGTGGATTTTTTAATCAGACTAGTTGAATTTAATCTACAATCTTGTTTTGTTCACATACACTAAAAAGACCTCTAGAATATTTCAGTTTAACTGCTTCACAACCGGTCTCAACAACAGCACAGTAACATAACACGTATTATAGTCATCAATTAACACTGCACAAGTATTTAAAAAAGTGGAAGTTTATTCATCTTTCAATGGCTCAAATAGCAAATAAAAGGACAGGGTAAGGCATCAGCCAAGACAAGTTTCATATGTCTGGTGGCTTCATAACACCTCAGCTCCCAGCATAGAGATTCCAAAGCAAAGTCACAATGTTAGTGGTTAGACTCCCTGGCTAAATAGACCAAAATGAGTACACAGGAAGATGATGTCTGGCTCATTTGCCAGAGTTACATGAGTGACTTTAATTCTGCACTTGGCAGTCTACTAACGCACATACAAAATTCCTACTGATAAATATTTAACGTGACAAATATAACTTCTAAGACTTGAGTCCCTAAAATGTCTGTTAGCATGAAAGTTAAATATTTGTTACCTAGTTTGCTTGAGCACATTTTAAATTGTCAGTTATAGGTTTACACATGTATAAAAAGTGTAACAGTTTGTGGAATTGATCTAGCCCGTCTTAGCCCAGAGGAGTCCAAAACCCTCAAACGTTCTGGTATATTTTTAGTTAAGATCCAGCACACTCACCATGTGCAAGCATTCTTGCTATTCTGAAGCAACTGAGGCAGTACATTTTGTTTGGGGATTTTGGATGTCCATGGTAAATGTTTCTGTATTGCAAAAGCATCTTTGATTGTTTAATATCAACATTAACTAGAAAAAGTAGCTACAATGTTCCCCATTTTAAAATCAACATAAAGTAGACTAAACAGTACAAAACCTGCAATGAGCTTCAGCATAACACACCGTGTTCCAGCAGCTGAGAATTAGGAACACAAAAGAAATTAACCAATGACACTGGAATTTCCCAGACAACATCTTAACTCAAAATACAGTAGCGCTACTGAATCAGCTCCACTCCACTCTAGTCCAGGGAGTTAAAACCCAAGGAACATCTACACAAAGAACTACTCGCAAAGGGAAGCTTCAAGGTATCCGTAATGTTAAGTTTTAAGCAACCGTTCCAGGCTCAGATGTGCCACACACTTTTGACTTCCATCTTAAACATGTTCTGACCTTTTAGCTATAAGATACCATATAGTTAACCAAGCTACGGATGACTGAATATGCTCTGTATCATTCACAAAACCATAGTATGGCACACATTTAAAGAACAGACACTGCTAGCAGACAGCTAGTTAGCGAGATCATTCACGTAACTGCACTCTGCAGAGAGGGCAGGCTCGCACTGATGCACAGGGAGAGTCTCCATGCAACAAGCTGAAAATACACCCTTGACTAAGCAACCTTAGCAACCTGCTAAGTTTAGGTTTTAAAATTAAGGCATATTCAAATGTTTCAATGTAAAAGATTACATCACTCTTCTAGGTTAATCAGGTAATGCAGAATGACATATAATTTTCCTCAGCATAACTGTTCACATATACATTATTCTTTCCTAATTTGCATAACTCCATGGCAAAACAACTGTATACCTCTATGTTAGGTATCACGTTCACAACTGTAATTTTCAAGGCAACAAAAGACAGGACGAAGTAATAATTATCAATGATAAAAAAAAGTATGCTTTACAAGAAACCACGAAGTAATATTTCCCCCTCTGTTCACTAATAAAGAAAAGACTTCCCATGAAACACTACATTCAGAAGAAATGTGAGAAGGTAGGCGATTATGAAATGGTTTGCTTCTCTTGAAGCCACATCAATCTTTTTCAGTGAATTTGACTTTCAGTGCAGCTCCAATTCATGCTTTTAGTGATACATTACAATTTCCAACATGTCAGAGTAATTTCAGTCACTTGAGCCTTCAATGGCATGCTTATAAATTATGGTTTTTTATTAGTATGGTCAAGGTAGGAAAGGAATTCAGGGTTTTGATTATAAAATGCAGCATCTTTCTCTTATCCTCTTAGCTAGGCTTTTTCTTTTCTTCTTCCCATTCTTCTCTTTGCTGTCTTCCATTTTTCTGGCTCTAATTTCTCTCATCAAATCAAAAAACACCTGGAAAAGATGAAAGAATGTAAATGCCAAAACACCCTCAGACCTTTGAGTTAATTCAAGTTATCACCGATGACGTCTACTTCTCGTTGTTAGAATAAAATCAGTTATACAAAATCAGTTTGAGCAAACAAATATTAATCCAACAAGTCTTTCACTGATTTTCAAGGCCAAGCCCAAGCGATGCAAATCTGCTTCTTTCATGCTACGTGTAGTTCAACTAGCTTCTGGTATTTGCTTATGAATCTTGTCAGAAGAATTAAAGCAAGACTCATATTGCTATCTGGGATTTTTTTTTTCATTTTGTATCTACATCTTACCTAGGAGACTCAGGGAAATCAGTTTACATTTTGAGAATATTCAGTGATGAACTGCAAAGGTTGAAGAACTGCTACAATTAGTTCTAGAAGCACACACTAAACATTTCATAGTCACTATGCCCCATGATGCAAGTCTAAACAAAAAGTGCAGAAAACATAAATTAGCATTTCCTTTAAACACAGGTTATCAACCACACAACTACATAAGCTATTTTTAGATTAGGTATCTCAAACTACGCATAAACTCCATTATTATCAAGTAGCTTAGTAAGAAACAGAAGTTGGAGACACATCAATCACTCATGTAAGAAAGAAAAGACTGTAACCTAAGGCCTATGACAGGGATCCTTAAAGTTACTTCATTCATTAAGAGAAAACAATTTCACCTTAAAGAGGGCTACAGAAAATAATTACTTCATCTTTATTATCTTATCAAAGCAGATCATTTGAACAATTCTAAAACTTCTCTGTCTGGAAGGCTTCCCTCCTGATCTGTCATGGGGCTTGATCCATTTCCATGCAACCTGGACACTGCAAGGACTGAAAAACTCTTCTACAGAACACAGTAGGTATTCTTATCTGCAATTACACTGATCTCATATTGACTGCAGCAAAAGCATAAACTTTCATTACACGGGATATGAGGAAAATCAATGCAACTATGTGTTTCTATCAAGAAATACAACTGCCTTTAGGATTCTAGATGTTGAAGTTACTTGCTTTTACTTAAATTTGTATTAATGGTATGCTGCACCTGTCAGCTTGCTTAAGCCCCGGCACTGTACCACAGTATCTGGGGTATGTAACCTACTGCAAGAAGGTGCTCATTTGCTTACTGCTGTTACCAAAGTGAGTGGAAGCCCAAACCCACCCTTTTGGAATTTAGAAAAGCAAATTTTTTTTTTATAGAACACTAACTTCAGTTTACATAATAAACCCCTTAACTTCAGATGCTTTAAGAAAACAACTAACTAATACCTGGTATTTACTAGGGCCAACAAAGCCTCCTTGAGAGCAGAAAAGGACTTGGGGTTCTGGTAGATAAAAAACTGAACATGAGCCAGCAGTACACACTTGCAGCCCAGCAGGCCAACAGTATCCTGGGCTGCATCAAAAGAGGGGTGGCCAGCAGGGTGAGGGTGCCTTCCTGCTCTGCCCTCATGAAACCCCATCTTGAGTACCACATCCAGGTCTGGGGCCCCCAGCTCAAGAAAGATGTGGACATTTTGAAACAGGTCCAGAGGAAGGCCATGAAGATAATCAAAGGGCTGGAGCATCTCTCTGAGGAGGAAAGGTTAAAGAAGCTGGGCTTATTCAGTCTAGAGAAGAGAAGGACCAGGGAAGACTTCACCATGGCCTTTGAATATTTAAAGGGAGCTCATAAACAGGAGGGCAATCAACTTTTTATGTGGGTAGACAGTGACAGGACAAGGAGGAATGGTTTTAAACTAAAAGAGGGAAGATTCAGATTAGGTATCAGGGGAAAATTTTTACCCAGGGGGTGATGAGGTGCTGGAACAGGCTGCCAGAGAAGTTGTAGATGCCCAATCCCTGGAGGTGTTCAAGGCCAGGCTGGATGTGCAGCCCAATTTAGTGGCTGGCAAACCTGCCTGCAGGAAGGGGGTTGGAACTACATGATCTTTGAGGTCCCTTCCAACCCAAGCCATTCTATGACTAATTCATAGACTGTCAAATCTGAACTCTATATAATACATATTAATCTGGATCCATGATGCCACCTGTTCCAAAAAGAAGCCTTGAGCTCTGTAGTAGCCTATCATGTGCATGCAAAAGTTACTGATTATATACATTAAAAACATTTACTTTTTCTCCCGTTGCTAAAGGATGATGAAGCAGATTTAGACAACCTCAGAATTTCTGCACGACTGAAATAAGTAGATGTTAACTGCAATTATGCACCAAAACTAAAAGCAACTGAATTGTGCTGCATTTAATTGACTTAATGTTCCCTGCAGAACAGCATGAAATTTTTACTTCAGCACTGAACAATCCACTTCTTCACAACGACAACTGACAGATAAAAACAGTAAAAGTTTAAATTATTGCAAAACAGTACTCGTATTACTGCTGTTATGCTTCAACTACTCATATGTAATCATTTACATTAGAAAAATTCTGTGTGATCAAGTCTACCAAGAGGACTGAAAGAAAAAATTAGCACTTTAAACCAAGCTTCTTGCTTTTTTGCCATACATCTACTTTTTCAGTCTACAAGGCTGAGTTATTCCAAATTCTATGCTTCAAGAAGTCCTACCTTCTAAAGATAAGTGAAATACTTACAACTAATCAGTAATTTATCATCTTAGCACAAAGAATATTTGTCCCTTTCTTATGACCTTCTGAACCAGGCTTTATCACAGAAAACTCATGAGGCACTTCTGGGCCATTTAAAACTTAAAAGGATAAATCCATTCTTCATAGAAACAACGTACAGGCATGTGGTAAGATGAGGGTAGACAGGATTTCAATCCCTCCTTTAGTTTTCTAAGCCATTTTATTCCTCAGACAGCATTCTCACTGTCCAGAATCAGTTTATCTTCCAGTTCGAGAAAACACAAGAAGGCTAGACCAACACAACCACCTCAAGAACTTTTTAACAATAAAAGGTCTTGTCTAATGACTTATCACAGTTTAGGATGTGACAAACTTGCTATGCTAATGCATTTTCACTGTTTTACATTAAACAACTTAGTCATGCACTCATCACAAGCTATGGGAGAAAAGCATTTGTTTTGAGATCCACCCCCCCAAAAAAAGGCTAAAATAACTTGAACATATAAACTGTGACCCATATACGACAAGTAAAGTAAAATCTGACAGAGATTCTTTGTATTATTAGGTGAGTTATGAGGTGAGTTATTACCTTGTCAACATTGGCTCGTGTTTTTGCTGAAGTTTCCACATAGTTAACATTCCACTGATCAGCTCTGTTTTTTGCTTCTTCTATAGAAACTTGCCTTTTATCTTCCAAATCTGATTTGTTACCTACTAGCAAAAAAGGAACATTCTCATCTTCTTTTACTCTTAAGATCTGCTCCCTAGAGAAAAATAAAAAAGCAAAGAATAAATTAAGTATTTCATGGAGTACTATTCTTAGAACACAAAAATAAGAACGCAGACTAAACACTCTTCCATCCTATTCCTTTTATACTCACTTATTCTTTTTATGAAGCTTACGTAACAGCAAAATCTTGAACCTCATTATGAGGCTATACAGAATGAAAACCAAGACAGACTATCCAGGAAGGAAGATGAAGAATCAGTAACAAATTAAACAGAGTAGAACAGGTGAGAATTTAAACTAAAAGTTCTCCTATTACTGAAGATGTTACTTGAGACTTCTACTTCTCACTGCCTTTATGCTTCTATTTGCAATCACAGTTTTTAATCCATCCAGACCACATTTTTACATTTGACTTTTTTTCTAATAAAATGCACATGCCACTTTTAAAGCTGATTAAATTATCTACTTAGGTAGTAAACTAATATAGATTAACAAGAGAAAAATCTCGTCTTTTCAGGAATCTTTCTGAAGTCACTTATGTTCAGCCCCCGCAAAGATCTTAATTCAGTTATAAGCCAGTGTAAGGATAACAAGTTGCGCATACATCAGATTTTTAAGGAACCACTTAAATTTCTAAATAAAACTGAGTAGTACAAATGCTTTGGTACATCAATCTGAAGAACACTGCTCTTCGAAGACAAGCATTCTCTTTTGTCTCAAGAAGGAGTACAAAGTTAGCATTGAAATTTAGCCCCTCAATGGAACAGTTTCTGAAAGATCGACAAAAAGCACAAAGAACCACATTCCCTTTTCTGGCTGAGGTGAAGCCTATTGGCAGACTTTATGTAGAACAGAAAAATTGGAAAGAGTTAGCTGATCCTGTAACTATCCTTTGATTTGGTATACGTCTGAATCCTCCTGCTGTTCTAAGATATTTTGCTTTTTGTAGCATTCAGTCTTGTTGAGTTCTCTTTTTTTATCCAACAAATATGTACTGAAGGCAGCTTAACACCACATTCATCTCTCAGATGTAATTAAAATAACATTCCTCCACTCCCTGCTAAATAGAGCAAGTGTTGCAACTGTGCTTGCAGATATTTAGTAGTTTGAATAGCCAGTGGATTAGGATAAGTGGAAATATGAGAATTCAGTGCAACTACAGTATCTGTTAAAATAAGACTTTCAGCTAAAGATCTAGATACAGCAGCTTGAAGTGTAAAACTTAAATTCTCTACAGCCACATCAATTCTACTCAAAGCAGGAGCACGTTTTATCAAATTGCCTTTCAAATATTTAAAAATTTAGTCCTTGCAGATATGCTTTCTATTGGAAAAAAATTACTTAAAAGAGTGATGGTATTTCAGAGCACACTGGGAAACCCATCGAATATACTCAGTAGTAGTGAACAGATCTCCTGTTGCCATTCCAGCAGAAAAAAATTCTGTGGAAACACTAAAATGTCCAGATTCTTCTTGTCACTTGCTTTTGCATCTGTCTCTTAAGAGATATTATCCAGGCTGCTCAACAATGCCAAAGGTATTTTAACTGTACCTTTCAAGAGATACAGGGTACTTTTACACAGAGCAGAAAGAATACCATTTTTTATGAGGCCCACTTTAGCACTTAGGCTTCAGTAGTTTCAAAAACAACTTGAAAGGCACTTTAAGAGTTGTACTGGGCAGAGTTTTAATTTCAACACTGAAGAGTTTTTTTCTTCCATTTTTTCCTGTTTCAGCATATAGACTGTCTTTGCTTAAAAAATAGGACTTTCTTTTATGTCCATACAAGATAGAAGACAACCTCTGAATAGGCCATTTTTCACTACAGAGCTCAACCATACAAACCAGCCCTCCAGGATTGCCATAATTAGCATAAGCCTGTAAATCAGTCTGGGCTCTTCTCTATCTCTCTTTAAAGATAGAAATAACAAACATACACTTACATACTGAGAAAAATAAATAAAACACACACCAGAAGGGGACAACCTTGCTTTCTCCCCTCTCCATAACTCCTCCTCTGCCCTTAGAGAAAATTTTAAATGTATTCTATACCTAGTACTAATTAATCTGAGCTATGATAGCATCTCTAAGAATGCTTATTTCAATGGGACGCAAATCATTTCCTTTTATATTATCTCCCTCCTATTTTGCTCAACTTTGAACTACTAAAATTTTTCAGGAGTGGTGTCTTTTTTTTCCGCTGTATATATTATATAGCAATAATATTATTATTTATTATAAAATTTTATTTTATAATTTATTTATATTATAATTTATTATAAAGAAAAATAATATTTTTCTTTATAGATACATAGAGAGATGACTTTTAAATAGGCTCTCAAGCAAAATTAAACACCCATAAGCTGTATAAATTTCCTACCATTACAAGGGTTTCAATACCTTGTATGCTAGAAAAATATTTTAAAAATAAAAAAACAACTAGCCTGTTAAATCCTCACCCACACATAGCTGATGAGGGAAAGGCTGCAGACATGATCTACCTAGATTTCATTAAAGCCTTTGACTCTGCTTCCCACAGTACTCTCCTGCAGAAGCTGGCAGCCCATGGCTCGGACAGGTACAGTCTGCTGGGTAAAAAAAAAAACTGGCTGGAGGACCAGGCCCAGAAAGTGGTGGTGAATGGAGATAAATCCAACTGGCAACCAGTCATGAGTGATGTTCCAAAGCGGTCAGTACTGGGGCCAGCCTTGTTAAATATCTTTGACAATCTGGACAAGGGCATCGACTACGCCCTCAGTAACTAAGTCTGCAGATGACATCAAGTTGGGAGGAAGTGCCAGTCTTCCTGAGAGCAGTAAGGCCCTACAGAGGTGTCTGGATGAGCTCAGGCCAATTGTATGAGATCCAAAAGACCAAGTGCCAAGTCCCGCATTTCAGATAACACTAATCCTATGCATCGCTACAGGCTTGGGGCAGAGTGGTTGGCAAGCCGCACAGGCGAAAAGGATTTGAGGGTGTTAGTTGACAGCTGGCTGAACACGAACCAACAGTGTGCCCAGGTGGCCAAGAAGCCAGCGGCGTTCTGGCTTCTAACATATAGTGTAGTCAGCTGTCCCCGTACTCAGCACTGGAGAGGCTGCCTACTCACAAATGAGATTCCTTGCGCTGCAGTATAAGTGTCAAGCAACAGTGATCTACAAAGGGCAGCAGCCTTCTGAATGTTACTATGCATCTTCTCTTTTGCAATAACCTCTTCGGTATTCAGAAACAGAGCAGCAAAGATATCTGAAGTGGTACAATGATAATAAAGGCATGGTTAGGCATCTATTCAAAACAACGTGACTATAGTCATCTATTCTGGACTACCAATGATACTGCAAAAAAAAAAATTATAAGAACCTCACTATAATTACAATAACTTGCCTTATAACCTACCTGAAATCTGCAGTAGCTGCAAATGATTCCAGCTCTGTAATAGAGAAAACACAAAGAAAGCCTTCTCCACTTCGGAAGTAGTTGTCTCTAATTGCAGCATAGTCCTCCTGCCCTGCTGTGTCCAATATATCTATTTGGACTTCTTCCCCATCCAGAACCACCTTTTTCCTGTAGCTATCTGCTTTGGTGGGCTCATAATCTTCTACAAACTAGAAACAAAAATTTTACTGTTTGAAAAACAAGTCTGAACAGGGCAAATGCATCTATTTTCATATAAGGATATAACAGACATTTCATATGGTTTCAATAATAAACAAATAAGCCTATGTATTTAGGCTACATGAAATACATTATTCAACATAGCTAAAGCAGGCTCTCCATCAGCCCAAACATCTCAGAGTTTTGCTTTTTTGATCCGTTACAAGGAAATTTTAGAAGCAACTGCAAAACATCAATGCCATGCGCAAAGTGTCTGCCATTAACCAAGCACATCTGGCTGCATTTCATTATGCTATGAGGCAGTTCTGACTGAGTATATTTAGTGTCAATTTTTAAGGGACACAGAAGACTTAACTTCCGTTTCTTAATCAAAAAGAATGACTTTCACTGACAAAAAAGCAGGGAAACAAGAAAAAGTTTTTTTTCTTCTCCAACAGCTGCACAAAAAAAAATGAAAAAAACTAGTCACATTTCAAGCATCAAGCAACTTACTGAAGCAAAGAAGCTTTGAGTTTTAATACTTAAGTTTTAACAGGTCTAGTAACCAATGCAAAAATATATTGTAAAGGAGCAAGTTCTAAAACCACTAACTGCCTAGAAATCTGAGGGGGGGGGATGAAGGCAAACTTATACCTTTACAGGTCTCTCTAAAAGAGAAAACTCAGAATATCAAAGTAACAGAACAGTTTGGGTTGGAAGGGACCTTAAATCCCATCCAGTTCCAACCCCTTGCTAAGGGCAGGGACACCTCCCAGGAAACTAGGTTATCCATGGCAACATTCAACCTGGCCTCGAACACTTCCAGGGATGGGGCGTCCACACTCCAGGCAGCCTGTGTCAGTGCAAAAATATTTATGCTCAATTTAATAGTTGACATTTGTACATCATATACATTTAGAACTTTTCAAAAAATAACTGTACCAATTAATGCTTAAGTAGCACTACACAACAGACATCACATTATCCCAATTTACAGTGTACATTCTTACCTCATCATACATAAACTGTAGTGTTAAAGCAGATTTTCCTACACCACCACTTCCTACCATGATGACTTTGTGTAAAGCCAGTGAATTCTGCCCTTTAGGCTTATTTGCTGCCATCTTTGGATTCTAGAAAACTCACAGGTATAAAATGTAAACCTAAAAGAAAAAAAATATTGCTTCATTAGTTTTCTACCTCCCACATGCACTGTTTAAAATGCATTCATTTCAAATCCCTGTACATCTGAGGAATTCAATTTCAGTTCTGTTACCTTCACTGAAAACTACTTTTTTACTGGAAATCATTCCACAAATTGTAACAAGCTCATCTTTTCTTTTTTTTTTTGGTGGCATAAACCAAGAAAGGTGACACCACTTGCAAAGGGCACAGGCAGGTTCACAGCATCCAACAACAATTAGGGGAAAATATTTACAGTTTGGTAGGTAACGCTTTCTGTTAGAGACACAGCATTTGTCAGGAATTCTTGCTAGTTTACTAAGCAAGAATTGAAAAAAAGGAAACCACAGTGAGTCAACACAAGAAAGCATGAGATATGACAGCTACAGGGAAAAAAAACCATACATTTGAAGGAATTTCCAGCTTAAATAGCAGGCACTAAGACAACAGTAGCATCAGCAAGGATTGGTTAGTGTACTTTTTCCAGAGAAAACCAGGCAAATGTGTCATTTAAATCCTAAAAATAACCAGTTACAGCAGGTAGGTCAATCAGGAACTGAAAGAATAATCTAGTTGAGGCAGAGTGCAAAGACTTGTCTTTGTCAACTACAAACACAGTTACCCAACATAATAGAATAGCTGTCCTAGTCCCACAGCTGCTTGGTCAAACACAAATCTCTGCACCTCAAAAATATCAAAGGGCTCTGTGACAGTTCATTCACACACACTCTCATGTGCACATATACAAAAAATAACAATCCCATTAGAATTTGTTTTTTTTTTAAATCACAATTTTTAGCAGAATCCCAACTGTTCTCATCCCACACCTTCCTTTCATTCCTTACCTACCTCAATAGTAGTATTACTGTATTTGTGTTTAAAGGAAGACAGAACATTTTGTCTTGAAAACACAGGAAAGTCACTGCACAGATTTACAAGAATGCTTAAATTCTCTCCAGAATCCCCTTCCTCCAGAGATTAAGGTCAAAGCCTCTAATGTCCAAAATGCAAAATGGCTTCTATGTTACAGATGATGTAAACACACAACACATCTACAACAGCAATAAGAACCAAATATAACTTTGTTGATGAGAAAGCTCAGAAAGAACTCACAACACAGTTTTTTTTTTATATACAGGACTATAATAATAGAGCACAGTAGCAAGATACCTTTTCTCATTATGATCTTCTGACAATCTCACACTAAAATTACATTCTCCTGCATTGTGAATCACCGTTGTGTGCAATTTAAACATCCGGAACACCAAGAACAACATTTTTCTTAAAACTTATTCCAAAATCCCTAGCTGAGGACATGCTTTTGTTAGCAGTGAAGCACTTATGAATAAAAGCATGCTGACTGAAACTTCATTAAAGATTAAACCAATCCTTCCTGGAATTAAAAAATAAATATAAAAGGAAGAAGAAATCTACATGAAGAACTCTGGATCACAACAATAACGCTACCTATTATGCTGTCAAACAACTCTGAAAATGCAACTGAATATTAAGTGGCTTAAATTGTTTCTTCCAAAAGGGAAGAAAGTGAAATGAGCACATGTAAGCTGCTGCACTAATTACAGACGTGTAGCAGAGAAACATAACTAATGTTATGTTACAATTTTTTTTTTTTTTTAAGGAAACAAAACAGGAGCACAAGAACAAAACAAATTTGGGTTTTGGTCACTGAAGCTTAAGAACCACCACTGCTTTCTTTTTACTCAAGAGGGAGTATGAGAACATGAAAATAACTCCAAGCTGTGCATGCTTTCAACCTACTACACCACACTTTGAACTACTCCATATGGTTTTGCTTTTGCATTTTTATCTAAAGAGAAAAGAACGTATACTGAAAGTCGTGCTGACTTTCTTTTTTATAACGTGCATTTCATACAAATAATGCATAGAAGCATTCATCTGAATTCCAATCATCAACCGTCAACAGCTAATTTAGACAAGTTTACATTACAGTAAATACTCCTGGATGCCCAAATTCTGAAGCAGCAGTGTACATAGGTATGGCCACACTAATTTTACTCAGCAACATAACAGAGTATTCTTCTTCAAGAACATCCATACTTCAGGAAATTCGAATGAGTTCAGGAGGACTGCTGTCAGATGTTTTTCTGCAAAACCAATACCACAGTTTGCTCAAATACATGTCATGTTTCACTGTAACACTTGTTGTAAATTAACCTATAACCTTTACATAGACTGACCAATGGGAATACTCCTATTCTACTAGAAGCTCCAATTCAGCTAGTAGGATTCCAGCATACAATAAGCTGCCACTTCTTGTTCTTTGACCAGCTGACAAACTGATTTTGAAACACAAAGATCCTTATAAATAGTCAAGTTAATGAAGATGCTCCTCTCCACTGAATGTTCTTTAAGATCTGGCAGGCAATCATTTTCAGAAGCCCTGATAACATCTTTTCAAAGAAGCATACGAGACTGAGTCAAAGAAAAACTCAGAATTAAAAAACTGACCCAACCAGTAAAAGCAGTATCCTGAGTCATCAAGACATCAATAACCATCAGTGAATTGCATTCCAGTAAGATACTGAAGATAGCAAAACTTCATGCTACTATATTTCAAATCTGAAAGATAAGCTTGTCATCAATACTCTGCCCCACTTTGTTGTGGGAGGAGGCTCAGTGAGGTCAGTTTGCTTTCAGGTTCTTCACAATCCAACAAAGATAGAAGTCTGGCAAACTCAGACCTGCTGAATAGGAACGTAGAAAAGACCAAGAAATAAGTTACAAACCGAGCAAGATTCTGTGCAAGTGATGTTCAATCCAGAGAGACTGCCTCACAACAAATACTCCACTTGGGAGAACACAAACCTTGAAAGTGATATGTTACTGCCACATACTTCTACCTATTTCAGTCTGCTTTTTAAAGCAAAGTGGAACATAGATTTCAATTTTAACAGTCAAGTATGCAAGATGTTTCATGCAAAGCAAATCCTCCTATCCTTAACTCACACAGCCTTATTTAGCGTTCATAAAAAAATGCAAGTTTTATTCATATCTGTTTTCTTAACTGTTCTATTTTATGATAATTGTTCTACTTTATGATTGGCACAGTATGGCAAGAACACCGTTGTGCGAAGCTCAAAAAAGTACACTTTCATATTTTGTTGTACTGAGTTTTATTTTTTCCATCTTGACAATACAAAACTGTTTTGAGCTCAGAATTCAAATAGGTTCACCCTGCAGTAGAACCCCATGTTATAACACAGTAGAGGAGCTCACAGAGACAGGTAGGGTGTTGTCAATAGCTGTGTTTTCCATTGATACAGATCAGTTTTTTACCACACCCACTGGTAATCCCCACCCCAACAATAAAACTGATGAGATATACCAGAGTTTATTTTTAAACAGTTCTTTGTGTAGTCTAACAAGTCATAAGAGAAGCGAAAGCTTAACTGGCTCAACAACATACTCCCATACCTTCACTTGAAGGGCGACAGCTGTCTAACCACCACACTATGGATCTCTCCTCGCCTATGCTGCAGATAAGCTCCTAGGAAACTGCCCTTTACAACATGTTTGAGCCAAGAAACGCACAAATGCATCTCAGTGACTGCTCTGCCAAAGTAAGCAATTCTGCAAACCCCTACAGCTGCTCATTACCTGCATGCAGATAAGTGCTCACCCCAGTTCTGTGCTCCATGTAATGGCAAGCCTCCAGCTGGAGCCAGGATCATTTATATAGAGCCAGGTTAGGGTGTCCTTAGATTACATCAGAGGAACTGCAGGAGAACCAACTAGAATTCCTGTTAGTATCAGCCACAGCTACAGTCCAGCTGTAGAAATCTACTCAAGAGGATGAAAAATAGGGAGAAAAACAACTTAAGATCACTCTGCATAGCAAAAGGAACTTGTAGCTGTATGTGTAAAATCACTGCCTCTCAAGTGACTACCTGTAATAATGTTATCTCTCCCAGAGCTGCACACCTCGCACAGCAGACCCTCTGTTCATGAAATACCATGCACCCACTGGATTTAAACATGACATTCAGCTCCACACACCAGAGGAACAAACAGGAGAGTGTTCCTGTAGAGGTACTTGGACAAGGAGGCTAAGTATGTTTGCATCATGTTAACTCTTGTAAAAAGTCTTGAAGCATGGAGCAGTTATCCAGATTCACAAGAGCAAAATGATCAGGTACCAGTACATAAAGAAGTTTTAATCTCCAGGGTCAATGTTTTATGGCCAGATACCTTTGCAAATATGTGACAGGGAAGAAAATGAAGTAGTAATTTCTGATCTCTCTACTACCAGTGTCTTTGACATCCAATTTCTCAGATTCTCCTTGGAAATTACTTCTTACAGAATAATGTGCTCTAAAACAATTAATCAAAGCATTCTTACAGATGTGCAAAAAAGTCAACCATATACCAGCTCAAACAGCAATGGATGTCCAGCTCACATTGCATCTTTTCCTTCAGAAGGAGCACTGATACAGATTCCTCTTCAGCTAGCAGCAAATATTCAGCAAACTCAGAGAACAATCAGATCCAAGGCACCTACTCCTGTCAGAATGTACTTGACATTGGGCAACAATCCAAAAATTAAGGAAGAACAGATTGTATGATAAGATGGCCTTATTTTTAAAGGAAACTGACTAAAAGGGGTCAAAAAGTTACTCTGTCCATTTTGATCCCTCTAGAGTCCCATAAATGCAATCTCAATGAGAGCAGACCAGGGAAGGAGAAACATTACACTAAGTCACGTCATCACAGGCATGAATTCAGCTGGCAGTTTCTGCAGTGCTATACATAAGGCTGAATGCAGGCTTTGTGAAAATGCAGTTGTCCTTAACAGGAGAACTTTCATTTGCTGCAGGCGTTTGTGTGAAGGAGACTAGTTAAACATAGCTTTGTGTTTAAAGATAATCGGTACAGTTAGCATAGTAGATTCTACTTAAGAACAGATAGTGGTGTCCTTCTTCAATTACAAAACAGTTTCTTGTTATTAGTATTTTTATAGCCTTCATAATGCTATGACATCAAAACTGAACTCCAATTCCTTTGCTTCTGTTCTTTTTCTTAAGGGAAAATTACGTAAAAGATTTGTGAGACGGTAACATTAACCTCATTACCTGCTCACTTCTATGATGAGCAACTTTTTTCCCCCGAGGACTGTTTCATATAGAGAGCATCAATTACAACTGGTAGCTTACACATCACAGCACCTGACTTTGTCCTGTTTTTCAACTCAGTCGGTTTGAATTCAATACATTTGGAGGAATACAAATGATTTCATTGAAATACACGAGCTATGAGTATGATATTAAGAACTACGATTAGCATGCTTTGACTGGTGTGCATCCAGAAAGGCAAAATATTTTACCAGTTGCCTATTGAACAATGGAAACCCACTGTCTTCTGAACAACCAACTTTTCTTTTTTAAACTAAGGTCTATATTATTATGTACTTTAAGCTTAGTATGAACTATCAACTTCAGAAACATTAGCTATAGCTTCTTTTATTTAATTCTGAAGTGAAAATTGACTGTAACTCCACAGTCCTAAAGTGAATTTGTATATTGTCCAGTTTCTCAAATTCTCCTGCAAAGCGACTCACAACTCTGTGTCTCACAAATGTCCTATAGGTGACAAAAGTCCAACATTCTGAGGAAGAAGCAGGAAAGCAAGGATAAAGTGAATACATTTCATTTCCCCAGGGACCATCAAGAAATATAGTCTTATTTATTACTAAAATATCATGGTTTCATCCAGTTACTTCATTTCTTATTGAGTCCAGTAGATTCAGTCCTGTTAACAACAGCAAAATCATGCTTCAGAATGCATGGGTCAAAAATGATCAGCACAGGCTAGTGTACTAGATGCAGATTACCTGGAAGACAACTCAGGAATGACTGAGATATTCCTGCAACAAAAATGTTCCTGGAAAAGGAAGGAGGAAAATCCAGGCAAACAGAGCCTAGTCAGTCATCCCTCCCAACAGCTGGCTGCAATTAAAATACTCAACCAGATCAGCAGAAACACCCCATGACCTAGGAATAGACAAGATACATGAGGATGTAGCACAATGCCAGCTGTTTTAAGCACAGGAGAGTAAGGAATCTTTTTAGGTTAGATCAGCATTACTCTAATAAGCAAAACCCCATGTCTCAAGTTTTATTTGTGTTTTTTATTGCAGTTTAACGTGCAACATCTGTCACGCTCAGCACAAAGTCAAGTCAGTACTGTATTAAGGTAGAACAAATATTTCAAAAATGAAATCATCACTACAAACTCTTAGTAGCAGCTTAAAGAAAGAGGAAATCAAACTCAAATTTTCCATCAAACCTTGGAAATTACTAGCCTCATTAAACAAGAAAACTGGTCTTCTGAACCTGCACCTCAGAACAAGTTAGGACGTACTGTGACAGTATTTCTTTCTCCTGAAAATAATCCTTTGACACAAACTGGGAATTGGGATTCGGTTTTCCACGACTTCAGCAAGCAGTCAAACTACATTCAAGTTCCAGTAAGCACCCTTCTTTCCAAAGCTGCCTAATGCACGCCATAAGAGGCACATATCTCCCCCACACCCACAAAACAAACTTACTAAGGTGCCTATACTTCTACGAAGGAAAGTAAAGAACTGAAAACTGACTTCAGATCAATCTCTCAGCAGTAGAAAATATCCTCGGGCAAGAGACCTGTATTTCCCAGCTTCCTGAGACAGGTACTTAGAGCTGTAACTATACTCAGACACTGAAAACAGAAGAGTCAACCTCATCATCAACAACTCCTTATCAAGTAACTGAGGCCCCATCCATCTTAAAAATTATATCAGCTACAGAGAACAGTGGCCCCCACATGCCAGCAGCACTATGCTCTTAAGGTATCACCACAAGCGTTGATATCCCTCCAAGAAGTCACTCAACCACAAGCAAGCAATGACCAAGCTCACAGCCTTGCTGCAGCCAATGCTCCCAACAGGCCTTGGTCCCAGCTTCTGGGCACAGCTTGGAATTAAGCAGCACCTTCTACAATGAGACTAGATATGTACACCACATCCCTTAATTTCAGCATTTGGCTCCCAAAAACTCTCTTGACATCCTGCAAGTAGATTTCTGAGGAGGCATCTCCACAAACATTTCTTGAAACAGATGTGGAACAGCACAGAAAAGCCTTTAAACCTTCTGAAAAGGAACAAACTGTATCATAAGTCCACATAAAGAGCTGACAAAACACATAATGTGAACCCAGCTGCATGTCCGCAACACTGCTATAAGCTGAGCCTGTCATCTGACCGCTATTCCCATCCTCACCTTTCTGACAGCACTGACATTTGAAACAACTAGGTGAGAAAGCAGCTCAGAAGTCTGTCTGGACAAAAACCAACCTCCACAAGCTTTCGGACAGATCTAAATGAGCTTGCTGGCACCACTGACAGATGAGAAAACACACACAAGGGAAAAGTCGGACTGCAGCAGCTCCAGCCTACAAGCATCACAGAAAACCAATGCAAGTGTTACAAGATTCCTCAGCTATTATTTAGTACCTGCTGAAGATTCCTTACCTTTTATAAGTTAATGTATGTATATATAAGTTATGTAGTGGCTACCATAGTACATTTCGAATAGTTTACCTGGACAGATTCAAAGATCAGAGGAAAAAAAGAGCAGACTCAAGCACAACACCTAAGTTGAAACCAAGAGCAGGCTTGTTTTCATTCTTCAATTAAGTTACATTGTAAAGTAATTTTAGTAAAATTCATATTTATGACAGAGTCTAGTTCATTACCTGGCTGGTACCCTAATCTAGTCACTGAGGGAACTTAAGCTTTCCGAAACTTACAGCACTGAAGAACTGCTTTAACATGAAGTCTAAATGCCCTGCCCTCCCTTAGAATAGAATCATAGAATCACCAGTGCTGGAAAAGACCTCCAAGATCATCTACCAGCCCAACTATTCACCTACTACCAATATTCCCCCACTAACCCATGTTCCTTAGTACAACATCTAAATGTTTCTTGAACACCCCCAGGGACACTGATTCAACCATCTCCCTGGGCAGCCCTTTCCAGCACCTTACCACTCTTTCCGAGAAGAATTTTTTCCGAATTTTTCCTGGGCCTCCTCCTGGTGCAACTTGAGGCCAGTCCCTCTAGTACAATCACTAGTTACACAAGAGAAGAGGCCAACCTCCATCTCCGCACAACCTCCCTTCAGATAGTTGTAGAAAGCAATAAGCTCTCCACTGAGCCTCCTTTTCTCCAGACTGAACAATCTCAGCTCCCTCAGCCACTCCTCATAAGGCCTGTGCTCCAGATCCCTCACCAGCTTCGCTGCCCTTCTCCAAACACACTCCAGGGCCTTGATGTCTCTCTTGTAGCAAGGGGCCCAAAAGTGAACATAGTACTCAAAGTGCAGCCTCACCAGTGCTGAGCACAGGGGTATGACCACTTCCCTGCAACACTTTCTGATATAAGTCATGAGGACATCAGCCTTCTTGGCTACCTGGGCAATACAAACCTACACATTTAGATGTTTAATCTAGAGTATAACAAAACGTATTTGTTCCGATACAATTTAATTTACCACAAGAAGAGCATTAACTGTAACAACAGTCATGGTACAAGACTGAACAGCCATTTCACTAGTCTGTCACACCTATCCATGCCAGAGTCTGAGAACTTGCAGAAGTTAATCCAGGAAAGATGATGCACTAGGTTTTCTAGCATAAGGAAAACTAAGGAGGAAGGAAAGGGTAAAACTGAAGAGGGGGACATATACAGAAGCAGCTTTCCATACCAAATACCTGCAATGAAGTATCTTGACAGAAGTCAATTCTCAGTCATGGGAGATGCTGCTAATATTGAATTGTACTCAGCATTTCCATAGAGAACAAAGACACCTTTTCCCCTCTTCAGATAAGTGTAAGTGATAAGGCATAGCCTACATGGATGAATTTTAGTAACAGAATCAACAACTGAAGGCTAATCAAGGGAAATACTTCGTGGGCATCGTTCAATTAGTGTCACCCAAGACATACTAGCCAGAGGTATTTTCACCCTGCATTTCAGGTGCGATTGAGCGTGTTAGGAAGCCAAGATTTTTGACTGGGACAAGTCAGGCATCATACACACTTGCAAAGAGCTGCTGCTGCTTTTCAGCTATTCTGGAAAGCAAAAATGGAGTTCCCTAGAAGGCACTATGCCAGAATTTGCAGCATGAGCCTCAGCATTTCACTTTTAAAAGCAGTTAAAGAGCTCTGCTTCAGGAAGTTGCTCACAACATGTTCAGTAATATTTTAAAAAAGCTTTTTTTTCCCAACCATATTTCTAAAGAAATCTCAAATCATAACAGTGTGCCCTTTTTGCCCTTGTACACTTACCTTTCAGTATCTATTGAATGTATTTAAGAAAGATTTAAATGCAAGCATTTTGACTTGGCTTGCCAAAGCGTTTAAACAAAAGACATTTGAAAAATACGGGTTAGCTATAACAAGTCCATAAATCGACATTTTCTCTAACGTAAGTATCGCATTCATTGTTAACAATCCAGTACTCTCTCTTCATTCAGAAGTTCAGAACATCAGATGTTCATTTTCTAGAAAAAGCAAGTATCAATACAGTCTTTTATAAGGCCAAAAAGGATAACGTAAGATCCCCACTTACTAAGACCGATGCTCCAGCCAAACAGTTTCACTGCTCTCTAGGCAGAAAAGTTAACTTGATACAGAGAAGTCTTGAAGCAAATGGCACCTGCAAGAAACAAGTTTCCTCATGGCAGGCTGTGCCAGCATGCCTAGGTAATGTATAGGAAAGGCCATGAATGTATCTGAGCTGTGTAGTACGCATCTCTCTTTGTAGAGAGACTACTCCTGATATTGATATCTCAGTGGATTTATTCTGCTTAAAACAACTTATTTTGCCTTATTAGCCAATCATATGGTACTATGATATCCATGAATTCTTTCAAGGTATTAGTGCAGACAGAATGAACACAGAAGTCTTGTTTAAACAACGCTCCTATAAAATTCTTCACAAAGTTTAAGCTTTCACATACAACACTGGAGGCAGACACCTCCTCCTTCTGTGCGGTCACTGCCTACCTGAATAACATTTTAACAAGAGCAGAGTCCCAAGATATCCTACCAAGAAATCCTTCATTTTTTATTAATTAGCTTCTAGAAAACAGAGGATGCAGGAATAAGTGTTCCAGCAGGTACAAACACACAACAAAGGCTGCAACACAAACAGCACCAAGCATGCAGGACCAAACACAGAGTGTTAGTAACAGACATACAGAAGCAGGTACCACTACAATTTTTGTCTTCTCTTCACAAGAATAGGCAAGTGTTCTCTCCTCCACAGGCAGACCGCATAAATACACCAGCCAAATGGAACTTAACAAAAGAGGAGCATGTTGGATTTTGCCTTTCAAGAAATTCCTTTTACTCCTCTGAGGAATCATCCAGCTGCAGTAAATAAATTTCATTAGTGAAATCTGACTTGGCAAAATAAGCAACTTCAATCATTTCATGGCTTGGCCACATGTTGTATCACTCATTTACAAACATGTAAATATTCTTTTCTGATAGTATTGTAAAAGTGTAAATTTTGCAGCCTTTTTTTTTTTCCAGTAACTTCTCCCCCTCCTGTTAACATTCTACACAGTGCAAATTGTGTTTCCTAAAAACCTAATCATTTTTCTGTTTTATTCATGGCAGAAGGATTTCATATGCATGACTCACTGAGACCGGTTTGCAAATACACGAGGACTTGCAATTAACCTTTCGAACAGGTGATTCAAATACACAAGCAGTTACAGACCTGATGTTGCATGTTAATACAGCATTCATGAAGTTGAAGCACCACTGAGTTTGATCCCTTCCAATTACAGATATTGTTTATTCTATAACTACTAGGTCTATCATTTGAAAACTCAGCAAGAATCCATCCCATAGATTTAAACAACCCAACTGGCAACTAATTGCTTTTTAGTTCAATATATGCTTGCCAGTCATACAACACATGGCAGTTCAATGACTTTAGCATATCACAAAACATGCAGTCGCTAGAAATACAGCTTTTGTTTCATGAACTTATTATGAAGTTTTAAATACTCAGCTCAATTTGCCACTTTCCACACAAAGCACCAGTGTAGAATTTGTTTCGCAGTCATGCTTCAAATTCAAGAAAATTTGATTCTTGAATTTTAAATCACCAGTAAAGATGGTGTACATCCCTAGGTGGGTCTCAGGTGTGTCTCTCTTCCTCTGGTCAGCCACAAAATGTAAAAGCTACAGTGGCATGCCAGTAGTGGTCACAGGCCGTATCCAGCTTATTTTCAAGGTCAGTCTCTCCAGGAAAGTACTAGAGAAGTCTGCCTACGGTGAAATCCAGCATCTTCATCTACATTTAACTGATTTAATTCTACACTCATTGCAACACTAAACACCGCCCAAGCGTGAGTTGTATTTTTTTGAACTTTTCAATTCCAGTGAGAAGTATGTGACCTAATATCCTTTCAATATTGCAACGGCATAATATAAGATTTCCCCTGGCCTGAAAAATCTTCACTACTGCTGACTTATAAAAACATTTTACTTCTAGCTGATCACTTGCATGTTTTCAATTCAGTTGCAGTAATTTCTAATAGTGTCACGTCTGCAGAGTCAGAATCTAATTCTACAGCCTTTTTCCTTAATACACATGCAGGCTGAATCCTGCATAAAGTCTGGAAAAGATACCTTTGTTAAAACTCCCTTCTGTAGTTGCCAGATAACAGCCAGCAGGAAGGACCTTAATCTGTTGAGAACAACACGTTCCTGAAAATCTCTCCTTCAAATTGCTGACAAATCCAAAAGTAACTACAGCAGTCTGACTGAGTTAGCTATGGCCATTTCAGTACTGTATTATGTTGTACTTCACTGCTCACATTTCTATTAGAAAAATCCCAGCATTTGGTTACAAAGTTGTTTCTGCTTCAGTTTCTCCTCCAAAAACTAGTTTTTCCTAAGTTTGTTAAAAGCAAACAAAAAACAACTTAGAAAGATTACACTACAGAACTTTATAAGCAGAAGATGATTTTCTTCAAGGTTGCCAAACTACAGACAAAATCACTTATACTAATATAGTTTTACAGTGTTCTTCAAAATACTCCAGCCTAAAAAAACTCAAACTATGCATGCTGCATGCGTGACCTCATTTCTAACTGATACGTCTTATACAGAATGTCTTTACTGGGTAATTTCATTCTTCTACCCCTTCTGACTCCGAGAGCTGTTAAGCACAACCCTTGCAAAACGGAAAATAAAACAGACATTGGTTAACCTTCATTCAATTAAAAAACAAAACAGTCACAGATGCTTTCCTCCTACAAAAGTTCCATATGCACCGAATCAACAATTACCTGCGAAGACCCAGGCTAGCAAAGCAAAACCCTTAGAGAGAGAGGATAGTAAAGAAGTTTCTCAAAAACAAAGCAAACAAAGCCACCACCAAAAACAAAACCAGAGGACCCTCCCAAGCTTTCTGTATCATTTCAAAAAAAAAACCAGTTCATATCTCAGTCTCTGGTAGCTGAACAAGAAGTTGAGAAATACCAGCATTTTGGTGATCAGTAACTGCCCTATGAAATTATTTTTTAAAGCGTAACTGTGACTGTATACCCAACAGTAAAGCTAATAACTACATGTGCCCATTCAGAGTTACTGGCTGACAGGAAGCCAGTTGCATGGTAATATGCATACAGGTTTTTGTAAAATACTTTGTGCATCACCACCTATGGGCCTCAGAATGTCATCCATCTAGATCTCATAACCCACCTAGTTCTGAACGCAGGAAATACCGGTTAGCAATGTCTGCAAAGGGTGTCCTTAACAAAAGACAGAGATGTTAAAGATGTACTGGTTAAAAGCAAGCTTATTCCTTCTTCACAGAAGTAGCAGAAGGGTAAACAGCAGAGATCACAACTTAAGATTCAAGTTATTATCAAAACAAGATTTCAAGAAGACTGAGATATAACTTGGATTAAGATTTAGAATGTAGTTCTGCCAAGTCCAAAGGGCGGCAATAGCTTCTGCTCAAGCTCCACCACACAGACACAACTGTGAGACAAGTTCTTCTCTGAAAGAACGCTGCAACTGGAAAAAAATCAGTTTGGTAAATTTGCACTTTTAAAATATTTCTGAAAAAAATGCAACTGTATTTTTAAATGAATTGTTCTAAAAATGGTTCCTTATGTCGCTTTATATTTAAAACTAAATTAGTAATTACACAGACCAATGCAGTAATTCAGACTAGCAGCTTTCTTAAACCTATTATTGTTCTTATTGCAGTCTTCAATTAACAGGGAAAAACAATTCAGTAATACCATTTTATGCATCTCAACAAGTCACAGGGCACATCTTCCTTCTCTGGTACTCCAAAATGTTGCAGACCACACAATTTCACAACTAAAGTTATATGCAGCCATCTTTTTTTCACTGTGGCACAAACTCTCTAATAATTTTAGAGGATGAACTTGCTTAAAAGAAAGCCATTTCTGATAGTTAGCCCAAAAGAACCTGCTCTTCAAATTCTGAATGACCATACAGTCCTGAATCCAGACTGTAGTGTTTTCTTCCTAGGCTAAGTTTTCTTGCGTTATTATATACCATAAGAATGAGCTGGAATCTCACAGCCATTAGGCCTGATCAGCAGCAGGAAGAAAGGAGGCTTTAGCAATTCAAACTCATACAGACCAGCTCTGCACCACTGATATTAATTGTGAATTATGTTAGTTTAAAAAAAGTGTATTATACACTCAAAAACTAGTGAGCATTTCAAAAACGTAACAGTCAGAGAATTTAAGGTACAATAAAGTACAGGACCAGTCACTGAAGCACTCAAGTAAGCTATTGTTAAGTACAAACATTGACCTTACAGAAACCTGTTGTTAGAATACGTGATTTAAAGCATTCTTTCTTAAAATCCAAGAGACCTGAGATTTGGAATGTAGTTTCATTTGCATGTTATACAGCAAAAGTGGAATTAACTTAAATGCACAACTGTGCAAAAACTTCTAATGTAGGACTATCCTACCAAAAAATCTCCGCCACACAGTAATTACTTTTATTCAGTTCCCAAATTTGCTTATTTTGACCTCTGCAGTAATAGTGACATAGTTAAGAATAAGCTTTTCCCACCTATGCTTCAAGTAGAACCTTCATGAGCCAGTGATGTTTCCAATGTGACAGACACCACTGGGCATACTGCACTGCTCACTAATGTTGTTTTCCTGCCTGTACAGGTTATTTCATTTTGAAGTCTGAAATAAATTCCATGGGGAAAGTTTGCCTGGAATTAACAACTTCTAAACCAAACGCCCTTTCAGGACAGCACAGCTATACTGCGTTACAGTGGACACCAGACTACACTGGTACAGGCTTGAAATGACAGGTTAGCTTTCCTCTGCACTGCTGGATGTGCTTCATTCAACAGGAGAACTAGCAAAAGGACAACACAGCACATAGATGGCTTTTATTGTTCCAGATAGGAGCTCCACATTTGGAAGACTTCCATGTTTACCGCACTCTGCTCAATGTTGACGGAAACATTTCTGTCTGCCTGCGTGTGGGTGTTACACATCAGTATTCTCAGACTGTGGGAGACAAGAATCAGAGTTAAAGATTGAATTTAACAGTGACACAGAAGAGGACAAGAGCACTTCAGAGTAAAATGAAACAGCATGGCCTGAACGCATGGCAGATCCTTGCTACCCACCCACTAAGCATAGGTTCAAAGCTCCTTTACAAAGTCACATTTTCTTTATTTTGCAGAAATACTTGTTTGGTCATATAGTGTATTTACATGCCAGTTTTTAATGAAATTGTGTGGGCCATTCTGCACGAAGCATTCCCACACTGATACATCAGATGATGTGGTAATAAACTTACTGTTAGAGAGAAAAAACACACTATATTAAATGAGCTGGGTATGAATTTAATCTATATTGTAATCACTTGAACTAAGGAGCCAATACCACAGAATAAGCATCATCAATTCCACTAAGTAACAACTGCAGAATTACTACACAACCCACTCTATCTTGTTTGTGCTACCTTTTTTGCATTCTTGGCTTCCCTCTGTATTACTATTATAAACCGATGACAGCATAGCTTATTTTGAATTCTCTACAGTAACTGTCTTTCATTATAATTCCTCTTTACATTGTCTAACATCTCCTACACACCTGTTTTTTCCATCTTTCCCCTTTGTGCACAGCATACCCATCTATTGCCCCAGAGGTGCTGGGAATTTTGATGACGCCAAGCTAACCTTAAGCAAAACATTAGCAATAATGACTAAGTCACCCTGTATGCAATCAATTCTCCCTCATCAAGAAGTTCTAGAGCAGCATTACTTAGCTTATACTGCATTTCTTCCCCACCTGCTTCCACCCCTAAATCCAGTACTGGCTTTTGTTTTTTTCTGGTAGGAATTTCAGATTTTGCTGTTGTGGAAAGCTCCTAAGACTCAGCCTTACATGCCCAAGCCTTCGGATATGGGGTTTCGTGCCTACCAAAAAGACTGGACACACAGCAGTGACCACCAACAACCCTTGGTTGGTAGGCACTTGCTCGAACTCCCACTTGTTAAGAAAACGTGATAAGAAGCAAAATAGGATTTAACAATTCCCTGGTCTGTCTGCAAACCAGATTTGTTCTAGTTTAAGGGACTCTAAGCTTTTCACATCCACAAGGACTAGAAATTTCAGAATCTGCAGACTTAACCAGTAACATTTTACAACTATCCCCAGCTGGTTTTCTGCAGCAGGCAGACTAATATAACAATTTCTTCCCTTCTTAGTAATTCATACAAAATTTTGCAGAACGTCCAGTGGATTTGCACTAATTATACCAACTGTTCTATTTTCTTGCTTCATCACATCCATTCTTCATTACAAAGGAAAGAGCCTTAAAACAGCTGTCCCATAATTACATGTGTGATGTGGGCAGGCTGTAATATATTAATTAGAATACTGTCACTAGCATACCAAACTGCCTTGCTCACTTAAAACACATTTCAATTTAGACGCAAAGTAATTTTGATAGCTGGGAGGTATTAGGAGTTCACAGGAATGTGGCTGTAAGCACTCCTGAGGGGGCGAGGAGCTCCCTGCTCAGAACACACCATGTGTGTGATCAGTAGCTTATTCCCAGGGCCACAGTATCCTATAGCACTTCCCTGGTTGGCAAAGCAAACAAACCTAATCACAGAGCTACATGATTTTTCTCATACAATTATTTTTTCTTCATTTGTGAAGCTGCAGGGCAAACAATGCTGTTGGCGATTAGCCAAGATGTTTGCTTCAACAACTTTATATATAACAAGACACCATACCTACATTACTCCTTGATACCAGCAACTGGAATATATCAGGTTCTAAGTTGGAACATCCTCTGCTTCAGCAATTTTATCCTCCAAGTCAGATGCACTGGAAATTTAACAGGAGTAAAGGCTCACCACAGACAGAACATCCCTGTTTCAGCAAAACCCCTTAAAAATATTTGCAAGGATGTCAATGTATGGCTTAGTGGTGGTTAAGAACACAACTGTTTTTAGCGAAGTAAACCTGACTATGGTCTGCCTTTTAGTATCATAGCATATTTAACTCCACAGCTGACTTCTCATGCAGGGGTCTGAAGGTTTTTTGGACTGTTCTGTGCAATAGCATGTCACTTTCATTTTTATGGCTAATTTAAAAAAAAAAAGACAAACATCACTAGCGCTGCTAATCCCTGTAACTTTTATCACTTGAAGGTTACTGGGAAAAGGAAAAAAAAAAAAAGCTCGACAAACTCTCACAAGCATGGATGAAAGGGCTTAAACCTGCAGTAAGGACCTATAGATCACATAGTTCTTCCACCATTTATTACAAATGCTCGCAAGTTCCCAAGATCTAAATATTGAGGTACATGCTATATATTAGATGAGTACGTAGGCTAAAAAGAAAAAACAGGATTTTCAATTAAGAGTCAGGTTGTAATCACTATTAATTGTACTGATAACTAAGAGAATACCAGCATCTTCTCCCAGTCCATGCATCTCCTTTCCCAGGAGCTCCACTCCTTTCAGTGTAACTTTCAGTGGAAATGAAAGAGAACGACTGCTAGGTTTGGGTTTTTTTTGTGCAGACCTTTCCATAGCCTATTATCTCCAGACACTGGAGCACCAGCAGAGGCACGCACCGCTCCCAGCTGGGGATGTGCAATGCCTCGCACTGCAGAACGCAAAGCCTCCTTTCAATTAGAGGTTAAGGTGTTAGGGTCATTTCGAGCCTGAGAACCAACATCTGCTTTCTGTCAGGGCAGCTCAGCGATGCCACAAAGTAGATGCACAGCTCGGACGCAGACATCTCTCTACGGGTTACTCTTGGGATGCACATGGCCCACTTAACGTCTTTATTCTAAAAGACACTCAGCGAGAGGAAAGGCGTGGAAGCCACCAGCCGCCACTAAAATCCCCAAAGCAAACACCGCCTTGTTTACCTAATCAACTCTGCGGCACCGAAAGCCGCTTTTATTTCGGGAACTTACTCCGCACCCCTTCCTTTTGTCTCGCAGAAAGCCACAGCTCGCAGCAACGCCTTGCAGCACACTACAGCCGAGTGCAGCACCCGACAGCACCGTACCGGCCAGCAGCTCCGCTCCCGCTCCCCGTATTCGCGCCGCCCGCCCCAGCCCGGCCCTCGCACGCTCCCCCCCGGCGCCCCCAGCCGCAGGGCGGCGGCACCAGCCAGCACGGAGCAACAGGAGCTGAGCACCCACCGCTCCCCGCAGCGCCCGGTGGCTCGCGGGGAGGCCCCCAGGCCTCTCCCCACAGCCGCGGCGGAGCCGGCGAGCAACGCCGAGCCCAGGAGGGCAGAGCGGCGGGGCCAGGCCGCAGCACTCCCCCTCCATCGGCACGGACGGGCGCTGATCTCTCCTGGGCCGCGGCCCGCGCCCCCCTCCCCGTTCTCTGCCCCCAGCTTACCTGCGGCTGGGCTGCCCGCCGGAGGAGCGAGTGGGGCGGGCGGGGCCGGGCGGGGCGCCGAAGGGGAGCCCTGGCACCGCCCCCGCGCTCGGCCGGCGGCGGGGCGAGGGGCGGAGCCGGGCAGGCTGCGGCGCAGAGGCCGGCGCGGGGAGACCTGGCAAGGATCGGCGGGCGGAACCCGCTTCCGGGAAGGGGCGGGTCGGTGGAGGCGTGGGGGAGAGCGGCTTCCGGCAGGGAGTGCGCGCAGGGGGTGTGGCCTCGGCTGCGGGTGGGGCGGCTCTTGGGGTGTGGTCCTATCATGGCGGCGACCAGCGGTCAGCTGTAGGTTGTGGCTTTCTGTGCTGCCTTCCTGCGCGTTAATTCGGGGCCTAATAGTGGCAACAGCCTCTGCTTTTCCGGCTGTTTCGGCCTAATCTTTTACGCGTGACATCCTGGCTCTATGTCCGCTGCTCTCCCCCCAGGTAATCTCTGGTCTGGCAAATAGATGAGGCGCGTTTCTCAGTGGTAAGGAGATAAGTTGCAGACATCTGTCGCCAGATTTATCAGCCGTTGTTATTGGCATGGAAAGCAGAAAAGGATCCTTCCCCAAGGGACAAGTGTAAGCTGCACAAGGATTCAGAACGCTGATCTTAAGAAGAATTATCACTGGCGGAAGGGATATGAAGCACTGAGATTGTTAGATTATTATTATTTTTTAGTATCCAGGGACCAATACATGCATGAAAGGTTTTATAGCTCTGAAACGAAACGGACATAGAACGGGAGAGTTCTCACATTAATAACAATAATTCAAATAACAGTCCCCTGGTAACTGTATCTTTCACTATAGTCAGCAACTTAAATGGGAGCTTTGTGTAAACATGGCATGATTTTAATGCAGTTTAAGCAATGCAGAGTAACCTGATAATAAAGTAGAAATTGGCTGCTAAGTACACATTTGTATTCTATGAGGCTGTAGCCATTCTAGTGTTTACCTCACTGAAGATGCTGTTGGCAATCGCAGCTTAAGCCAGCTGAGTATTTTTTTTCAGAATGCTGGTGAGAATGGGGAAGAATGTGAGCAACAACTACACGGACTGTCTCGAGCACTTTCCTCCTCCCCACAATGGCTATGTGTAGTTTCCAAGTTTGGTAGTTGGAGTTTTTATCACCTCTGCTGGAAATCTTCCACCTCCGTGCTAGCACAATGATGCCTTTGTGCACAGTTTGCAGAGCAGGTGCACTTTAAGACCTTCTGTGCTGTTCTCTGCACTCAGCTTTGTGCAGGTTCTGACATCTTATACATTTAGCCAGTGTTTAGGCCACCTCCCTCTAGGCTTTAGTTTCTGTGGTCTCACATTTCAGTATGAGCTATTTTCTGCATGCTCCTCAGAGTCTGAGAAACTTAGCAATAAAAGAGTAATCAAGGTGCAGTTCTTCCTGATTTATTACTGGAATAAACTCATTTACACAAAGAAATTTTGGATCCTGTTAACTAGAGAAGAAGGAAAGCTGATAATATCAAGTCAACAGAACAGTCAGAAAGAGACACATTTTGGATATTTCACCACAGGGGAACATTTGCATGCTAACTAAGCTTAGTCTTTTAATGAGACCATAAAATGTTGAAGAGTGATAGCATGAGTCTATACATCCTTGCTCAGGAGTATTCAAGAAATTCTGGTCCAAATTTGGCATCTCTGAGTATTTACACACTGTATTAATTTATGAGCTTCCACATTCACCTGAAATCATACAGTTTTAGGCGTCATTAATTGTGGGAAAGACATCACTTGTGGCTAACAAAATGTATGTGCAGTTGCCCATGTTTTCCCTTTCCTGTTCCCTTCACCTTTTATTGATCAGTAATCACACCCCTTCACGTTGTGTGGAGGGAAGGAAGCTCCATTACTGACACTGACAAAGTCGTCGTATTGATTTAATAGCTGTTTGCATCATAACATAAAAAATACCAAATGCATTCTTCTGATCACTAGCATTACAGTTAGATCAGGGGTGAACCTCTGAAACTAAGCTTTTGATTGTCCTGGTTTACCCTGCTTTGATTTGCATTGTAGAGTGGTCTCAGAGCACACAAAAAGGGTTTGTTTAGGAAGAGATGCTAAGGAGCCCTACAGGAGTGCACCTGATGTGCTTACACTGCTACTGAGCATTCTGTCCACAGGGGCAGACCAGAGCTGGTTGAATGTTCCAGAATAACCTTCCCTCTGTAATACATACAGTGTGATTATGGTTGCCAGGTCCTTAATCCAGCTGTTTCACGCTATAGATACGCTCCTTCTGCACCACTCTGCTTGGTAACGTAGCCTTTCTCCTTTTGATCTCCTTTTATAGGTATCTTGTTTGAGACAGCGAATGATATTCTATTCTGAATTTTTCCCATGGCCCAAACTGCCTTTCCTTTATTGAGATTTCCTTCAGAATCTCAATAAATCTTCCAGGGTAAGAGAGACTTCATTTTGCTGAGGACAAAATGGAAAGGAAACAAAGCTGCCTACTGGTTTTTGTGGATACCCTCCAATTTCAGCACAGGATCAATTAGGCTGGCACCTGCAGCGTCTGTGGGTGTGCAGGCCTTTGTGTTGAATTCCTGAGCTGAAATCAATACAGAGTTTGTAGGATTTTTTGGTGTTACGGGTAATTTCTTCTCTTTTATGCTGGCTGCACAGCTGTATTAGAATTTATTTGAAAACATTTTATTACCAATGCAAAAGAATGTGTGAAATGTATTTGTGATTTAATGGAGTTTCAAAGTAGCAGGACTGATGAAAAGAAACCACCAGGCTCAAATCCACCATGTATTCTGGGGAAAATCACCCACCAACAAAAGGAAAGAGCTAGAAACTTTCACTTGGCACCATCTTATACCAGTTATGAGAAACTGTACGTTACAGAGAGGATGGAGTATAGCAAACTATTGCTTGGCTATATACATATGTCTGGACTATATAATTCCATGCACTTTTGTGTTTGTATAAGAGTTGACAGGTTTTAGTAGCCTATTATACTTGCAGTATATACCTGGCATGCCCAAGTGCAGGCTTTTGGTACACAGCTCCCTCTTTACATAGTGGAGAGTGATCGTTGCCTTGAGGGGATGATGTGTCTATCAGGAGGTTGAGCTTCCCTCTGAGTGTGCCTGTTTCTCTCCAGAATCTATCTAGCAGGAAAATCTGATGTGATCAAGTTTATTTTGGTGCCTAATGGCAGGTTGCACAATTGCAGATTTTAGTGGTGTCACGGTGTTATCTAAGGATCTGCGTCCGTGACAAGGGGGACAGGCCCGGAAAAAAAAAAGGAAGAGAAAAAGAAGAAAAAAAAAATTGTCAGTGGGTAGGGGCCGGCCCCGAGCGGTCCAGCAGCTAAAGCAGCAGGAAAGCCATGGACCCACACCCTGGGGAAAACAAAGGGAAGAGGGGAAAGGTAAGGAACTCGTAGACGGATCTAGAACAAAACAGCGGCACCAATCTGAGGAGGAACAACTAATTTTACTAAATATATCAAAATTGAGGCCAGTAAAATCATAACAGAGAGAGTTTACAAACTGAGGTTCTTACACCGTAAACTACAGGAGGACCACGTGCTTCTCCGCTGGGCAGGGAGGAAGAGACCCCAAGTCTCCCAGGCGGCTTCACCACCCCCTCCAACGCAAAGACCCCTGGGGAGTGCACCTCCTCCCCTCCCCCTCGGAGGATTACACACCAAAAAAGGCAGTTTGCAGTAACCAGGGAATTAACTCTTTAACTGCCCGTGCTTTACATGATGTTATGATGTGGAATACTGACAACAAAAATCACAAACCCATGACAAGTGGACAGCCTACTGAATTGGAATTCAAGTAATTTTCGTATTAATCTCACTTTGTGAGTGGCTCTGGTCTTGACCAGTCCACTGTCTGCCCATCTTCCATCTCAACTTTCATCTGCCTTCTACATGTAGAAGTTGAACTTTATAAGGTAGAGATGGTCTTCATCTTTGTTTTTGAAGCTTGTATAGCATGTACAGGGAATATATTTATGATGTGCACAGATAAATATAAGCTGCTAACAAAGCAATCCAATTCAGATTCTAAACACTACACATCAACACATACACACATGAGAAGTTTGTGTGGGCAGTTGCTCCTACTACTCTTACTCAATGCAAGGACATCCTCAGGAGCTTTCCATCATCAGTGACCGCCTCCAATCCAGTCACATGTATTCCCCTATACTTGCAAACAGATGCATACAACCTAAAAACAAGATAGTGGAGTTACTGTAATAAGCTGCTGGATAACGAGATACTTGCATTTTTTTAACTCTCTTTGCTTTCCAAATGACATTGTTCTTAATACTCCATCTAGGCTTAGCCTTTCTTACCATTGCACCTATAGAAGAAATTCCTTGAAGTGCCTTGAAGAATAACAAATCTGAGAGTAATGAGTTTCTAGTCATTCATGCCGTTGTTCAGCAGAGCAATGAGAAGTGACATAACTTTTGCAGATGACTAGGAATCTGGAAATCTGAGTTTCAGTTGTTGCAGGACTGTTGGTTTATGGGACATGAGAACAAACACAAACATTACTAGGAACATAGTTAAGGAATTACCAAATTTCTAATTACATACAAGCACTGAAATATGTTATAGTGTTTGTTACATGTATTTATAGTTTTATTAGCTTGATTTTACAAAATAGGAGAGGAAAAGCACTATCAAAATGCTCAATCCAAACAGAATGATATAAAATATGTAGCTGGGAATGAGCTCCATTATGGTCTTATATTTCCTGAAAAAATGTGTTCCTCCCACATATACTATTTTACTGAAATCAGTATTTTCCACTGAGCGCTGTCTCTTTTTCAGTCTGCATATTATATAACCCAGCTCCTGATATATATTCAGTCAGAACACTTAGACCTAACAATCACTTCCTGACCGATACTGGTTCAAAATAGCTCAAAGTAGAAGTCATTTCACACTTGTGTATTAAAAATAACACAAAAATATTGAATTTTTTTTCTTATCTTAGAGATGTCTATATCAATATTTCTTTCATCTTTTTCCTTTTATGTCTTTTTTGCTTTCCATACTCTTCCTCCTCTCTTGCTCCTGTTCTTCATAGTTCTACTTTTTCACAATTTTTATGTACCTTTTTAGAGTCTTTCCTCTTGTGTTTCTATAGTCTCCTTCCTCATCTCTTTCCTTCTTCCTTTGAGGACTTCCTCCTTACTTCTGTTGGAGGTTTGTTACAGTGGAGCTTGGTAAGCTAACTAAGCTGCAGCTTAGTTGCTGGTTCTGCTGCTACATCAAATTTCAGCTGTCACTTTCTCTCCCCATCTCCTTTTTTTCCAGTTTCGAAAAGCAAGATAATTAAGTTGGTCTCCTGAGCTTTGAGACATACTAATGGAAAACTCTCCTATGCACAATTGCTCCATCTTTCTGTATTTTACCTCTTCTCTACCTCAATTGCCTTCTCAATGCTTTTCATGATTTTCAGCTTCTCAACTAACTCTTAGCTCCCATTCTCCCTCCTCCCCCACATTTTCCATGTGGACCTCCAACATCTCAATGCATTACTGATTTTGCCATAGTCTGTGGGCTATTTGCCCTTTACATGCACTTTGTCTTTATTTTGAAGGAGTGCTGGAGCAGCTCATAAATAAATGGTTCCACTCATTTCAGCTCTGGTCACCAAAGAACTTGAATAATGGTGCAATTTCTGCTTCTGGCTATAAAAATGATGAGAAGTCATAGAAAGATGAGAGATGTGGGATGAGCAAAGAAAGCCCAGTTATGAGTATCACTTATGCTGTCTTTTATAACCCTGTAAATGGAAAATGTTTGCGTGTGAAGCCAGCCTTCCTGTGTTCAGTTCATGAGGTTAGTTTAAGTCACAGTCGCGTGTTCCTAGTACCTTTGGGAAAAGGCTCAGATAATGAATGCTTGGAGAGTATAGTGCTAGCATCAATCAGAAGTCAAATTGAAGCCAGCTCCTGACTCTGCTCGGAGGAAAAGATACGCACTGTCAGAGTCAATGTATTTCAACATCCATGACCATTTGCTATGAACCTATTTTTTTATATCTGTCTATACATCTGGCATAAGAAGATCTTAATCATTTTCAGTGAAAGGAGGAAACAGTCAAAGCTTGTCAGCATTACACACCTCAGTCTGCAGTGCCAGAAGTGTATCCAGTAAGCTGTGATCTGAACTGGCTCAGTCTATATGGCTGTAGTGAAATAAAATACAGACAAAAGTATTCTGATGTTGCTCTCACAGACAAAATATTTATACTCCATAACTGTGGAGATGATGTAGAGAGTTAAGGAAAGGTGAAAAAACTATATGTAGTATTTATGGATTGTGGTAGTTATGAACTATAGACCATATTAGACGAGCCTATGAACTTGTTGCTTCATGAAAGCTAAGCAGCACTGGGTTTAGCTAGCCTTGGATGAAAGAACAGTTAGGATAGATGAAGGGATTGACTGAACGCATCATTATTTTTGATAAACACCAATTCATGTTCCTGTTGCCTGCTCATTTTGTGTCACTACAAATTACAATTACAGTTACACTTTGTGTAATTGTGTCACTGCTTGCTGCTCTAAAATCCCATGGTGCTTAGTGAAAAAATACTGTATTGCCTCTGATCTCCTGACCAAGCATCAATTCAGATAATCGCAGTGATACCTTACACATCCTGCAGTTCTAACTGGAACCATTGGTTTTCACTTACAGCCCTGTGTCCCAGTTCTGTATTTCAGCTTACAGTAGGCTGTTAAGTGGCTGCTCATTTCTCTGATTGACAGTTCAGCTGAGGGCTTCTGGAAAGATGCAATTCCAAGAAACTGCTGGAAGCGGGCCAGTGAATATATTGCTGTGATTTTTTATTTTTTTTTAACTCTTTAGCTGAAAAAAAAAATCAACACTGGATGTAAGGTTAGTAGAGGAAGTGCCTGTCCCCTGAAAACAAAGAAACAAATGAAAACAACACACACACACACAAAAAAAGACAACAAACAAGAAACACAAAATGCATGTTGCATTGAATATTGTATTCCCAGAATATCTTCCAAACAGAAAGTATCAACAGTCTGCAACATTTTTCCCTTTTCTGTACAAAACCTAGAGTATCTTCATGGAAACAAATAATTAACTTCAGTGCAGGAATATGACTTGAAAACCTATTGATCCTTTCTCAGCAGAATGAGGTACCATTCACTGAAATGGAAAAATCATCAGAAATGAATGAAATATGAAATTACTGAAAATGTTTTCACACGAATCACAGTGTTCCCATGGCACGCACTGTCAAACTTATTACTGTGTCAGCAATATAGCAAGATGCAGAAAACTAGTGACAAAAAGTAAACAAAGCAGTAATAAAAATGGATTTCTTAGGAGGTTTCTAAGGAAGCATACAAATTTTAGCCTGTACAAAGAGGATAAGATAACCTCTAATTATTTGAGAGTAAGAGAAAATTTTATCTGGGGAAAATTTATTTTGTAACTGTGCACATCAGAGTTTCTTTTAGAAGCAGTTTTTGCTGAACACACAAACTGATAGTAATCTAGAGCAGGTGGGCATGCAGGATTCATGCAGTAGTTCCACTTATCTGCTATTCTGATAACAATGCTTAGCTAATTGCTTTTATTTTTTTAATCCATTAACTGACCCAGTTAAAGATTATTGTATCTAATAGCCCTGAGATGCTACGCTTAGAACACTCTTAATTATTTAACACTTAACTCTTCTATGGAGCATGGACATTTGATACAGTAGTTCCAAATACTGGAACAACACCTTGATCTGAGGAGCTTTCTGACAATACTTTAGTTGTTGCTCATGTATGATCTTAGTTAATGTTACAATTTTGTGTCAGTGTGAAGGCTACTACTTGTCTTGGAATATTTGTCTTGTTATGAAAAAAATGGCACTATCCCTATCATGGCAAAACTGTTTCAGTTTGTTTACCTAAATACATACATCTGAGCACAGTGGAAAATATTATATATTTTAAAAGTGAACTTTAGGCTTATCAGCCATGCCAGACTGTGACTACTTAAACTTCTGGTCTTTGTTTGTTTGCAGGACAGCTACTGTGCAGACAAAGCAAAAGTGAGTCTGTTCCCCTCCATTACTTTGGAATCAATCTCTTCAAGAACAAATAAATCATTTACTTTTCTCCTTATTCAGAACACGGTCAAACCACTGGAGTCATTGTCACATTCACAGAGACTCCAAGAAGCTCTGTACCTGGACTGACAATTATGAAAATAACCCCCAAAATACCAAATACACCAAATGGTGCTATGTCACATGCACATAATCTCATGATCTGGACTGAGGCAACTGACTTATTTTATATGGGCCATAATACGTGATCTCACCTAGCAGAAAACATTTCAATACATTTTTTAAGCAAAAAGAAGCAAAAATGCCTCCCTAGAGCTGCTGAAAACATTTTTAAATGGATGTACCAAGTCACAGTTAAAGCTCATGATTACACCTGTAGTGACTTAAATGCCAGTTTTAAAAACAAATGAATATGTAGAAGTATAAGCCAAGCTAAATTTAGGGATATGAGATCTATCACAAGTGTGCAATTTCATCATCAATTTACTTAATCACCTTTCACCTCCTTTGTAAAGGCTGAAATGCTAACATATTCAACTCTTTCAGCTGCATTGTCCCTAAGTTATATCACAGTATCACAGAATCTCCCAAGTTTGAAGTGTCCCACAAGGATCATCAAATCCAACTCCCGGCTACAAACAGGACCACCCAAAATTCAAACCCTGTATCTGAGAGCATTGTCCAGATGCTTCCTGTACTCCAGCAGCTTGGGGCCGTGATCACTACCCTGGTGAGCCTGTTCCATGCCCAACCACCCTGTGAGTGAAGAACCTTTCCCTAACCCCCAACCTGACCCTCCCCTGACACAGATCCATGCCATTCCCTCGAGACCTCTCACTGTCCCCAGAGAGCAGAGCTCAGCGCAGCCCCTCCCCTCACGAGGAGCTGTAGGCCTCCATGAGGCTCTCTCATAGTTTCATGTTCTTCTTATGTTGTGACACCCAAACTGCACACAGTGTTGAGGTGAGGCCGCACAGCGCAGAGCACAGCGGGACAACCCCTTCCTTGTTTTCTGCATTTCTAAAATATGAAATAAAACTGGATGAACCATGTAGAAATTGCACATCTCTTATTTATGCCATCATCAAAACACACTTAGTGTCTTTTTCTAGTTGGACCTACAGAGCAACCTCTGGGAGACTGCTGACATTGCAGAACACCACCTGGGTATGTAACTACTGCCTTGCAGAAGCCATGCTGTTGAAATTATGGAGCATTTGCATGAAATGGCAACAAACTGGGAAGAGATTGCTGTTTTCTTTTGTTAACATTGCTTGGGAAACCAGAAGGGCCAGAAGGGGACCAAACAGGGAAGGGAAAGCAAGGTCTAGGTGAAGACTGATCCCCTTTAAATACAGTTTTATTTGTTTCTTGACTAAAGTTCAAACACTCATGTCTCTGTGCAGGACCAGAAAGAAGTGCTGGTCAGTGACATCTGCTCTGGCTGCTCCAGCCAGCCAGGCCTTGGGAGCCACACAGAGATGTCGCTGTGATGACACATGGGTCTCATGGTGACATTTGAGCATCTTCCAGTGGAAGCCCCAGACAGTTTGTGGATTTCACTTGCTGATAGACCGGGCGAAGACTGGCTTGTTACAGGAATGCCTGTACCTGAAAACTTCAGTCAAAATGAGACAAGAAAAATTAAAATTGAGTCCCCTGAATTCTCTGAATTGAGTTGAGTCCTCTGATTCTCTGAATCAGAAACATCTTTTGTTTCTTGTTTCTGATTCAGAGAAGCTTGTTGAGTCCTCAGGCTCTCCTCCCAATCCTCCAGGACAGGATCAAGGAACAGCCTGGGATGCTGCTGCAGCATGGATACTGAAAGAAAAGGACTCGCTAACTTTTTCCAGTGAAGAGGAAGCCAAATGTTTACCTTGCATTTCTTCTGAGGCAAGCAAAGCCAGTGTTGTGGTTTAACCCAGCAGGTGTTTCACCACCATACAGTTGTTCATTCACCCCCTCTTCCCAGTGGGATGGGGGAGAGAATTGAAAAAAACCCAACAAAGTAGAATTCTTGGGTTGAGAGAAAACTGTTTACTAAGATACAGAGAAGGATAATAGTTATGACTATACATATATACATGTATATAACAAGTGATGCACAAGCAATTGCTCTCCACCTCTAAACCAATGCACAGCTAGCCCCCTGAGCAGTGGAAGAGCCAGATGAGCTCCCACTCCCTTCATAACTCCTTCCATGTGATGACATATGGTATGGAATATCCCTTTGGCCAGTTTAAGACAGCTGTCCTAATTCTGTTCTGTCACATCTCCTTGGGCCCTTTGCTGAGAATGCCCTTGGTTCTGCACAACACTGCTTAACAGCAACTATAAACATTGGTGTGTTATCAACATTATTTTTCTCCTAGAACCAAAAACATAGCATCATACCATATACTCTGAAGAAAAATCCATCCCAGCTGGAACTAAGACAGACAGCATCTCCTCAGCCCTCAGTTTTCCAAAGAAATTCTGTGACTGGTTGAAAGTGACCAATTTAAAATGATTTGGTGGGGTCATGGTGGAGCCTATGTTGTCATCAATGAATAAATGTTTAAGCTTGAAGTACTGGGAAGGAACAGATTTTTGAGAGTTTTTCAGACCGAAAACATGTCTCCCACAGTATTCTCCTGGAGAAGCTGGCAGCCCGTGGCTTGGACAGGTACACTCGTGCTGGGTAAAGAACTGGCTGGAGGGCTAGACCCAGAGAGTGGTGGTGAATGGAGTTAAATCCAGCTGGTGACCGGTCATGAGTAGTGTTCTCCAGAGGTCAGTACTGGGGCCTGACCTGTTTAATGTCTTCACTGATGACCTCAATGAGGGCATTGAGTGCACCCTCACTAAGTTTGCAGATGATGCCATGCTGTCAGGAAGTGTCAATCTGCCTGGGGTTAGCAAGGCCCTACAGAGGGATCTGGACAGGCTAGATTGCTGGGCTGAGACCAATGGGATGAAGTTCAACAAGACCAAGTGCCAGGTCCTGCACTTTGGCCACAGCAACCTCAGGCAATGCTACAGACTTGGGGCAGGGTGGCTGGAAGACTGTGTGGAAGAAACGGACCTAGGAGTGTTCACTGATGATTGGCTAAATATGAGCCAGCAGTGTGCTCAGGAACAGGGAGGTGATTGTCCCTCTGTACTCAGTACTGGTGAGGCTGCACCTTGAGTACTGTGTTCACTTTTGGGTCCCTCACTACAAGAAAGACATCAAGGCCTTGGAGCATGTCCAGAGAAGGGCAACAAAGCTGGTGAGGGGTCTGGAGCACAAGTCTTATGAGGAGTGGCTGAGGAAACTGGGATTGTTTAGTCTGGAGAAGAGTAGGCTGTGGTGAGGTGGAGGCCGACTTCTTCTCCTGTGTAACTAGCGATAGGACTAGAGGGAATGGCTTCAAGTTGTGTCTGGGGAGGTTGAGGTTGGACATTAGGAAAAAATTCTTCTCCAAAAGAGTTGTGGGGTGCTGGAGTATGCTGCCCAGGGAGGTGATTGAGTCATCATCCCTGGAGGTGTTCAAGAAACATTTAGATGTTGTACTAAGGAACATGGTTTAGTGGATAAATACTGGTGGTAGGTGGATGGTTGGACTGGATGATCTTGGTGGTTGATGGTCTTGGAGGACGACCTTGGTGATTCTATGATTCTGTGATTCTATGAAAAGCTTCATTCATTAGCTTAATCTGTATGGATTCAGCAAAATATACCATGACTGCATACATCCCCCTCAATTCCTGAATTTCCAGCAGAGGAAGAAGTATTTGCTGCTCATAGGAAGGTACATAATTTGCTTCACACATAAACCAACTCTCACAATATTCTAGTGGGACAGGTGGAAGTTCTTATAAAATAAAGCCTTAGTGATAGAGGAGAAGAAGATGACTGTAAAAGTCTGATCTCCACTTCTTTCTCTGGATGTTTCCGGGTGCTTTAGAGGTAGCTTTACTGAGTAGAAGAAATATGGATAAATTAGATTTGGGTTATATCCCAGTTTGAACCTGTGCAATTGAAAGAAAAATAAATCAGAATATGATAAGTCTGTTTGTTTCAATATATTTGCAACATACCTTGTTTAAGTCGGCCTAAGCTGTAGGATTAAACTGACTGAAAGAACTTTTTAATGCCCATATTTGTCTTCAGCAATTGAGTCTTACTTCCTGTATCTTGCTGTCTTTCAGTTCCAAACTGACAGCATCTAACTCTTCTCTCTTCTCCTTTGCATTTTTCACTTACTCTTCTACTATCACCTATGCTTCCAGAGAGATGATCCACAACTGCTTGAACACTGCCAGTGAAGAGTTGCCCTGAGGAGATGAGAGGTGGCTGCCCCTGCCCTGCAGGGAGACCTGAACAAGAGCGCCCCGAGGAGCAGACCAGGTGCCCAGCCCATGCACGGAGTGGCTGCTGGGCAAGACAGGAGCCTGCTGGCAATGCCAAAGGAAGAAGGCGCACAGATATTAGCACCCATGGGGCCCCCGCCATTCAAGCGCATGAAGAAAGCCCCCACCCAAACCAGGGCCGCTCCAACTCTTTCAGACCCTGCTGAAGCAGCACAGAGGGAAAGGTGCCAGCCTCTGGCCCCCTCCAGCTACCACCAAGCAGCAGCCAGACCTCAGCTGCCACTTCTGCTCCTCCACCTCACGTGGGACCCAGGTTTACAACAGGCCCACCATACCAGAAGTTTCCCCAGCACCCACAGATACCAGAGCAGCAGGCTCCTTGGGCTCAACCCTTGCAGTGGTCATGCTGCTGCCACCTGATGGATGGCCCCATACTGCCCCAATTACACCTGCAGCTCTCACCAGGCACATGCAGAGGATGGGCCAGAACCCTAGCATGGGACCCACTGCAGACAGCAGGGACAGCAGCACCAGTTACAAGTTTGTAAGTTGAGAGGTCACAGATACATAGTTCTGGAAAGATGTCTGAGTAATAAAACTTCTCTGTTGTCAGGTCCTTTTAGTCATCCACTCATTCATTTAACTGTGAAATCTCAGACTGAATCTGTATTTTGTCTCTTAGAAGGAAGTAGAAGCAATGGTTCTAACATTTTGGTCGCGGTTCTATTGGTTAGAACTATTGTGTGTACAATAGTTCTAATTATTTAATGTATTTTTTCTCTAAGAATCAAGCTCTAGATTCTTAACATGGACGTAGTGTCTTTTTCTAGTTGGATCTACAGAGCAGCTTTCTGTTTGGAGACAAATATCTGCTTTTTCGCATGTACTTTATAGCTCTCCTGGGATTCCCATGTCCATGAGTATTTTTTTCTGTAATCTTAATGAGGCCATCAGACTATTTACTTTCTACTCAGGTACATACATGCAAGCCCCAGACCATCTCCTTTACTCATTATGAGGCTATCCTAGGCACTGCAGTGCAACTGATGATGCAGCTGAAAACAGAAAGCATGCTGTAAGACAATTTGAAACACTGCCATACAGAGTTTATGTAGGAGATGTACTTTTCTTGCTGTAGACATAGCATTTAACAGTGACCAAATTTCAAGCTAGTGCCTGTACAAAGTGCCTCCCCACTCCTGGGACCCATCTTGTGAGGGAGCAAGCTGCCTTGCACAGCACCTGTGGGTGCTCTGGTGCAGCTGCTACAAGTAGGAGCGCTGGTATCCTGTTGAGTGGGTTGAGATGGAGGAGCAGGGTGGGCAGCATTCACTACTGCCACTACCTTCCTGCAGGCCTCAAGGTGTGGGTGAGTGGGAATGTTCCCTTGGTAGGGGTGTTTGCAAGAGCTTTTTGGGGTTTTCTGTTGTCCCTTTCTCCAGCTGAATGAGATTGTCTTCTTTTCAGTGGGCTGGGGTTTCTGCTCTTCTTCTGCTAGGAGGAAGATACTGCCAGGCTTCACTTGCCACTCCTGCTTGCTGTATGCAGTAGGTGTAGCAGTCTTCATACTGGCCTGCTTCAGAGAGGATGGTTTCATGTAGCAGCTGTGCCGTCTATGTCAGAGAAGCACCTTGCTATGCTTCTGGTACTAAGGAGTACAGTGCAGGAGACAAGCTGCAGGACTTTGATTACTACTGACTGATCAGTCTGAAGTCTCACTGTCTATCTCAGGCTTGTCTATTAGGAAATTCTCTCCAAGTTAATTCCTGGTGGAATTAGTGGTCATAGTTGCACCAAATCTCAACAACAACAAAAAAATTTATTGGAGTCTTTAAATTCTGGATAAGGTCAGAAAGAAAGTTTATGAAGAGAGCAATGATGGACTGAAAAAATTGTTTCTCCAGGCCTCATTTTCCTTCCTTCCCATTCTAATGAGGGGAAAAAAAGGAAAAGTTGCAACACACTGCATTGGGATTATGCCCCAGCAAATTTTGTTTTAGTGAGCTCTAGTTGGGTATAGAAATCTCAATGCCTGAATCCTATGGCAAGTTCAAGGCTGTAGTATTTATTAATTATGCACATATGAGATCATGCATAGGCTAAGAAAGTCAAGCTGTTTAACAAGCTGAAGGTCTGGCAGCATCTCTGTTTTTAGTATGGCAATTACTTGCCTATGCAGTGTCCCTCAACTTCTTTTTTTCTGTCAGAAGTCTTACAAAAATTAGGTATCTGTATGCAAAATTTATTGAAAACTAAAACATTCTTTCCTCCTCTTTTGAAACATAACACCTATGATCTTAGTAAGTTTTATATTTTTCTTTCTCCAACTTTTCTAGTTGCCTAGGTAAATATATAGCATTGTACTTAGAACACTTTGACGTATGTTTCAGGTGCTGTGGCAGTTATCTCTACAAATGCTTTAATGGAACAGTTGTATCTAAAATATCAACAAAGACCATGGACTGAAACTCTGAAACTTGTCCATTTTTGCATGGTAAGAATCTCAGATTAGGTGAGAGAATGATATCTCATATTAAAACAAATTGTCAAGGCAACTCAATAACTGCTTGTCTTAGAAAAACAACAAAAAATTTAAGCATGTATTTAAGCCTGGCTTCTGACTTAACAGTGATTAAAAAGCACTAATTTGATACTCTAGTAGTTGTTTCTTGCATTATTTTAACTCTCCTGGGATTAGTACTGATAGTCTGATACTTTGATAATGAATTTCCATACATTATCACTAGCATATTCATAGTGTGTAAAGACAACTTCTTATTTATAGAACTGGGAGAAAATACTGTTTTTTGAGAAACTATCCTGATGTGCTTAAGCTGCTATTTGGAATCCTTTCTGCTGTGATATACCTTAAATCAGTCCATACTTCTTGCCTTTCCAGTGGCTAATTATACATAAGAATCATCTCTATAAAAGGCAGCTTACTGCAAGGGCTATGAGCTTAATATAAAAACTTGTTTCCATGCTTCTTCTTTTTTGATGCTTAAAATCCTTTATTAATGCTTAAGTGTTCCCCTGAAAATGATGCCCTGACTTTGACAATGTTGAAAGCGTTTCATCATTGATTTCTTTGTTACTTGAAGTGTGAAGTATAAGGAGATTTCAGAGAATATGGAGAGTTTACTTGCCACTGAAGCTACAATCTTCATCTAGAACTTATACCCTGACTCTAACCAAGTACCCCCATAGTGCCTACTGATCTCTCACTTTCACTCATTTCTTCTAAAACATAAACCTATGCATTTTCTTGGTTGATCTCTAGTAGCATGGTGAAAACAGCTTATATTAGAAGGCATAGCCTTTATTCAGACTAAAAGCAAAGGGAATGCAAAGTGGTTTCCTGTACCAAAGGCCTTCAATATGTAATTACTGCACAGTAGAGTCTTCACGAATCCACTCAGGACTGTCCCTTTAGAGAGAGCTACAATCATAGCTCACCTCTGTGCTTGCTAAAAAGAAGTAAGTACTGTTTTGTTAGACTGTGCATCAGAGTTCTGTAACTTGCAGGCAGTGATATTCTTCTGTGGCTGTTAATTTCAGGGGTCTTTCTGTGTCTCTTGTTTTCACAAATGTGCTAGGATAAGCCACGTCGATCTCCTGTCAGTAATGCTCCAGATGGTCCGCTGCTCTCGTGCATGGAGAAGTTGCAGAGAACACTAAATGGTAACAAACTGTCAGATATCTCAAAGTCTATTTTTTAGCATTCTTTCCCAACTCGGACAGTTCTATGATTCTCTCTGCTAGTGATGTTCTGCATGATGGAGCCAAATGTGCAAACACAGAGGTGGATGTGTTACAAGACTTGTGACTCATCTTTGGGTTAAGCCTTCAGGCTACAGCTACTCTTGAAGTCTGAGAAGAAGCTCTACTCGGCACAGCACTCATTAATCATAGTTGTCATTAATAACAAGAAGTCATGCAAGAGATATTATTTTTTTTATTACCTAAATCACACCCTTTAGAGCAGGATAATAATGTTTCTCCTTTTCACTCATTGCAACCTGATTAAATAACATTTCCCTTCTTGCAGATAAGTCTTTGTTTTCTGTGATTAACAGATTGGAATCTTTATCCAAACAAAAAGGGTAAGTTTGTTTATAAATAAATGGAAATGAGCAAGCATGGCCCCACATCCAGTGAGGAATACCATCTGGATGGCTTATCAACTACATTTTTAGCATGGTGTTTTTCTGGGATGCATCACTTGGAGTGGACTTAACTGCCACTTTCAGTTAGCCTGTTATGGAGGTTGCTGAGTGAAGAAAGGGCATTTGTATCTAGATCTCAAAGCTGCAAACTGAGGTAAACAATTTCCAGCAAGCTGACATGACAATGTAAAGTACAGAGGAAGGTTATACTGCCTGGTTGGATTGTTTTTAGAAACTGAGCCATGGACAAGTTATTTTTAAAGCATTCTTGGTGTCTCTTCCCACAACCAAGTAAATCATACTCATTTGCTTTTTTCAAGTGACATTCAGATACACAAAATTTTTTTTCCTCTCTCTCCTTAGGCTTAACTCTCATGTTAGCCCCAGTGAGACTGCCTGCTACATAACCTCAAACATGTTTTATATAGAAGTGCAGCTGGAGAAGGATGGAAGGGTGATGGATGCAAAGCTGGCTCACCTTGGAGAGGCTCCTGTGGTAAAATTAATATTCTGGCTGTCACCTCCCTGGTGTCTCCCACCTGGCTTTCAGCTACCATGTCAGAAAGTCTTCAGCTTCCGTTTGGTTTTGTCACACCTGGCAGCCTCTGCATGACACTAGATGCCCCATTAGGCATCTGAATCTCACCTAAACTTACAACTCAGCACAGATGTTAATTACTGTAGCTCTAAATATCAAAGGTGAAACTCGGCTGACATGCCCACTTTCCAAGGAGTTTCTAGTACCCTGCATAAATACAGGGTTATAAAATAGTCTCCTACCAAGATCTAGTGCAATATATGTTCCCAATGCAGATGTCTTTGAATGTCTTGGAGCTGTTACCAGAGATTGTTTTTCCTTCTTCCTACTTTTTAAGTATATGCATTCCTGCTAATAAGGACCTTTTTTTCCTACAAAATTTTTGAAGTATTGGCAAAATTCCACTCTGCAGTTCATGTGGCAGCTTCTGCAGTTGTTTTGTGTTACAAGTGAGCATTTGGATCAAAGTTAAAACAACTAGCTGATGCGGACTAATTGTCTGTGGGTGGAAGCATAAACTATGATCAATAGCCGTGTGCTAGTTAAACAGAATAACTTGAAATTTCTGGAAAAAAAACAGACTAAACTAACTCCATGCTAATATAACAGCTCAAATACTTACTGATGAAAATCATTTGATGCTGGACAATGCTAGGGAAACGCATAGCCAGAGAATTTTAGCATAGCATCTGCCTATTAAAAGAAAAAAAAAAAACTGGCAAAGGTGCATTTCTTTTTCTTTTTCTTTTTTTTTTTTTTTTTTTTGGAACTAATATACCAACAAGCTATTCCAGCTAATTATATCCTCTTCCACAGAGTTCTCATAGTTAAAATATTAATAATGTTTTACTATCATGATGTTAATTCAATATTTTTAATAACTAATAATTTAAAAGTCATAAGGAATAATCTTATCATTATCAGTGTGTTTGTCAGAGATGTTTCATGAATGATAAGAAACATGAAACTGTTCTCTTCCTGTTCTTCTAGATTTGTGATGACTTGGTGCAGCATCTAAGGTAAAGAACTATGTGCAGAGTCTCCTGTTGAATGGAAAGGAATTCCTGAGTCTTGTTTCCCTGAATGCGGTGGAAAAGTCAAGGCTAGAATGGTTTTAGTGTAGTAACACAAACATTTTTGTAACAAAACAATGCAAGAATCAGGAAACAATAATAGGAGTTCAGGAAACAACAGACTGATGCCGTTTTTTGGGTTTTATGTGTGAGGCTGGTTTCAGTGCTCCCTATTTGAATGTTGGTGGTATTGATACTGTTATTGCCAGGTTCCAATTTGTAACTTCAAGGATAAAATATAATTTTAGAAAGATACTCCAGACTTTTTTTTCTCAAGTCATTTTATTGAAGACAGCTAAATTGCATCTGCTTCTGTGCGTGGTAGAGGGCAACACTGTACAATGGTACATTGACTCTAGCTGCCAGTTGAATGCAGCTGTTGAATACTGGTATTCTTGTTGGCTTCAGGGGAAAAAAAAAAGTTACAGTTCCAAATCAGGCCTACACCTTACAAGTCCCATTAGAAGTTGCCCAGACAATCTTATCAAGATTCCATAATTACTACTAATAAGCATATTTAAGAAACCAAATTCCTCTTTAAATATTTGGCAGGACCTTTGAAAAGGAAGAAAGAAAGAATAAGAATTGATTTTTGCATATTGCATCTCTCTTTTATATGAGCCAGTAATGCATCACCATTTTTTCCAGTCCTCTTTCCTCATAAATGAAATTACATTTGTTTTCATAGGTGTAAACAGCTGTCTTGAAGCTTTAATTTGCATTTTTGTAGGTTTTTGACTCTTAGAGGTATTAACTGCCAGCAGTTCTGCTCTGAGTGATGGTAGATGTTACCATTAGCACTATGAGTACTTACTTCACAGCATTCTTGTTTTTGTAAGGATACGGCATGTAGTACAAGTATCACTTCTAGAGCGCCTAGTGTAATATTTCAGTTGGTCCTAAGGCACAGGCTGGCACCACGTGTGTGCCTGTACCTGCATGCCTACTTCCCTCTCTTTCCCCCGCTTCCCAAACAGTCCAGTTGGAAAGACATAAATGAAGTAGATCAGGTTGCTTAGGTTTCTGTGTAGGAAGGAATTGTCCCAGTATGGAAGTCCAAGCAGGTTTTATTTGGTCTGTCATGGTCTTGCACTGCAGCCCTACATGCACACAGAGTGTGGAGGTAAACATTGAGCATAGCCATCTGTGTGACTGCAGCACGGGAGAGTTTAGCAGGTTGTGTGAAATCCATTTACTCAGATGAGTGAATACCTGGTGGGTAAGCCCCGTGCTGTCACAGCAGTGATTCTTTTTTCTGATTTTTTTTTTTTTTTTTTTTTTTGTGGATTGACGTATCTCTTGGTTGTAAGATCCGCCTCTTCTCTGGGTGCTGTGAAGTGCAATGTTAATACAACCCTTGATATTTTGATGAAAAGAACATTGTATGAGTGCATGGTGTTAGGGAAGTGTTACTAGATGACTAGCTTTATTGGAACGTCAGGGAGAGTGCTTGCAGCTGATGAGCTACATCTTGAGCTGTCAGATTTGTGTATCATCCACATTTATTGCTTTCAGTAATGCATATTTAAACAGTGTCAGCTATAATTACATTGCTTTTTGCAGCAGCGCCAAAGATTCACATTTCCTGGTATCTTCTAAGAAAACTCAAAAGCAGTACTGTTTCATGCCAGATCTGATAAGAAGGGAGCCTATGTCATTGTTTCAAATGATGCCTTTTCTAACAAGTTAGGTATAAAAAAACTTACTATCCATCTCATTAAGTGGCATGGTAGTAACTGTTTTTTATTGTTAGGATGAAGAATTATGATGCGTTTGGAAAGATTCTAGAAGACCTGTCAAATATGTATCAAATTCCAGGAAACAGGTTGCAACTAATTTTTACTTGAAAGACTTAAAATCCATAGTCTAGCATTTGTATACTTACAAAAACAATAACGTGTCTTCTCTCTCTCCCAGTGAAATGAAAGCTAAGGGTTACCTTGCGTTGCAGTCCCTTGAAAAAGATCTTTATTCAATGTCTCTTCTAGACAGGTAACTTGAAGACTACTTCTTCCTTCCTTTCCCTTTACTTCTACCTCTGCCCCTGCATTTCACTAAAAAACAAGGCAACTGATCTAATTATAGAGCAGGATGTGGAAAGCTAATGCATTTTTTCCCCACTGGAAAGCTGGAAGACTTTCTGTGGTTTGCCAGCCTCAGGCACACCAAACAAGATGATCTGCTGAACTCCTGAGCTTTATCACAGAGGCTTGCAGTAAAACTGGTTGGCTACCCAGCCTGGGGGTGTGTGTGCATGTGTGAGCAACTGCTGGGAGCAGACAGCACGTTGTAGAGTCATTTTTTTAAGTCATTTAGTCATTTTTTTTAATCTCCTCTATTTTGGCAGCAGTAGAATATACCTTTGGTAGTTCTGCTTTTTTGGGTACCTCGTTATTCTCTTCAAGTTTTAGAGAGGAGAATGGGTGCAATATCTTTCCCTCCATCCTTCCTTTTCTCATTGTTCCTTTTGAGGAACAGATTTCCCTAAACCTTCTGGTAATTCAACAGAGATTTTTCATTCTTTTCAGAAAAGCAGAGTTGAGGGCAATGCTTTCCTTCTTGATACTACATCCTTGCTAATCATAGACTTCTCAGTAAATATTATTTCAGTTAAATAGATTATTTGTCCCTTTTATGAAATCAGTTAATGCACTGCAGAGCTTTAATACATGCCTATATAATTGTATGTTTATGTGTATTCAGCTGCACAATCATATTTGAGGTTTGAGGTAGGCTCCATTTGATTTAGTTTATCCTGGTTATCTTGCTACTCTTTGCTCAACCTATCACTCCCATATTTTTGTCCCCCTTCAATTCTGGTAAACAACACAACAAATTTCAACCTGAAAAACTGAGATACAGGGCTAAAGCTGAAAGCCCAAGTAATGCATGAGTGGAATTTTGGAAGCTGCCTTAACAAATGGAGACATGATCTACTTCCAAGAAAGCACTGTCTCTCTTTGATTAAGGGTGCAAACTATCCTTTATATTAACTTCACCAGCACTGCAACTTAGGAAACACTAATCAAGATGTTTTGAACTAGAACACAGGATGTAAACAGAGTTACTGAAGTACTTCATGGAAAAGTAGGACACCTGGTGCCAAGAACTGGAGGTGATTATTATTTTTTTCTTCATTAGCTCAAAAATACTGTAATAAAAAAACCCACTGCACTGATCTTGTTTATTTTTTTAATAGAAAGGATCCTCTGTTTTAAGTGTGTGTGCTTTATGGACTTACTGGGTCTGTATCTCTCTTGATGTGAGGTTTCCTTATGCAAGCGTTATGAATTCTCCTTATATTTCAGAATAGTTGCTAAAAGCTAGCAGTTCAGCTAACATCTTTTAAGGCACAACAAAAGGTTATTGTGCAAGATAAAATTAATGTTTCAAAAGATGTCTGATGACTTAATGCATGTATTGAGGTTTTAGCTGTTAAATACTAAGAAAATGCTGTGATTTCAACATATGCTGTAATTAGAGATACACGCTTATGAGGTATCCTTTCTGCCCATCCTGTACTTTTCTTTCTTTGCATCGAGATACCTAACAAATTTTCTCTATTGACCTGTACAGTGATGGGTTTTTTGGTTGTTTTTAATTTCTCAGGAACTCCTATGAACATCGAATTTTACATTTCTCCATATCAAATTTTGGAAGCAGAGCTCAATCCTGGTAAAGCTAGAAAACCAGAAATAATTATACAACATGGCAACTTTTTCATTGTTACCCTTTTCATTAAGTAGAAGTCATTAATGAAACTCAAAAATAAGTCAGAAATGTTACTATGTCCCCACTTTATGTTGGAATTTTCCTAGTGGAACACCTAGGATGTTGTTTGTTTTGCTGTCATTTCCTGTTAAGTGAAACAGAAAGATTTGTGATGCTGTTTGGCACAGTTACAATGTTCCTCAGCTAACTGCGTTCCCATTTCTTGCCTATTGATGCAAATTGAAGAGAGAGCAGTATCAAACAGAACAACTACCTAGCCAGCATGAAACAGCAGCTGGTAGTGGGTTGTTCTATTCCATGGCATGGCCCAGCTGCTGCTGAAACCACCACTGGGCAGCTCTGGCCTTTTAGTATATGTGGTCTGCACTTCTCCTTTCTGCCCAGCTCCTGTCAGTTGAATCTGAGCTTTCCAAGACCTTACTGATGCGTGTTTTGTATACATGGGATTAAGCTACACTGAAATGGGGGAAATAACAGTTTCCTTTCTCCCCCAGGTTCTCTGGTGTGTGGAACAAAAGCAGTTGTAACTGTTGAAGGCACAGACACACTCCACAAGCTTCCTCTTTCTCCGCTGCTGGTAGACTCTGAAGCTGGAGAAGATGGGTGAGGTTCTGAGTGCTTCTGAATATGGCAATGGATTTACAAATTGCTGGCATGGACCTCGGCATAACTTGCATTTAGGCTCTGCTACTAGACTGGATACACAGCTTGCTGAGGAAGCTCTGTGCTGTCAATGTCCTTATCCCCAGTAAGCTATAACTTGCATAACCTGCTTTTACTGTTTTCCCACATGAACTTTAAAGTTATTATGTCCATATTTAACTGTCAACTGCACATTTATGGGTTTATTCATAGATTTGAAGCCAGAAGAAGCTACTGGGATATTATTTAGCATCCTACTATTCAACAAGCAATACAATTCTAGAGTAAATGAAGCATGCATTAAGATGTATTATACCTAAACCATACAAAGTAGTTTGTCATCCTGCCATGGACACTGACACCGCATCTCTTGCTAGTTCAGTATGAGCCAGGAGGGAAAGTGTGAAGTCATTCTCCAAAATAAGTCACTACAGACTGACTGAGAGCAAATCTTCTTGTGCCCTGTTCCTCAGTTTCCCCCATGGCTCACTTTTCCTTTCTGCTAGTGTTCACATTAAACTTGTTTTAATACACAGGGGTTGTAGTTGCACTTACAATGCATAACTTTTCTTGCAGAAGCAAATATGGGTCATAGTAAACCAGTAGAGACATGATTATGGCCTTGCCCTAAGAAGCCTTGTTTTATATATATAAATATTTTTTTCTCTCCAGCAACGCTACTTTTTTGCCACTGACTAATGAACTCAGCATGGATTTGTCAGCTTATTTTCTGTTGAAGTTTCATCAACCTATTCCTCTGTCCTTATCCAATATTGAAGAGATACAGATGCTCACAGGCATGTTACGATTGTTTTTAAGACTTAAGTAATTTGTGACCACTGGTTGCTTACTTGCTTTTTATTTCCATATGGTAATGCGGTACAAGTAAAAACTGGATTCTGGGGTAGAAAAATCTTCTGTACTATCAATCTGCATGTCACTTGTTACAAGCCAAGGCAAAGTTGTTATACACTATCTAAAATATCTTGAAGGTGTTGATTACCATCAGCAAAAGAGGAAAGAAGGAAGGCCAATGTTTTTGTCTGTGCGTTTTCTTTAGTTTGTAAAAACTAGCTTTCATGTATAGTCATAACCTAAAAGCTAATAAAAAACATTATCTGGTTTCAGGAATTCAGATTACTGCCTTGAAACTAGCTCCTCTGTATGAGCTGATTATTCAGTCTACCCTTAAAGAAAAATGTAGTGAAGATTTGTCTACACACAAATCCTGTTTCTTTGTGGTGAGTATACTGTGTGTTTGACAGACATTGCCCTTGTGCAGTGAATATATTTCTCCATTAGCAAACAACACAGACTTCCCAGAACCCCAACAGTATTTAAATAGTCTTTAGGAAATAGTTCAAATTACTTCAGAAATAATAGATTCTTTGAAGTAAGTGAACTTCTCATCTGCATTAATGAGACACTGTATTCATGGCTGCTGAAGTAATACTAATTTGTCTTTGTGCAATCCAACTATTTACTCTTCTAAATATTCTTCAGAACTTTATCATTAATGCTTTAAAAAGAAGGAAACTTACTGTTTGGTGTGAGGAGCATGTCTAAGATTGGTACTTAGAGTTTTGTTGCATGTTTATCACTGCTGTAACAAAAACAGGCTTCTTGATTGAATAACACTGAAAATACTGATTCCTTTTAGAGGGACTACCAGGAAGAAAAGTGTAAAGCATTACAACTGTGATGTCAGTTACTATTTAGAGCCATGGCTATTTAACTGCAGATGACTTCCTTTTTAAGAAGCACCTTATTAGAAAAATATTTCATTTTGGCTGTTGTAGAATAGAAAACGGTGGCTAAGATGCTTTGTCTCAAAATTTGTGTACATGGTAACTACAAGACAAGCTTCAAAGACCTCCTTGCTCAGAAATGCTATTTCTTGCAATTCATGGCAACAAGAGAATACTTCTTTCCCTTCTATTATCAGCATCACCAAGCTCACTGCCTACATTCTTGGACTTCAGGGTAGTGCTACAGAAGACAGTAATAGTCAACTTACACCACACTAAAATAAGGTATTGAAATTCTCCTCTATAAAACCCATAAGACAGGAAGTTTTCATTTCCATTAGAGACATATGAAAGGTTCTAACTATTCAGCAATTTTCTAAAATACTAGTACTTGGTGATTGTTTTGCTTCTGAGTTTGAAGACTTTATTTAGTAATTCATTACTAGAAATAGAGTTCTAACCCTGAGAAAAACGTAGTGGAAATCGTTCTATTCTACAGCCAAACACAGAAAAGCTCTTCTATTTTCTTATCCAGCTCTTCTTAATGTAGACCCTTCTAATTTACAGCCCAGCCCTGTTCTTAAGGTGACAGCTCCCCATGTGTTATCCTGAAGTAGGCAACATAATATTTCACTTCTAATTTTGTCCTAAAATCACTGCCAGCACTACTTTGCTCCTGGGAGCAAAGACACTGGTTGTTAAACATTTCTATAGTTTACAGGGCTTTTAAGAAGAATTGGACTTGAACTTCTGACTACCTGACTTGTAGCGTTGGATATATTACTCTAACATGCTTTTGTGAAAGGATCTCATTTAGCTTACATCTATAGGTGATACTTCTACTGAAATGCAGAGCTACAGGATGAGCTTGCTAGAAGTGTGCCTTCCAGAAGTACCTTTGCTGTCAGATCAGGCAATTACCTGATAATGTTGGGCCTTAATTTCTTTGTTCTTTAATTTCTTGTTTTCAGTGTTTCAAATGTCACCTCATTTGTTGTTCAGTCTCTTCCAGATTGCCCAAAGCACTGTTATTTCATAAACAAGGGCTCAGAAAAATCAAATTTAGTGGGAGCCTTGGTGAGTAAAATCCCATTTACCCATCCGAAGTGCGTGCCCGCTGTAATAGAGATTCTTCGACATCAAATGGCATATAACAGTCTTATTAGCAGCTGTGTCTCTGACAAGCATATAAACGAAGGTAAGTTGTGTGATTGGAAGTCATGACAGAATATGAGAGAAACTAGCTTCTAAACTGGTTGTCAACATATTTACTACTCCCTTGCCAAAGCTGTCGTTACTTGCAGAGTATTTTAAATGATCAAAAATCCTTAATTCTAGTAATGTACTCTGAACATTAAAAATAAAAATAAAAAATTTTAAAATCTCCTAGAAGGATAAAATATATTTGATATAATTTGATTCTATTGCACCAGTATTTGTAAAATTCTGACATGTAATACTGCCAAGACTCCAGGCTTAATGGGGAAATACCACTAAATAGTAATTTTATTTTTAGATGACTCAGAACTGCTTTACTTTGAAGTGGCACCACACAAGAACACCAGCTTTTCTGTCTTCTTCGTTCATCCTATGAGGGAGAATTTAGCTTGTGGTATGTGTGGAATGATTTGTATTATCCTTTTTATTTGGCTGACAAGGAGCTTGGTTTTATCAAAACTCTTGCACCTTGCTTTTCAGTTACAAATTCTACAGGCTGCCCTGGATGCATGGTGTGCAACCCCATGAAAAATACAAAGTAGCATTTATTTATAGTTCTCTTAAGTATTCCGTATTCAGGATAAAACAAAAAGTAAATTCAAATGTTTAAGTCCTTATTTTGTCTTATTCTGTCCTAACCTGCAGTTAATTAATACATTTTATTACTGACCATTGGTATATCAGGAAAAACAAGTCTTAAGCAAGAGCATTGCTGCAAGCCCCCTACCCACTGGTTTCAGTACTAACTCTTGATGTAACCAAATCAAAATAAGATCATTTTTAATTAAAAAAAAAAATTGAAATACTTATGCTCTGTTCTTGCTTAGTGATTATTGATGTTGTAACCTCCAGAAAAGTGCAATGTAGCCTTCATTTACATCCTCAAGATCCAACTCTAAATTCTAGTGATGACTTCATATCAAAATCTGTGAAGTGGTAAGTAGTTTTATTTCCTAACAGAGTGAATGTTATCTGTCCATTTAAAGTTTCAAGATTAAGAACGAGTTACTTTAGTATTTAAAGTATTTCTTTCACAAATTTAAAAAATCAATAGTGATGAAAAGTATTTATTTCTAGTAGAAAATATGTGCATGGTGTAATGGATAGAATAGCATGGAAAGGACTTTTTCTACATCTACCTAATATCAAACAGTGCTTCTTTTTCTCTGGCTTGCTTCCTGAAGCTAAAATTCCAAGAAAGGCCAGTTGATGTGGTGTATGAATGTATGCAACACAAAGGACTAAGAGCACTAATTCATTTTGCATAGGTTAGCACACAAATATTAAACACTTAATGACAGCAAGATCAATGCAGCCTGGATTTTGAATCTGTATACTTAGCCTGTCTTGTCATAAGGTATTAGATACTATTCTTGGAACTACATATCTCTACTGATAGAATGGGGAAGAAACACAAAGACCCGCTAGTAGAGATACTGGTTCAGAGAAGAAAAGTTCTGTACCCATCTCATACAAAACATGACAATTAAAAAAACTCAGTGAAAGTGAATATATTTCAATATCATTACTTCAGGTTTTCATTTAAAACACCTTTTTTTTTTTTACCTCAACCTCCCACTTTTTTTTTTTTAATCAAAACCTCTTTGCACCGGTAAACATGGAAGATTAATCTCTTGAAGTCATTGTTTCAGCTTTAGTATAGCATATCTGGGTATACTGTAGTTACGTTGTAATGCCTATTAGGTTATACAATGCAAAAAGCAGCTTTTTTCACAAAGCCGCAGTTTAAAAAAAGAAGTACCAATTTGAAGAATGGATGAAGTCTGTAGTAGTGATTAATGTTTTATTTCCTCCTTTAGCTGCATGTCAGTCCCAGTTGTCATGAGATCTATTTTCAGGAATGCTGCCAAGGTGGAAGCTGATAGCGAAACACAAGGAATGGAAGTAGACACAAAACAAAAACCTGAACTGCCATGTGACCAAATTATCGATTCTAATAGTCTTGCAGAAAGTCTTTCTGTAGCTGGACAGAAAGATCTGGTTAAGACAGATAAGGAAAGTGTTCCAGACAGCCCAGAACAAAGACTCTCTACAGCCAAACTGGAAACTTTGGGTGATGAGCTGGAAAAAAGTAACACTATAGCCAACACAGAAACTTTCTCCAGAGTGGAAGAAAGTAATTCCACAGCTAGTACAGAAGCTGTAATGAAAGATAAGTGAAACACATAACGTAATCTATTGTTTAATAATCAAGCAAGAAAGGAATATGTTCCCAAGCATAGCTTGCTTTTGCAGAAGTAGCTGGAGAGAACTTGGCAAGCTCGCTGTCTACTTAGTAATTTCTGAATGGAGTTTCCTGTTTATGCACTGCTAACTACATAGAAATAATACTCTTCAGCTTGCACTTTTTATCTGGCAACCATTGTTTTTGTTTCACTGTATTCTACTACAAGATAGAAAAAAATATTGTTTAATTTATGTGATGCAGGTTATAAAATAACACATGCACTATAAACAAAATAAAGTATCCATGTCATTATTATGTTAAATAAATTAAGAGAAAGCTGTTTGAACAATTCTGTACATATGTAATATATGCAAATAGCTTTATTCAATTCCACTATTTCAGTAACAAGTTCAATGTGAGATTCTTAATTGCACGGTTCGATTTTATTTCCTCTAATAGAGAAAGTGGTACTGAATAGCAACCAAACTTAAAGTCTAACAACTCCATGGCAGGATAATAGACTTTATTAAAAAATTTACAGGATTTTTTCCAGAGAATCAGTTTTTAATTCTTGTTTCTTGGTTTTGGCTTCGAAGTATAAAACTACTCTGTGACTTTTTTCTTTTTTTTTTTTAGTCCTAGTTAAATCAGTTGTTCAAAACTTAAGTTCTCTCTGTCTAGATCTACTTTGTCTGAGATAGGGAAGAAAGCTAAAAGTAAAATAAAGTACATGACCTCCTGACTTAGTAATTACTTACAATAAAACAGAGATAGGAAATCTTTTCTTTGTGAATATCTAACCAGCGGCATTTGCAGCTACATTTTAGACAACTTTATGGGAACCCTTAGGTTACAGTGAAGGGGTGTAGCCAGCCCTGGGAGCACAGGTGGAAGCAATTCACTTGGGTGACTGGAAGAGGTGGATCCCTGGCTCCACCCCTCCCTAACCTCATTTAAGGGCTGGCAGCCACAAGGGAAGCACCACTACATGGAGATCACTCTTTGGGATGTTTGGTGAGCCCTGATCCTCAGAAAAGGGTAAGGGATTCCTTCTTCATTACTGGATTGTGACTGCTACATTTCTTGGGTGATCCAAAACTGGTTTAAAGCAACTGTATCTGCAGCCTCCTATTCTTACAGCAAGTAAAAGGAAAAGAAACCAAATACAGAATGTTGCCACAGAAATACAAAGTTGTCAGATGTGTGTTTGGCTAGCCATGTTTTCAAGAGACGCTGAATAAACCTGGCTTCCTTCCAGAGTTTGAGAAATACACTGTAAACAAGAGAGAGTTCATGATTAAGGGACTAGCAAATAAATACAAAAATAACATGAGGAAATTCATTTGACTAGAAACGCATGATGTGGTCTAAAAGGGTAAGACTAGTCAGTTTTCTGTTAGAACAACAAAGCAAGTCTGGCATGTGAGAAGAGTGGTGTGCTTTCAGCAAAAGTGAAATAAATAGAACTATATGAAGAGGGGAAAAAACAACTGTGAAAGTGCACTGCACAGTGATTATAAAAGGTAAGAGGAAAAATATGACAAAAGATGAATTTTTTTTTTTTAATATAGTGACTAGGGAAACTCCTGGCACTCTGGAAATCAGCAGATCCTGTTCTGTTTTGCATGGTTAGCATGTAATCAACAGCAGACTATTTTGCAAGATTAGCTTGTCCATAGCACTGACAGTTGGTTTTTTTGTACATTAGAAGATGTTGCTTAAGGGACCCGCTCCGTTTCCAAAAAGATACCGATAGATGAAGTGTGGTGAAAGGACAGATTCTGACATAGATAAGAGACATGTTAGTAAATCACTGCAGAGCTTTTAACATCATCTCCCTTTTCTGTGAAAGATACATTTCTGATTGAAACCAGGTTTTTTTTGGCTAGGAATCAAAGCATGGTAAGGCTTATGTAAACAACCTCTGCTGGGAAGTATCAGATCAGACTTCTCTAAAATGAAGTGATCCATCAGCCTGGATCCACAAAGTGAGAATCCAATCCACCTGAGCTAACTTGAAATAGCATGAGACAGAAGAACTAATGTTCCAGTTGCTGGATGTGATGGAGTACGTCCAGTGATAAGCCCAGTTGTTCTACTAACCAAACAGTTTGCTTTTTAACCCAAGAAAGGGTTGACTTGTCAGGATCTGTAAAGAGTTTCTCCTTGTTGTAGTCATACTGCAAGGAACCATCCTCACCATTATTTCTACAACAGTTTTCACCAGAGCTTCCAACATGTTCATATTTTTCAGTGTTAACTTCACTGCACTCTGTCCCAGCTGGAGCTATATGACTAAGGTCCATGTCCTGAACAGAATCTAGAATGTCTCCAACATTTGGCTGTAGTTGAATAGAATTCAGATGCTTAAGTAAATCATCTTCGTGCTTTCCAACGACATCTAGAAGGTTATTTATCTTTCTTAAAGCAGAATCATGTCCATTAAGATGACACCAGGATAAGAGAGCACTAAAAAGTGAAGAAGAAAATAAAGTCAGTGCATGTAGTCACACAGATTTCCAGCTGTTGAAGAGAGCAGTGTGACAAGAAATCTGCACTACATGAAAACTTATGAACATCTCATTCCCATTTCCTGGGAAAACTGTGTAGATGAAATTAATTTTCTTGGGGGGAAGTGTTCATCTGCCTGAGGATAGGAAAGTCCTACAGAAGGATCTGGACAGGCTGAATCAATGGGCTGAGGCCAATAGTAAGACATTCACCAAGACGAAGTGCCAGATCCTGCACTTTGGTCACAACCTCATGCAATGTTACAGGCTTGGGGCAGAGTGGCTGGAAGGCAGTGTAGAGGAAAAGCATCTGGGGGTGTTGTTTGTTTGATGCTCAGCTGAACATGAGCCAGCAGCGTGCCAAGGTGGCCAAGAAGGCTAACAGCATCCTGGCTTGTATCAAAAAACAGCTCTGGTGAGGCTGCACCCCAAGTGCTGTGCTCCGTTTTGGGCTCCTCACTACAAGAAAGATGTCAAGGCTCTGGAGCAGGTCCAGAGAAGGGCAATGAAGCTAGTCTTATGAGAAGCACCTGAAGGAACTGGGATTGTTTAGTCTGGAGGAGACTCAGGGGAAAGCTTATTAGGACAAGAGGGAACAAGCTCACATTGTGCCAGGGGAGGTTCAGGTTGGGAAAACTTCTTTGAAACAGTGGTTGAGCACTGGAACAAGCTGTCCAGGGAGGTGGAGGTGCCACTGTCCCTGGAAGGGTTTATGAAATGTGTAGATGTGGTACTTACAGACATGGCTTAGAGGGCAATGCTGGTGGTAGGTGGATGGCTGGACTCAATGATCTTAGAGATATTTTTCAATCTTAATGATTCTATAAATATTTAGTTTTCAGATGTAGACTGAGTTCTTAAAATGCAACTGAAAGAGCATTTTTAAGAACACTCTACGCTTGTGTATGTAATTCATAGAATCCTTTGAGTTGGAAAGGACATTTAAAGGTCATCTAGTCCAACTCCCCTGCTGGGGGGATCACGTCATTCAGAACCTCATCCAGCCTGACCTTGAATGTTTCCAAGGACAGGGCATCTACCACATCTCTGGGCAACCTGTTTCAGTGCTTCACTACACATATTCTAAGAAACTTTTTCCTTATATCCAGTCTAAATTTCCTCTCTTTTAGTTCAAAAATATTTCCCCTTGTCCTATCACAACAGACCCTGCTCAAGAGTCTGTCCTTTCTTATAGCCCCCCTTTAGATACTGAAAGGCTGCTATCAGGTCTCCCTGGAGCCACCTCTTCTCCAACAATCCAAACTCTATCAGCCTGTCCTCAAAAGAGAGGCATTTCATTGATCAATTTTGTAGCCCTCCTCTGGATGTGCTCCAACAGGTTCATGACCCTCCTCTACTCAAGACTCCACATCTGGACACAATACTCCAGGTGAGGTCTCACCAGAGTAGAAGGGCAGGATCACCTCCCTCAACCTGCTGGCCATGCTTATTTTGAGGCAGCCCAGGATGCAGTTGGCTTTCAGGGCTATGAGGACACATTGCTGACTCATGTCCAGCTTGACATCCTCCAGTACAACCCCAAGTCCTTTCATCCTTCAGCAGTATTGATAGTGGAGGTTGTCATGACCCAGGTGCAAGACCTCACACTTGGCTTTGTTGAACCTCATGAGGTTCACCTGGGCCCCCTGTTCAAGACTGTCTAGGACTCTCTGGATGGCATGCCGTCCCTCAGTCATGTTGACTGCACCACATAGCTTGATGTCATTTGCAAACTTGATGAGGGTTCTCTTGATCTCACTCTTGATGTCATTGACACAGTTAAATACTGAAGAGCATCTGGCCCAGTACTGACCCCAGTGGACACCATTCATCATTGATTTCCATCCAGAGATTGAGTATGACCTCACAACCAGTTCCTCATCCACCAAACTGTCCACCTGTTAAATCCATATCCTTTCAGTTTAGAGGGAAGGATGTTACGGAGTACCACGTCAAAGGCCTTATTAAAGTCCAGATAGATGACATCAGTGGCTCCTCCTTTGTTCACTGATGCAGTTATGCAATCATAGAAGGCCACTAGGTTGGTCAGGCAGGATTTACCCTTGGTGGAGCCATGCTGGTTGTCTTGTATCACCTCCCTCTCTTCCATGTGCCTTAGCATTGCTCCCAGGAGGATCTGGTCAATGATCTTCTCTGGTACAGAGGTGAGGCTGACAGGCCAGTAGTTCCCTGGGTTGTTTCTACCTTTCCTTATAATAGGTGTGGTGCTGCTTTTTTTCCAGTCACCAGAGACTTCACGTGACCGACGTGACTTTTCAAATATCATTGAGAATGGCTTGGCAACTACATCAGCCAATTCCCTCAGGACTCTGGAATGCATTTCAATGGGACCCATGCGCTTTTGGATGTTCACATTTCTCAAGCGGTTGCAAACCTGGTCTTTGCAAACAGTGGGAGGGAGATTGTTCCTCCAGCTTCCATTCCATCCACTCAAGGGGGGTGTGAAGAGCAGGTGACAGTGAAGACTGAGGCAAAGAAGTTGTTGAGTACCTCAGCCTTCTCCTTATCTGTTATTACCAGCCTGCCTGTGTTGTTCACTGGGGGTGTATGCCTTCTTGCACTTGTATTCCCTGCATTCAAGACCTGAGCTAAGACTTCTCATGTTGCACACTTTGGACAGACTTACAAAGCACTTTGTAAAATTAACAAACAAACAAAAAACCCAAGCACAACCACATACACATCCTCCATACATACCTTCCACATGGACAGACTCTTAAAAAGTTTGTAACTTACTTCAAGGTCCCTCTGAATTGGCCACATGTAACCATCAGCTCAGCACCTTGTCTGTAACCTTGATTGAAGCCTTCCTGGAGTGCAAGATCTTTCCCAGCCTCAACACCATCTCTATAGCCCTCCTGTAACAGAAGTGGTGAAACAGGTTTTTCAAATGTGCAGAATTGGACCTACAAACATTTCACAATAAAAAAACCTTAAACAAGCACTCAGACCCTTAAATCACAGCTTTTTTATTTGAACATTCCACTTAGCTATGCCACTGCAAAACCAAAACATACATTTGGCAATGCATTATCATTTACTGTTAATGCTGCTGATCTGTTAACATGCAGTCCTCTTCTAAATGGATCTCCAGCTAGGTCAGAATATAAGGAAAGCACTCTTACTTTTGCTTTTGTGATAACCAACTCCCTTAAAAAAAAAAATCCTTGAAGAATTCAAATTTATTTCTTCATCCTCTAATCACATTACCATACAAAGTAGAATAATTCTCAACTCTTTTCAAGTTATAAGAATGCAAACTTCTATTTGATCACAAAAGAATAAAAGTGGTGGCCTTACTACAGAAATAGCCAAGAACATTTCTTTATTTTGCCCAACACACAGCTCTGACCTCAAGAGATTTTATGATTTCTGCAGTATCTACTCACCAAATACCAGGGGAATTTGTTTAAGAATGCCAAGCAGCCCCTTAAAAAAGCCAGTCTTTATAAGGGACCGAGATGCAGGAAACTTTCCTTTGGAGAATAATACAAGAGTTCCAATATGCTTCCTCACCAATGGCATGCACAAAAGCTTCCATTTATGTTCTTCAGCCAACAGTCATTCACCCACAAGATGAGCCCTACTGGCCCCAGTCTGAATGAAAACATATCTGTCAGAGAAACCTAGATTTATGTATTTATTTTGTTCTCTGCTTTCAGAAAATGTATTTTTCACTAAGAGAATAAATAAGCCGAAGAACTATTCAGACTCTGAGTAGTTCATACCAAATATTAAACAAAAAACAACAAATATCCTGTATTCTTTGTTAGCACTGTTTAACCTACAAGTATGAAGCAAATCGGTTACACGAGAATTTAGCACTGCCTTTTAGAAATGCACACGGTTATGCACAAGGAGTCAACGTCTTTTTTGGTGAAACATTACTTTGTCCTGACAGGCTAATAAGATAGTAACTCCCTGCTAAATTTTCTTAACATTCAGAAGAAAACAAGCCACAATAACTTTTGTGCAGCCATTCTTAGTTTCCCCATTTAAATCATCCACATGTATAGCAAGACATGTTATTGGTAAATCTAAAATACTTAAAAAGACTATAAAAATCATGCTTATAGAACTACCTTCAATCTTTTTTTCATGGTGTTATTCCATTCTTTCTGTACTGGATACATCTCATCTGCATCTTCATCAAATATGTCCTCACTGGATCGACTGGCTACGATTTGTACCCAGGACATAGCAGCAGTGATGACTCTTAACTTTTGTTTATGGGGTACAGTAGATACTGAGAAACTCTCAGAAGTCCCCCAGCTAAGCATCAGATTAGAAATAAAAGCAAAAATTGTGAGTTCTGAAGAGAAGCCATTTCAGGAGGTGATTATTCAACCTGTACGTTTGTTTCCACATGTAAACTGGATGCCATTTACCACAGGAGCTCATCTGTCAAAGGAGACAGAAATTATCACTGGTAAAGTACCTTGTGTGATTTACAAGGACAACTTAAGACAGTAATTTCTTCCCTTCTTTACTTCTCATATCAGTAACAAACAGATGCATACCAAATTAGCATTTCTAAACGTTGCTAGTTACATGAACAGCAGACAGAAACAATTTTATCCAGAGCTATAAAATTCTGATAGCATCCAACAAATAGTCCCATACAGCTTCTAAGGAGTGCATTAACTTATATGCATATCTAATTGCCTGCAATATTCTGACCTTGATAAGTGATGATGACTTTTACCTTTGATTTTCAGTTCCCTAACTTTGCCAGATGCTTAACATACTCTTGTAAACCTTGTATAAAAATATTACTTTATTTTTTGAACAATTAGTTAGCAAGTTCTGATGTAAAGAGAAGAGTAAATAATGTAATTACTTCATCTTTTGCACTGAGAAAACCTTAAGAGGCCATTCACAACTAATTGGTGGAAATTCTTACAACCCACAAAATGCAGTTTCTTGTCATTATGTGTTAAAATAGGTACAAGGAAGCGAGGAGAAATCTCACTTTTGGGATCACCATATCCAATTTTTATCTTAACCAAAGCTTCCAGAATTTTTGATACCATTACACTCAATCTTTGGGAAGGGATCAAGCAGTTAAACAACCGGTCCAAGAACTGCAGCTCTTCTTATACTTCAGAAAGACCACTAATGTGAACTAACTGCTTAATCAGCTTATCCCTTCCAATGTCCAATCAAAAAGTGGTGAGAACATCCAAATAATTACAACTTTACAACAGTGTTTCAGGCTTGAGAAATTACTATATTTCAAAATATTTGTCAGGACAGCACACTTGCTACCAGATGTTATATTTCCTTAAATCACCCCTATTAAGCGACAGCCTATTAGCTCCAAAGTGAGTTCTTAAAATTAAGTCTCACAAATAGCCCCTACACTCAGCAGAGAAGGGAGAGCAAAATACAGCAATTAATTGTGTGAGTCAGCTTGTGTGAGAAGGAAGAAACTGTTCAGTACATCACAAGAAAAGAGTTGGGCAGACGAGACAAGCTATACAAGTGGTTCTTCCTAAGATCTCAGAGTGACACTGACTGCAGAAGATACCATCAGCAGCATTTAGGGCCCGCAATCCCCCTACGCCAGCACGTCCCGGTACACCTGGAGACCAGCTGGAAGAACCTCATAGCCCCGAGGGAGGAGGCGCAGCCCGGGTCGGGGACTCCGGGCAGAGGTCCTCGGCCAGGCCACGACCCGCCATGTCACGGCCAAAGCTCAGCCCGGCCTGGCGCCGCAAGCCGCTGAACTGAGAAGATCCTCCCCTCTTCCGACCTGACGGCAGGCGGAATTCTTCCTCGCCGGCCCCAGACCCTGCTCGTTCAGACCCCGCCGCCCTCATCCCTCACCACGGCCGCCGAGTCACGGCGCTCCTCCGCTCGCAGGGGGCCGCCATCTTGACTGAAGGCACGGTAGCTTCACTACCGTCGGAAGCAATAGGGGAGAGAAACTCATCTTGGTCGAGGGTACGGTACCTTCCGTAAAGAACCGCCATCTTAATCAGCAGCCCCGTGACTTCAAAGCCCGTCTAAGCCACTGGACGCTGGCAGCCATCTTGAGTATGGGCACGGTCTTACAGCTTCCGCAGGGAGGCGGGACGGGGAGGCCAGGCCCTCTCCCCTTGGAGGGAGTGCAAGGAGTCGGGGAGGCCGCGCATGAGCGGGGAAAGAGCAGTTATGTGACTTCCCCTCTCTCCGTCTTTTCGGAGCGCGGGGCCTGCGGCTGCCTCGGGGCAGTCCATGGCACCCCCGGCTGTCCGCAGTGTGAGTGTGTTACCCTGAGAGCTGGGGTTTAGGCCTCTCATCAGTCGTAAAAGGTGGAATTAAAAAAAAATTCTGCCTCTTTCGCTTTTGTATCCTCAAGTTCCTTGCATGTCAGGTATGCCTTCCAGCTGTCCTTGGCGGCCACAAGATTTGGACATCACACTAATATATCTCTTTTAATAACAAGGGTGCCAGCGGGAGCCGCGTGTTTCATTGTTTGCTGCTATTATAGCAAACAGTAGCATCATTTTGACAGAAGTACAACAATTATTTTGTGGGGTTTTTTTTGCTGCTCGCTGTATTTGTGCGACAGGCTCATGCTGATGGTTGGTTTATCATCATAAACATACTGTGCATCAACCTTGAATTCGAATTGTATGTTTCTTCACATTGCCAAATCCTGTTCAAGTAAATGCCCTCATATAATGAGTGCTTCTGTAGGTCCCTGAGAGAGTGCACGCGCACGCACCTTGTCTAGAGCAGTGGATCTCCCGTGAATTGGGCTGGCTGTGCTGATGCACTCGCATTCACGCCCAAGCGACTATCAGGTGTCTGACCTCCTGTCCCACAGAAGGCTGGTGAAACCAAGGCAGAGCAAGGGATGATGCCGTGGATGACAGACAGCTAGCCTGTCACAGTGCCGCGGACACTGAGAGATGGATGATCCCTTGCTCTGACTGAGCCACGCTACTCTGTTTCCCCTTGCCCCTTTTGTTTTGCAGGCAGCCTGTCCTGCTCATGACCTTTCATAGACATTCACTGATAGTTGCATGCTGGCCGAAGAACACAAATATGTCTAGAAACTGTTGTGTCAGGGAATGAAGCACCACTGGTTCCTCTGAATGGCCAGAAATGTGCCTTAGTGGTTATTATATATGGCCACGACTGATGGTTTCCTAGCCCGCTTCTGTCACTTCCACCTTCAGTGTGGTTTGCCATTTTTCAGTCAGGCAACTATGCTGAATACAGCCTGAACACGCAAGTGCAGAGTCACAGAACAGCCTTATAGCAACAGAAACTCATGAACCCTCATGACTGGTTGTAATGGCATGACTAAATATGGGTGCTCCCTCCCTGGGCCGCTGGACCAGCCCTACTCCTTGCTTATCACCTTACATTCTTTACCCTCAGCTGCTAGCTATTCTAGAAGAGATGCATAGGTCATACCTTGGAGTCACTGTGAGTTTCCCATGTTCAGATTACCTCCGTTTAAATGTCTTATATTTACCATGGTTGATCATTCTACACATCTGTTTAAGATAAATCCTTGTGAGTATGAGAAACAATGATGAAGGCTTATATTCCCACCCCTTTCTTTTAGAAGTAGATAATTTGGTGACTCATATTGCATACATAGAGCAGCACTATTGGGTTATGAAGTGCACTTGCTGAAGACAAGTTAATTGTATGCTGATGGCCTTGACAGGGCTGCTAGCAGGGATTGAGGGTGAGGTGTAGTGCCTCAGGGTGGGGGTGTTTTCCTCACCTGTGTGTGTTCTACGTGAAGCAACGTCTGTGTATTATGGTGATGTTTTTCCATTCCAGAGGATTAAAACACATGGGCAATATTTCACAGGCTACAGAACTGTTCTGGCATTTCTACAGAATAAGTATATAAGAAGAGTTATCCCCACATGGTGTGAAAAATAAACAAGGCATTGATTTGTGACTCATTGCCATATCTAAGATTAAAATCTGGCTAATTTTAGCCAGATGTCTGGCATACAAATGTACCTTAGAACCATAAAATGCGTGGCTCAGCAGTTACTCTCTGCACACCTTGGGGGGTGTGGGGGGGGGGGTCTCAGAGGGCCTTTACACAATTGTGCAGAGGTTAGGATTGTCAAGGCATTCTTGGAGATCATTAGGAAAGATTTGTATTAGTTTGATCTTAGTGTTAAGTTCTGGCATTAAGCAATCAACTAGCAGTGATATCCGAAAGTAAAATATATGAAATATATGAAAAACAGAGGCTGCACCTTTACAGTTACAACTGTGCATAATGCTTCAGATAAAGGATTGCTGCCATTCATATCAGCATCACACACTCTCATCTTTCAGTCATCACTGCCTCTAACCCAACCAGTGGATTGGAGGAAGGAGGAACCAGTGGATTTCCTCATAATTCACAAGGACCTCTTGGGATTTCAGACTTTTTTGAAGGGTGGTTGATTACTGTAGCCAGGACTTGTGTTGCATATGGGCTACTCTGCAGGAGAGGATGATCAAAGCTTCAGTAGAATGATTTCTGTTATAGTGTACCGTTGTCTCTGGCAGAATTGAGTTAAGGCTTTTGAAGGGCCCAGGATAGAAGACTATTTGCAATGAGATTATACTGTCAGTTAGCCTGCACTTCTATTGCTTCTCTACTCTGGCATCACATTGTTTATTGTATTGAACCAACAGAGCTATGTCTCATTGACTCTGACTTTAGAAGTAGTTTAATCCTTTTAAAAAATTAGATCTCTTGGGTGGTATTTGGATGGATTTCAAGAACATTGTTAAATCACCATTCACTTGTTCTCTGCAGTAAACAATATTAAAATATAATGGGTGAGGAATAGAATATTGAAATGTCAGGAGAATAGTGACTATTAATATTTAATAAAATGTATATACATTGTCATCAAGTATTGCATATTTCTGAGAAATTTTAAACTGTAAATCCCTCCCAAAATGCGTGTTCTGTCCATGGTCAGACCTGTTGTCTCTTCCAGATATCTGGCTCTAGTGATTGGTCAGATTCTAGGCTGTTTTCCTTGAATATTTTGAAGAACAGGGCATGGATAAGCCTGCCTCCATAAACGGGGACAGCCTACTCATGCTCACGTGCAGCCATTGTCACTGTCCTAATCTTGACTGTTCTGTGCATTTTTCCTTCATGCTAGAGGTGATGGGGTTCTCTGCTACCAGCTGGCTGGTGCAGTAATAATACAGAAACCTCCTTAAGTCTTTTGCTTCCAGACCCACCACAGAGAAAGAACATGACAAAGCAGTGAGCAAGCAAGTTAATTACAAGGTCATAAGCTTAATGAGGCTTTAAACATTGCAGCTCAAGCACAGGAGACTATAATGATCTTAAATTAAACAAGAGGGTTAAAATAAACCTCTTGGATCTATGTCTATTGCCAGGGCATGGTAATAAACATACATTTCTGTGTTTTCCTATAACATCTTTTATTCTGAATGTTAAGGTGATTTAGTGGTAAAGCCCTATCACCCTCTTGTGATGAAGGTAAGTAATACATAGGAATCACTGCCCTGTTTTTGTGAAATCGCTTGCCTCTTCTTTAGCAACATACCCTAATATTATATCCAGCAGTTTAGGTCAAAATGTCTCAGTTATTGTCAGAAGAAAACGGAGGAATATGGAAGAGAGCTAGAAATTAATTAATATATCAAAGGTAAATGTCAAACATTCACTTCAGAGCACCACAGGAATCTTAATGACTATTTTGCCTTTGCTTCTCACCCAAGTGTTTTTAAGGGAGAGGACAGTTTTCTTCCTATTCCTTTCCCTGAACTAACAAAGCACAGAAATTTGATAGTTAAATGTTATAACGGGGTAGCTTTCCTACTTGGCTAATCATAACTATTTCAGGATCTGGCAAGAGGAGAAACTTGTTAAAAATTCCACGTCTGCCAGCCTTTACTGAATTCTAAGTGGAAGTGGTTAAGCAAAAGGAGTATTTTTTTTCCTCCTGCTTTCTCCAGGCTTGCTTTGAGCATCCCCAGGGAAGCCAGGCTCGCAGACTGAAAAACTACTCTGAACTATTGTGCACTAAACAGAGCAGCAGGTACAGTTTATTAATACTGACAGAGTTCCCCTCCATCTGTCATTTTCTTTGGTTTGCTCCTTGGATGAGTGAGGTTTGTTATCCCCAGATATAGTCCATATTTTCATCCTGAAACTTCAATAACAACTCCAACATTGCAAAAAAGATAGTATAGCTGAGATTAAAACAAGTTATGTGTATCTAAGAGTATAATATAGGACTACCCTGTGCTTGTTAGACTATACAATAGAGATGCAAGGAAGGAATATTGTGAAATTCCACATGAAAAGCAAAATGTTACATCAATAAGGACAAGAAAATACAAAAGATTTTATATTAAACACATTTTAGCTGTATCATGTGTCTAATGAAATGGAAATATCTGACTTTTCTTATTGTCAGTAAATCAGGACTCCATAGCTTGGTGACCCAGATTTCCTTTCTTTAGCTTTCTCTGTATTACTGATTACATTATTTATTTTATACAAATCTGCATTTTGTGTTTGCATAATAACTGATCATAATATGCCAACAATTACTGTAAGTGTAATTGGTCCAAGGAAACTGCAGAATTCCATTCATGAATTTCTCCAGTGAACTCCAGTGCACCTCTGTTCAAATCCCAGAGACTTATATCACACTTGCATTACTTCAACAGGAGAAAAATGCTAGCTTTTTTCCTTTGGCTAAGAGACGAATTGCTCTCTGTTTTATCCCTTGTATAAACTCAGGCAAATGATGAAAAGCTGCAGGAATAGCAGCTGTACAATGTTGATCCAATTGTCTGAAGTGAACAGAACTGCTAGAAGGCATAAAACTTGTAGAGTGTGCTGATTTCGTTGGCACCTGAAACCATGAGAAAACAATTGTGTCAGTGACAATGCACAGTTTCTCAAAGGTTGAGGTTTTGACAAGGCTGTTTAAATGGTGGCTTTTGAATTGCATACAGATTGTGAACAATAGCAGTACAGCATGTATGCTGTATCTGCAGCTTATAATTGGTTGTTTGGCTGTGCTAGCATAGAGGCTGCTGGGGAACCTATATCCTCTGCTGTAAGAGAAAGTGAGCTGGCGTTGCTAGGCCTTTGTGACCCAGCTGTAGACAGAGGCTACAGCCCCTGCAGAGCCGTTGTCACTTGCAGTTGTCATGGAGTTCCAAGGAAGGTCTTCCCACATCAGACAAAGCAGTTGCCCAGCACAGTGTATTGCCATACACAGCAAAATGTCTATACCTCTTTCACCCATTTTTAACTAATGACTGCTGCAGCCAGTTGAGTTATTAGATATTACTGCTCTGCCCCTGGCAGGGCAGTTGGGTAGTGACTTTTCCCTTCTCCTTGTTCCTCTTCTCTTCCCATTCTTAGTCCTCTCCTTCCAGTCTGGAGGAACAAGTACCACTTTGCTTGCACCTCTCGCTCTGAGTTATGCTCAGCCACCTGGAGGTGATGATGCTCAGGAATTTATTCTCCTGCCTTCCCTTGAATGCGATGTTACCACTTTTCCCAGTTGCTTTCTCTGTAAGTACAGATATGGTCATCCTTAATAATTTTTGTTGATGTCAATGGAAGGTGTTATCTTCAATAGCAACTGCAGAGTCTAAGCAGCTAAAAGAATGGGGAATTTGATATTTAAATAAGATCTATCATTGCACATGCCATGTCTTGAATGTTACTCACTAGCCTGGAAAAGACCAAGCATAATTTCTCCAAATTTGTTTTACAAGATGTAACTTTATATACTTATATGCAGATACCTGCCTTTACTTTGCCACTGTATTTTTCTCGGCAGAAAACCAATGCAGTTCATTTACCCCTGCAAAAACCTGCCATCTATACAAGTAGCATTAGACATTTTTTTCCATTGAATTATTACAGTCCAGTGCTTGTCACCCAAGTTACTCATAGAAATGCACTGCTATTCAGACACTTACAGATTTCTGTGGGTTTGTGGTCAGAGTTGAGGCAGTTTTTAGTGTGCAGGATTACAGAGAAGGAGAACTTTCTCATCACATTTTCACAGTGGAAGACTTGCTAGGTCTTTAAGAAAACTGAAACACCAGTGGTCACGTTACCAGATCAGGCCCAGACTTTAGAGTAATGATGTGGCGCATCCAAAATCCAGAACTGCCACCTTTGCTTATCCAAAAGCTCCAATGAGTAGAGCACTCTGTGGTTGTTTGCAAGCAAGCAGGCTTGGCTCATCTTTCAAATAGCAATAAAGAGCTCCAGAGGTCTTCAAAGAGCTAGAAACAAAGAACCGCCTTCTGTTTTGTGAAACAAATGAGGTTCATGCCTTCATCTTCAGCAAATGATGCATGACATTTTGTCACTGAGATGATGACTAATTCTGACTAAACAATTTTACAGGTAATGCAACAATTATGTGGTGAAGTAGAAGTTAATTCAGCACCACCCAAAGGCCAGTATCAAATACACAGCAATGTGGCAGTGGTCTACCTTACAGAACCTGAAGTGAAAGGAAAGCAGATTTGAGACCATTTGTGCACAAAGAGGGCAAAAAGCTCTCTATAGAAAAAGAGATACTTTATATCTTCTTAAACCAGCTTCCAGTCCCTTCTCTAACTCTCATGTAGACACTGAATGACTGTTAAACATGTTTCAGGGCAATAGCTTTATTTGGATATTTCATCTATGGTGAAAAACACCTCTTAAAATGGGGACTGATACAATTCTACATGTGTAGCAATTACAGTGTGTGGTGTAAGCTTTGATAGTATCACCCATCTGTAGACTATTAGCATCAGGGTCTATTTGTTATTTCTAAACAGGCTATAAATTAAATTTAACTATCAGTTCTGTTCCCAGAACATCAGAATCTCACATTTTAGGGTCTTTTTTTTTTTTGAATAATTTAACTAATTTAATTATCTCTCTTTCTGAGAGAGAAAATATTCTCTATCTTATTCTGTTGGAGAACCACCTTTATCATAACATTTGGCAAAGACATTTCCAATTTATTAAAGTTACTATGATTTAATAATTTGGCCAAAGAACATCTTCAGGCCCTCTGAGAATCCTCTTTGCACATGTAAAATGTGTCCCTTTTTTCCAGGGAGAAATAAAGTGGTTTCTAAATGTTTTACTAATGTGCTAAAAAATGTATTAATGAACATTTTATCCTCGTGCAATATTAGCTTCTGAAAAAAAAATCAGAATATATTAGGGCATAAGATGGTGCAGCTGGTGGCTACGTGAAAACATAAAATATTATTTTGTCTGTCACACTCTCATTCCTGTGCAATGGCTGCTTTCTCTTTTCAGAGGCTCAAGCAACACAGAAAAAACTTTGTTTGCTGAGTGACTGATGGAGTAATGAAAATTAATAGCAGCCCCTATAAACACCATTGATTTTTTAAAGTCTAAAAGACTGACACCTTATCTTTGTATTTGAAACAAGTGTATGTCTGTGTGTTGTAATAGATGTAGGTATGCATGTATACTCTGATACCTGTGAGCATTGTCTGCAGACTCTGAGGCGCCCAGGGGCATATTTCAAATTCACTTCAACAAGGGCACCAGGCTGTGTTATAAGGATTTCGTAAAACTCCATCCCTTTGAATCTTGTAAGTAATCTCTTGGATATCCTACAGGCTTTCTTTCATAAAGCTTTCAACACAGAGTTGAGTGGGTTGTGCATGTGTGTGCGAAGCTTCCCTGATTGAAATGCCAATATTCTCTCTTGTGCTGCACTCTGAAATTTACTATTGCAATAAAATGGAAGCAGTCCCTGGCATACCAAACTGAAGTGGCTATGAAGAACAACAGCTAAAACCCCTCATTTATTTCATGGTTTCAGTTTAATTGACATCAGCATTCAATCCTTCCTACTGTCCTATTCATTGTCTCCCTCTCCTGGAGATTCAGTCTGGAGTCAGTATACAGCAAACTGACTACTGAACTGCAGCACCTTCCCCACTGAAAGGAAGGAAAAGGAATTCACACTGTAGTTAGAATCATAAGTATCTAACTATTTGTTTTTCTCCCAGCCAATTCATCTTTTTTTTTTTTTTTTTTTTTTTTTTAAAGCAACATATAGTTATTTCATAAAACTACAGCAAACACCCATCTCCCAGTCCAAGTCTCTGTTGAGGGAAACTATGCTAAAAGGATATTTTTATCTGTCTCCAAATAACCTGCCAGAGTGTAATAACAAACATTTCTGAATAATTCTAGGAGTGAGCCTAGGGGAGCAATAACTGTATTAGGGGTGAGGCAAGGGGCTCAGCTGAAGTGCATCTATGCCAATGCACGCAGCATGGGCAACAAACAGGATGAGATGGAAGCCATTGTGTGGCAGGCAAACTAGTTAGTTATGACTTAGTTGCCATTATGGAAACATGTTGGAATTGCTCCCCTGACTGGAGTGCTGCAATGGATGGCTACAAGCTCTTCAGAAAGGACAGACAAGGAAGGAGGGGTGGTGGCATGACCCTCTATGTTAGAGAATGTTTTGATGTTATAGAGCTTGCAGCTGGCGATGCTAAGGTCAAATCTCTATGGCGGTAAGAATCAAGGGAAGGGCTGACAAGGCAGACATCCTGGTGGGAGTCTGTTACAGACAGGCAGATTGTCTTGAGGGAGATCACACAGCATGTGTGGGACAACCAGGGGATCAAGCCTAGCCAGCATGGGTTCGTGAAGGGCAGGTCCTCCTTGTCCAACCCAATCTCCTTCTACGATATAGTGACCCGTCTGGTGGATGAGGGAAAGGCTGTTGATGTGATCTACCTAGACTTCAGCAAAGCCTTTGACACTGTCTCCCACAGTATTCTCCTGGAGAAACTGGCAGCCTATAGCTTGGACAGGTACACTCTTGCTGGGTAAAGAACTGGCTGGAGGGCTGGACCCAGAGAGTGGTGGTGAATGGAGTTAAATCCAGCTGGCAACCAGTCACGAGTGGTGTTCCCCAGGGGTAGATGCTGGGGCCTGTCGTCTTCAATATCTTTACTGATGACCTGGATGAAGGCATTGAGTGCACCCTCAGTAAGTTTGCAGATGACACTAAGTTGGCAGGAAGTGTCGATCTGCCTGGGGGTAGCAAGGACCTACAGAGCGATCTGGACAGTCTGGATCTCTGGGCCAAAGCCAATGGGATGAGGTTCAACAAGACCAAGTGCCGAGTCCTGTACTTTGGCCGCAGCAACCCCAGGCAACACTACAGGCTTGAGGAATAGTGGCTGGAAGATTGTGCAGAGGAAACAGACCTGGGGGTATTGGTTGATGCTTGGTTGAACATGAACTACCAGTGTGCCTAGGTGGCCAAGAAGACCAATGGCGTCCTGGCTTGTATCAGAAATAGTGTTGCTAGCAGGAGCAGGGAAGTAATTGTCCCTCTGTACTCAGCACTGGTGAAGCCGCACCTTGATTACTGTGTTCAGCTTTGGGCCCCTCACTGCAAGAAAGACACTGAGGTCCTGTAACATGTCCAGAGAAGGGCAGCGAAGCTGGTGAGGGGTTTGGAGCACAGGCCTTATGAGGAGCAGCTGAGGGAGCTGGGATTGTTCAGTCTGGAGAAGAGGAGGATCAGGGGAAACACTATCACTCTCTACAGCTACCTGAAGGGAGGTTGTAGTGAGCTGAGGGTCAGCCTCTTCTCTCGTGCAGCTAGTGATAGGACTAGAGGGAATAGCCTCAAGCTGTGCCAGGGGAGATTCAGGCTGGATGTTAGGAAATACTACTTTTCTGAAAGAGGGGTCATGTGCTGGAATGGACTGCCCAGGGAGGTGGTGGAGTCACCATCCCTAGAGGTGTTCAAGGAACGTTTAGATGTTGTGTTGAGGGTCATGGTCTAGTGAGAACTATTGGTGATACGTGGATAGTTGGACTGGATGATATTGTAAGTCTTTTCCAACCTTGGTGATTCTATGATTCTATGATTCTATGAATTCATGAAATGGCCGATGGGCAGAAAATATTGAAAACAATATATTTTAGGTATATTATTTAATCAGCAGCAATAAAAACCCTAGTTTTGCAATGAGCGTGAATAATTTAATACTAAAAGATGAGAATTCCTGTAATGTGTGATTTGTAAAAATGACTTAACCCACTCTAATCAGAAACTGGGAAGCATGTGCACTAGCAGCATGCAATGAGAGTATGTAGGCAATGAAAATGAAAAATGCATGAGGGTCACTGGTACCCACTTGTCCTGAAAGGACTGGGACGCAAAAAGTGCTTGAAATCAGGGCAGAAGACCTGGCATGGTGTAAGATGAAGAGAGCAAGAAGACAGATCTCGTAAAAGAATCATGTGGGGTAGTGTTGGGGTGAGGACACAGTACGTGGAGCATAACACTAATGTTAATGCAATTTCTTGGGAAAGAGGTTTGAGGAGAAGGATGTAGTAACATATTAGGAGGTATTGTGCTACAGAAGATGTTTTTTAATGCAGATCACACAAACATCCTGATGTTCTTTTCAGCTTAATGCAAACTGTGTAGTAAAGTGATCCTCCAAAACCTGGCTTTCTGGTAGTGCTCTTGTGTTTGTGGGACAAATCCTCTTCTAGAGCTATCTCTGACATTTGTGTGACAGTAGCGACTGTCTGTGGGGACCACATATCATTGGGACTCAGCTGTGGTGGAGGTGTTATTTGGGTTAAGATGCTTACATACTCTAGGATAACTACCGAAAACCTGTGAGTTTATTTTGCACTCACCACATCTCTAAAACCCATCAAAAACACAGCAGAAATTAGAAGCATCCACTAATGGGATCTCATGGCAGATGCCATATCAGTTCTGTAAAACACAGCAGCATCGGGACTTGTTTCTGGTGAAAGCAGAGTCATTCATGACATGAAGCAACTTTGCTTTAGCTACCGTAGATGAGAAATTAGCAAAGATACTAACAATTAATGTTAAAGTTGGCTAAGTCAACAGACAGTCTACTGTGAACTCAGATTCTGCGTGCATGCCTGATAAGCAGCCAGTAGATTCAAAGTAACTGAACCTAAAAAAAAGTAGAAAGAAGTTAAGTAGAAGGTAGAAGCACTGTTTATATTCAGTGGACATTTCCTAAGCATTTAGTCCTTAAAAAAAACCAAAACAACAAAAAAACCCCCCACAAAAATAGAGATAACTATAAAAATAACAACAGGATCAAAAGAGCTCTCTGCTAAGACATTGTGATGTGCTTTACAGTAAGTTAGTAAATAATGTAACCATGCATATCACTCATTAAATATGACTAAATAATTTAAAATCATCTACTTTGAATTGCTTCTGAAATTACATTGTGTCCCCTTCAGGAGAGTTTTGTGGACTCACTTTTGTTTAAACTCTTGATATTGAAATTCTTCTTTGTAGTCATTAGCATTAAAAAAACAGAAGAACAGTAGGTAAACCATTATTTGGGATGAGTATCAAGAATGGAGAAAATTCCTTGAGGTGAGAGGGAACCCATTCTTTGTCAGGTTAGCTACTGGCTCCTAAATGTTACTGCTGAGAGGAGTACACAGAGGTAAAAGGATATTATGTCTGTTCCTTCAGCTAGCTGTTGGCATATTTGCAAGGAGTCCAAGTCTTCTCTTCAGTATCTCTCCTGTTCTGTTTTAGGGCAGCAAGATGTGAGAGCAAGGTGTGGGCCATCGGTGAAACTGGCTTTGCTAACATTAGTACAGCAACTCCTTGACTCCATAGGCAGAATTTCAACCCATGTGCAGCACAGCTCACAGTGCAGCCTTCTGTTACAAGGGGAGGGGGTGGAGGGGATTGTTCTGCAGCATTTTACGCCTGTGACAAAAAGGTCTTTGTGACTAATTGATGTGCTATTCCTTTTTTGGTGGATCTGAACCAGTGTCTTGACCTTAACTATGTCACTGTCCTCCTGCTGTATACATTTTCCCTTCTGTAATAGGAAGTGAGAAACTTCACAAATTTTGAAGCCTAAGTAATGAGAATTTGTGTAGGTGTGTGAAACATGTTTTCCAATACACCGCCATAGATAAAAATCACAACAAGTATACTTTAGGTTAAACAAATGAATGAAATTTAAGACTGATACTGCAAAATAAATTTGGAGTGGCTTTTTCTGATGGGGGGGAACTCATTAGACTGTGAAAATTAATCACACTGTGCACAGTACTCCACTGGCAAGACATTACTCACTGCAAAATAATTCTGTTTGGGGACTTTGCATGCATATTGGATTGATAGTGATTCAGTGTTTATTGAGATTTTTGGTTTCCATCTCATTTATGTTTATGCCTACCAGACACTCTTTATTTGTCATAGTATTTCTTATGAATTTCTTTTTTGATCTTGGATTTGAGTGTATGCATGATGAAGATGCTGTACAAAGAAAAGAAGCAATGGCGCAATATTAGACATAAAAAAACCACAAGTGATTGCTAAGGGTAAAGAAAGTAGATTATGACTACAAATAATAGTTTAAGAGAGAAGTCTGAACTAATGTGGATTTTGGTTCTAAGGACAGGGTCCTCAATCAAAATGTACATTACTGTATTCCTAGACTTTCTCCAGTTTGGGGATATAAAGTCAGAAAAAAGTCTAAAATGGGTTTTCTAAGAAATCTCTTTTCTTCAAACATTCTAAGCTGTTAGAATCTCTTTGCCCAAGACACTTACAAATAGAAGTCCAATATGCTTAACATTGTATTGTAAGCATAGCATAGAAGGAGCTAGGTAAGAAGCAGTAGATGCCTAACTCAATCCTTTCTCAGAACAATAACTTGGTTCATGTCAGGCGGGCCCAAATTCAGTCTTCACCGCTGAGTGTTGCAAGTTGTCTTCTTGCATGAAGAACAAATCCTGTGGTACTGCATATTTGGAAGCTATTGATCTTTGTTTGGGAGCTACTGATCTTGCTTTTTTTTTTTTTTTTTTTTTCCTTTCTCTCTCCTTGAACCACTTACTGGAATAAGAAAGTCAGACAAAGATTATGGAACCCATGAGAAATCTTTCAGCATTTCAGGTAATGGAAAAGTCTTTTCAATCTGTGACAAAGCTTTATGATCAGGTGTTAGATTATACATCCTTGAGGAAGAGTTTTCCCAAAGTAGATACCAGAAAAAAATTTGATAAATTTCAAGCAAAAAGATTTCTTGCTATGGGCAACTCTGATAATCCTTCAATGTACAGATGTAGAAACTGGCATGACAAACTCTTGGTTTTGTCAATCTTGCAAATTCAGCTAATACTCAGAGATGCTGTTCATGAATATAAAATGATAAAACAACTATTTCAGCTCCATAAATAGGGCACAAAACCAAAAAGAAACAAACAAACAAAAAAAACAAACAAAGAAGCCGTAGATAAACCTATCAGGCAAAAATAATAAATCAGGAAGTCCTTCTGTTTCTATCATGAAACTAATTATCTACCTTCAACTGTGAACCGGTAAGACTTGAGACATGATATCAAAGGAGAGCTGCAGTGATTTTGTGACCATAGCTCTCAAGAGACAATACAAACAAGAATTAGTTGCATCACAGCACTTTTATTTAACAATGGAGAATAGGAGACAGTGGCATCAATTGCTTGATATAGACTTTGAGAGGAAAATTATTTTCAGTTAAACTGACATAAATCCAGAGTGACTAGAGGAGATGGAGTTGAAAGATATCCAATAACAGTTAAATCTGGCTCTTTAACTCTGCAACATTAAAGACAATCATGTTAGAAGTCTTTCACTATTATAAACAGCTTTTGCTAGAGTAGGTTGAAAGAAAATGCATACCTCCTCATCCAGGATATGATTTTTTCCATTGGGAAGTACTCAGGAGTACCTATGAAGAACAACCACAAGCCATTTTTTTCAGAGGAAGATGAGAGGACAAAGCAAGCAATGGCTGGGAGATTTGGAAACCCCCTAAAACAGACACCAGATATTTTGCCATGCACAACAAAAGAACAAAATCTTGGTGTCCGAAAGCTCTGATGACTAATACTGTAGTACACCTATGCTGTGCATTAAGAGCTGAAAAGCAGATACTGCTTGGTGTTAAATAAAGTTAATTTTTCTATTCAGGTTATTATCTAAGAAGTGACCCCAGTAACGTAGCACATGCTTAAGGAGCTTACAGGAAATAAGAGTGGGTGATAGATAGTTCTCAGAAAATATACCTGGTCTTCACATTCTGAACATTTTTTCATTTCATAGAGTCACAACTGAAGTGATAATCACAGCTGGATTGGGCACCATGTCTCACAAGACCATGACAACTCAGATTCATTGTTTTCATGGTGCCCGGTGGCAAACAGAAATTACAGCATCCCTTGCCTTGTTGCGAACATTGTTTTTTTTCCTGACCCCTTTCAATCTGAGGAAGATTAAAAACTGTCACGATTGTTTTCACAGTAATTTTTCAATAACCATTGATGAAAAAGCACTCTATTTTAATATCTGTCTATTTTTGTGTGGAACAATGCAGACATACAGAGTGAGTAGATTTTTTGGGAATTACACAACCATTTTATAAAGTTCTTTCTCACTAATATACAGCTATGCCTTTAAAGCTATCTTTAGAGATCTCTAGGAAACTAATTGTTTGCTCCTGTTCTGAACAAAAACAAACCACAAATGAACCACACAAATTCAGTAATGTTAGCTCAGTAATGTGAGTGGTGTGTCTCATCATAAACATCCTTCCTTGTGATGGAGCGCGTGAGAAAAGATTATTCTTTTTTTTGCCTAAAATTGTCTTCACTTTTGCACAGTTCTCCTCTGGCCTGTAGGTGTCATAGTCAGAATATGGATGAAAGAGATAAACAGTAATAATATTTTTGTGAAATAACTAATTCTGAAAAACAATGCTTTTGATAGGTATCTACTATTGTTTATTGAGGATTTGGAAGTGCAGAAATTGCTCTAGTGATTAGAGAAGCATAAAACTGAAAGGATTTTGTTGCATATTTCCACTGCCAAAGGTTAGCTGTCTCAGGTTTATCAGCCAAAAATATTTTTTTCTGAAGTCTTATCATGATGCCTGTGGATGTGATCTTGCCTGTCTTGATCCCACTCTTCCTCCATCTTTCTTCTTACTCTTGCTTCTTCTTAATACCTCTCTATCTCAGAAAGACTAAGTGAACTGACTTAAAATACTGAAAGGACAGTATGTGCCTCCTCCCTTTGACAGAGTTGAGTGGTGGGCCATTCATGTAGTATGGCCACAGGATGAAGCTGCAGTAAATACTAGGAAAATATTTAAGGAATCGAGGTAGCATCAAACAGCAATTCTCTACTTTGCTGCCTTCTAAGCAGTTAGGGACACAGAGGCTTAGATTTATCCAGGCTAATAATACACTTTCCCAAACGCCTACATTAAAAATCTTGTGATACTATTTTCAGTGCAATGTTCAAGCATCTCCTGGAGAACACTGGTCTATTTGAGATTTCTAGTTCTCTCCAGCTACACTGGAAGCTAATGATCAAATGCTAACATGACATCTAAGGTAAACGCACAAAGTCACTTGGGGTGAACTTAGGCCTGTTCACACTAACAACCTAGTAGGATCTGATAATACATTAATAGGCTGCTTATATAAACGTTATTTAATTTACTATTGCTCTGCAAACAACTCCGTAAGCAGAATACTACTTGGCTAGTGCTTGGCTACTACTGTTTGTAGAAAGAGATGTAAAGCATGATTTCCTTCTGTAGAAGTTTCAGTGGGAATTCCAGTTCAACAAGGAGAGAGATTCTGGAGCCTTGAACACCTGCAAAATATATAAAAGAGTGAATGCTTAGGAATGGTTTTGAGTATGTCAGTTTAAAGCTTTCCCTCTAATAACTACCTGAAAAATGGGACTAGAAAGTTTTATATCCTGTGATTAAATGTACAGTGCCAAGAAGGATTATAATTTAAAGAAGATTTAGCCACGTGATTAATTAGAATTGTTATCTCCTTGTCTTGAGCCTTCTTTACTCCTCAAAGGTGAGGTGAAATGATAAGCCATTATTTGATATCACTTGAAAAACATTTGACTTGGTATGTAGGACCCAGGGTAGTAAAAAAAAGAATCCTTGATTTGAACCACAAACCTGCAAGATTTCCATGCTTGTTGTCATAAACATTCATTTATATAAATGCCTTAAATTATAAGGCAGTGCTAATTATTGCAGCATAGAATCAGGCTTTAATAGTTTTGGATAGGAAGGACTCACAAAATGTATACAGAGAACCCTAGATCTTGACATTTGCTTGACATGTGGATCTATATACTACTTGCTCATGTATTTCCAGATAATGATACAAGCTTCTGCATAAATTTTAAAATAAACCTAGCGACCATACTCTTGGCTTTTTTTAGCTTAATGTTGTTATTTACCTCTGACTACCTGGTATAAATAATTTAGGATTTCCCTAGATAAAGCAGCTAAGTGCTACTTTAGAAAGCACTAATGGATGTTTCCAGCAAATTTTAAAATCCAGTTTCATTACCTGAATATTTCTGTTCTGATCCATATATTTAAAAAACTTCTTAAAGTTGTCTGAATGGAGCCTTTAAGTACAAGCTCAATAATAATACTCATGCTGACCATGCTACACAGTTAAACACTTTGCCATGTATTTGTCACGGAGTTATCTCTGGGTCAGTGTCCGTGACAGGGGGACAGCAAGCCCACAGGCCCGGAAAAAGAAGAGAAAGGATGAAAAAAAAGTGGCGGCGGTTTACAGGCCGGCCCGGCTCCATGACTAATGCAGCAGGGGACCCGCGGACTAACGCTCTGGGGAAAAAAAAGGGAAAAGGGGGAAGGGTAGGGGAATAGTAGACGGGTCTAAAACAAAACAGCGGCAACGATCTGTGAAGGAACGTTAATTTACTAAATATTATATCGGAATTGAGGCCAACAAATCAAACAAAAATGAGAGAGTCCAAAGCCGAAGTCTTACTCTGTAAGCTGCAAGGGTCGACGTACTTCTCAGCAAACCAAGAAAAGCACTCTAGGTCTCCCAGCAGGCTTCACCCACCCTTCCAGGCGCAAAGACCCCTGGGGAATGCAGCTCCTCCCCTCCCCCTCAGAGAACCAAGCACCCAGAAACGGCAGTCCGCAGAACCAGAACTCTTTAACTTTCAGTGCTTTACATGATGTTATGATGTGGAATACCGACAACAAAAAAAAAAATCACAAAACCATGACAGTATTTCCTCAGACCATTAACCTTTAGTCAGCTGCAACACACAGAGCATCACATGCCAGCAGGTGATGACAGTTTTGCTCATGTTCTAAAACTATCTCCTCCTTTCATTTACTATTGTATATCAGTAAGGCATCTTTTGCTATTAGAAGAAATTCTGTGGTTTGTCATTTCAATTTACTGGCAAGTAGTATGGTAAGAATGTGGCGCCTAAATCTCATTAAGTATCTTGTAGCTAACACCACACTTGAATTGCTGTTGAAAATAGAAGGTGTAAAAAAAAGCCCAGAATTGGTTCTTTGCTTCGAAAAGAGCAAGACAGGAGGACACCATCAAGCATTTCCAAGGGAAGACAAATTAGTTTAAGTTACTGTAGGGGACAGTAAATGTTTTTTTTTTTTTTTTTAAATGTGTTAAAATCAAAAAGAGGACCAGAGAGAACGTTGATTCATTACTTGATTGGAATCTTACATTACTTGATTGGTCATCTTACAAACAGGGACACTGACAAAGCAGAGATGTCTAATGCCTTCTTGCCTCTGTCATCAACACTGATAGTAGACTCTGAGACCTCAGGTGCACCAAGGTGGAGAGCCGTGTCTACAGTAACAGTCTGCACCTAACTATGACAATTTCCAGTTACTTCAGGGAACTCTGAATGTACCATGAATTAAGATGGAAGACTGGGTGATATGAATCTACGGGATATTTCTGTTCCTAAAAGTATTGGTGAGTCCTTCATGAATTACAACAGCCTCACTATAGTAAACCACACAATGGATTAAATCTCAGTAAGAGTAATCAAGAACATTTGATTTTTTTAGAAAAATGAACAAAATAAAATATGTCAAGATGAATAAAAACATTCCCCATCATCTAATCTAATCCCACTAGGTAAGTCCAGGGCAACCCTTCAAGGACTGACATGTTACAGGCTGAATTGATGGGCTGAGGCCAAAGGGATGAAATTCAGCAAGGCCAAGTGTTAGGTCCAGCACTTTGGTCACAACAACCTCATGCAACACTACAGGCTTGGATAAAGAAGGCTATTCAGATAAAAAGGATCTGGTGGTGTTAGTCAATGCTCAGCTGAACATGAGCCAGCATTGCACCCAGGTAGCCAAGAAGGTCAATGGCATCATGGCTTGCATCAGAAATAGTGTAACCAGCAGGACCAGGGAGGAGATTTTCCTCTTGTACTCAGCTCTGGTGAGGCTCCTTGAGTACTGTGCTCAGTTTCGGGCACCTCAATAAAAGAAAGACATTGAGGCCCTGGAGCATGTCCAGAGAAAGGCAACAAAGCTGGAGCACAAGTCTTGCAAGGAGCAACTTGAAGGAACTGGGATTCAGGGGAGATCTTATTGCTCTCTACAAGTACCTGAAAGGAGGATGTAGCAAGTTGGAAGTCAGTCTCTTCTTCCAGGTAACTACTGATAGGACAGGAGGGAATGGCCTCAAGTTCTGCCAGGGGAGGTTCAGGTTGGATATTAGGAAGAATTTATTCTTGGAAAGAATAGACATTGGAATATTTTGCCTGGGGAAATGATGAAGTCACCATCCCTGGAGCTGTTTAAAGAAAGGGTAGATGTGGTACTTAGGGACATGGTTTTGTGGGCAATATTGGAGGTATGTGGATGGATGGTTGGACTAGATGATCTTAGCAGTCTTTTTCAACCTTAATGATTCTGTGATTCTATGTTTCTGGTGAAAAGGGAGGGTTCTACATAGGCTGCTGGGAAAGCAAGTAGAATAACAAGAGTTCGGAAAAAGTTTATAGAAAAGAAAGACTGAATCTTCTTTAGAAACCTTGGATTTTTTTCTTCATTTCTATGTCTAGTGATTTCTTGTACCCTTGCAAATATTCCAGTTTCCTTTTTTTTTTCTTTCCTTTTTTTTTTCTTTTGTAGGCTCTGATATTTACTTTTGCAAAAGAGAAGAGATGCAACGAAGGCTTCCTGCCAGAGACAACTTCTCTCCTCCCTACAGGATAGTCTATTAAAGCAATAGCATAAATATTTGGGAAAAAAATCACAATTTTCTTCATTTTATAAAAGCAAAACAACAAACAATCAAACAAAATTGTCAAGAAAAAATCATTTCTCAAGCCCTGGATGAGGCCCACAGCTGAAAACTTTCATGATCTCCATCAGAAAACAAACAGCATATAAAGAACTGAGTTCAGCAGCCCTAACTTGGCGGGGGCTTGCTTCCCCACGCCGACTGGCAGGTAACCTCTGCGCTTGAGTGTTTTCCTACACTAACTCACTTCAGCAACCTTATCCAAATAGGCAAAAATTATTAAAGACTTTACAGATGATTATTAAAATTACTTGGGTGCCAGAAGCACTATTCTCCTGAGCACTGATTTTTGATGTTTCATTTAACAAAACAAAAAGTAATCCCTCTATATGTCTCAATAATACTGGAATGTTTGTGGTTCAAAGGCACTTATCACTTGGGAGGCATACCTAGCCCTGTGGATTTTAAACTCAGAAAGCTAATTAGCATGTGGTTTATGAATGCTTCATACCAGGGAAGAAATGACAAGTTATTGGAAAATCTCCTCAGTTACCCTTAATGAAAACTTTACAGAGTATCTTTGCAAACAGCATTATTTCTCATTTTAGAAAGAGGGAAAAAATCCTAAAGACCTTCTTAAAGTCCTAAGTAATTTCAGAATAAATTGTTGGCTTTTTTTTTAAAGCATTAAAAAAATAACTTTTTGGAGGAAGAGTTGTTAGATGCAATACGTCAGTACATTTTTGTATAACATTCTGGCAAGCAGAGCTCTTTTTTTTTTTTTGTGAAATTATTTAAGCATTTTTCTATGACTTAACAGTGTTCCCATTCTCCTAGGGATCATTTTAACAGAAACAGAAACTTTAACTTTAGAACCTGCTGCTCCAATGTGCTGCAGTTTACGAAGACAAAAATGTGTGATGGTATGGCAGGGACTCTGCTCTGAAGAACATAACGTGAAAATGGTAACTAAATAAAATTAAAAATAATAAGAGCTGCTTTGAAGGAACTGCTGCAGGCTGGGTACGGCATGTGATCCTTAGTACAAATATCAGTATAAAAAAGTTTGGAGCCTGACTGAGCTGCAGCAATAAGGGTGGACATGAATTATATTTTTTAAATTATTTACAACTTCACAGTGTCTGTGGCTTTAAATTATTGATGACAGTGACAGCAACCCTCAATGAGACAAAGCATCCACTGAAACAACAGCAGAAAGCTATGGTGCTGGGGACTGGTTTGGTTCAGCCCTTCCAATCCTTCTTATTAAGGAAAAGTGACACTTCTCTCATGGTAGGAGAGCAGAAAGAATAGGAAAGAAAATCATTTTAAAACAAGAAGTTTCCTGCAATATTTTTTGATTATAGTGTATCTCTCAGAACTCTTGGTATAGCAGAAAAGTTCTAACTGGATCACTTGCTGCAAAGACCTTGCTGGATCTTTGCAGCAAGTGACTGCATAATGTTTGCTGTAATACTTTTTTATACGTGGGGTTATAACAGACAAAAGGTTCTTGCTGCACTGTGAAGGATGAGGAAACACTGTTAGAGACACACTATGGGCCACATTTGTCACCACCTTTGCCCCATAGCATGTTGTCCAGAGCAGTGCAACTCCGCATCAAGGAAGTACCTCCTAGACAAAGTTATCAGCTTCTCCAGACTTGATAGAAGTACTTGCACTTCTCCCTTATAGCAGCAACCATCAGGAGACTTGCGAATAATCTGTCTTCTTTATTACTGCCACTCTCTCCTGCTGACCTATGTGGCTGTAATCTCCTCAATCTGTCTCCATATATCTGACTGTTTCCTAATAAAGTTTTGTCCTGCCAGGTGCAAAAAAACATGCCTGTTTCAGTATGGTGGAGTAGGGCTCTGGTTTTCCTACTGATTTATTCAACTCCACAGCAACAATGGATTAAGTGAAATGCAGGAAGAGAAACAAGTAGCTTTGTTGAGCTGTCTGGATTTGAGGGGCTGGTTAGACCCATTAATACCGAAAGAAAAGATTCCCAGTGTGAAAACATCAGTGAGCAGTACATGTATGGCATATGTACTTGGGAGTGGAAAAGCACTGTGTGCAATGTGAAACTGTAACCTGTACTTCTGAGGATCAGGTGCTGGGTAAAGACAAGTGCTGTATTAAGTGTGAGGAAATGACTGAAGAGCAATTCTCCGTCAGTAGTGATTTTAAGTGGAGGGGAATCATGCCTCTCCTGTGTTCTCTTAGGTGCATGGATGGAGATCACAAGTCCTGTGCTGTCCTTTAGGAAAAAAAAATCTTAATGATTAACAAAATAGTGGTAGGCACATAAACACATGTTGAGCAAACTGCAACGCTGCAAGGATGGAAGTGTGCTTCTATGATTCTGGTTAAGTATCACTGATGGTTCTGGTTAAATATCACTGAATGGTCTTGGATTAATATTAAAAGGCCATGGCTGCCCTCTGGTTGCAGGTCACTAAAAGGCAGGAGTCCCACCCCCTCCTCCCTCAAGGGAATCTAAATAAGGCTCATCTGTATAGCCTAGAGGGGCCTTCAGCTCTGCAGCTTTCCATTGCCCAGGGCCATGCAGAAAGAGTAGCCCAAATCTACACTGCTTGAGGGGATAGTCTGTCTCTGCAGGAGAGCAGCCTCATCATTCACAATACATAATGTCTGACCTGAGCCCCATGTGGTGGCTGTAAGATAATTAAAAAAAGACATACTTTCCTTTTTTCCCATCCCTTCAAACTAAGTAATGACAGCACTGTGTGTAACTGTGTAATGCAAATACCCTAGGGAAAATCAAGAGATATGGATTTATACTAAGTTATCTGACTATGCAAGCATACTGTATGAAATGTAGAAATACAAGAACAGATTTGCATAACTGTATTAGGGTAGTCATGATTGAAGCCGTATTAAGGTGATAATTTAAGGAATCAGACAGCAAAATAAACAGAATTTGCTAAGGTGGGCCTGAGAAAAAGCAATGTGAGGAAACTTTTCATGGGAATACTCTTTGACTAAAGAAGCCATGAGTAAAGAAATGGTCTTGTTCTAGTTCATTGGTGTTTAGGGAAACAGAACACTGCTACAGAAGCATGCAAGATTGCCAAGATAACCAGGATCCTTGATTCCATCATTGGTTTGTCTTCTTTCTAACAGCAGCCCATTGAGCCCTGACGTCTGGCTTCTTACATTGTTTGTGAGCTCAGTTTCTTACACAAGGATCTTTGCAGTAGCAGTTAATTGTGAGACTGCTGATATCATAACAAAATTGATTACATCATAATTGATTCAAAAATACTTGGTGTTCAAGGTTATTGGCTACACAGTGTTGACATCAGATAGCAGTTAAAAACATTAGGGTTTTTGATAGGAGCTTGCAGAATTCGGAAGGAATATTACATTTTGTAGTTTAGCCACCAGTTAGTGGCATAACAGCAGAAAAAGCAGAGACTTATTTTCTTTGTATAAAAACTGAAGAGATGATGCTAATGGAGAGATCTCCTTGATGATGTGCCGTGAAGAGGTGGAAACAAATGAAAGAGAAGTATTCATATAACAAGGTGCAAAGGAAGCATTTGTAAGCAGAATTTATCTCATTTGTCTAAATGTATCCTGCATGTCTTTTTAAAAGCAGAAAATGAACTAATGTAAGAGCCCAATTTAATTATATAAACTATTTGATATTTTGTGCAGAATGTAGAGTAGTACAACTGTACTCATTAGGTCAGATCATTCTCACACATCTTGTGGGTTTGTTGTCTTTGCCACTGAACATAACAGCATCTGAGGTCTTTTACACATCCTGGATATACTAAAGACTTTGTGCAATGACAAAGCTGAAATACTTCCAAGTGTATAGATTCTTCTACTAAATACAGGTAGATTTATCCAGGGCTTGCCTATCTAAACAATTTTTAATTGATCTATTCCCATATCTTCTGGAGAATATAATACATGACTGCATTGCTCTTGTCTAAATAGGAATTGTTGGTCTTGTCTTACAGGTGGGGAACCCAAAGAACCAGAGAGTTACCCAAATTAACCAGTTGTTGAATGACAGAGCTGCAGATCTCCTGAGTCCTAACACACTGTCACATCCAATGGGCCCTGCCTCATTTACGTTTAACAAAGGAGGAAGTTAAGTAAAACTAGATCCTGGGTAAAATCAGCCACAGTATGTAGAACGTACCTCCAGACTTCCATTTAGGCTAGTGCACTCCGTGCTGAAGACTTCTTCACAGACAGAAGAATCCCAGACTGAACTTGCCGCACAGTAACAAAAAGTGAGAGCCAGAGAGCTGGACAGGTGCTACAATTACTTCCACTGAGGGGGAGAAGAATTTCAGTTTACATAGTGCTTTAAGGACACCAAAACTAAATGTCTGGAAGGTTGGCCTAGGAAAGAAACTTGTGGGTTATCATAAGTATAACTCCATGCCCCAATCACTCAATACAGGCTGCTGCTAATACAGGTAATTGGATGTGGATCTTTTTCTTCCCCTTACTCAAATGCAACTTAATTTATGGATTTTTAACCAGGGCCTATACAAATATATTTAAAAACAAAAGAAAGCCACAGTAGCAAACAGCAGATGGTGCTAAAAGACCTGGGATTAAGACCTCTCCCAACTCCAGATCTTTTCGATTGTCACAGAAAAAAGATACTGAGCTTTTACTCTCATCTAAGGTAAGTCTAATTAAAGATCATACGGATACAAAAACTAGCACAGTGGGACTTGGGAAAAAAAAGAGCTCTTAGGCACTTTGATACCAATAATTTATGTGGATATTCAATTCCCTAGAGGACTGTGGAGACAGTGATATTCAGCCTGATTCATAGAAGGCCCTTTGTTCCCCCACATTTGGGCTTCTGTTAAAACCTCAGGGAGGAGATGTTCAGGGCTAAGTAGGAATCTCAGTACTGGGGAATTTTTGTCTGCCAAATCACTGAGCTCTATCTTGGAGATGGAAAGACAGAATCTTTCAAAAGGTTGAGAGTCAGAAGACACTTGCATTGTATTCCAGTGGAAAGAGAAATAGGAGTTACTATTTTTTTATTTTTATTTCTTTCCTCTTACTTATCCTTTTCTGTTTATAAACAACATGGTGTACAGACGAATAACAAATCCATCATCAAAAAAATTGTCACAGTTCCCTCACTGTTAGTGCAGTGCTTATTTGCTATCTCTTCAGGTACCTGATCCCCAGTGTTGTTTTACACTTCACTCAGTTTCACAAAACAAAGTTTGGTGGTTTGTGCCACTGCATTAAGAAAAGTTTTAACACCTCAGAGGAGCCTATTTCAAGCTCCTTGTTAATCTTCCACTGTATGAAACTCAGCTTTTACATGGAGTGGAATAATGTGCTATGTTTTAAGAGGCTTACACTTTTTGCACGGATTCTAGACTATAAAGTAGAAAAACCTCAGTAAGAAGCATAGATTTGAATAAATCCTATCAAAGATGTAAAGCCATGCACAGAAAATAGCATTATATACTAAAATTGTTGAATCTGCATTAAAAACACTGGGGCAAGATTATTTAAAAAAAAAGGGGGGGGGGGAGGTAAACAATCTACTAATAGCATTTCATTGTAAATTATAAGGGGGTAAAAAAGGCATTTTAGCTGTTTTGAGTTGTCAGTACCCAACAGATCCTAAGCTAAAAAAGCCTAATATAGAAATTAAAAGGAAAAGCATGCAAACTTGGTTTTAAGCTTAGTAACACTGAAATATTCATGCATTCAGTTAGTACAACATTTATAATGCTTTATCTTCCATTTTATTTTCCTGTATGGTGAGAACTATAAAACATGGATCCAACAATAATAGATGACAGCTATTTTTAAATATGTGTAGACTTTAGGAAGAGTAATGTTTTTGCTGGATTTCCTTGGCACAGTGACATTTTCTTTTGTTTTACTCAATGAGAGAACTGTTTATAATTATTTTTTCTAAAACAAAATCATTCACTAATTTAGATGTCTGTTTTAGAATCTAAGAATTAAAAATTTCTTCCAGGTGCGAATTTATTGAGAGAAGAAACAAAGTGTGAATTATTTCTCAGTTTAAATTTCTTTTTCTATTTGACACATTGGGAAATCCCACAAACATTGCTATTTCATCACAAGTTTTATGGCTTATGATACTGAATCAGCAAGCATTGTAGAGAAACATTAATGGGTTTTACCATCAGATGGAAAATCCTCCTTCCTGTTTTCATGCAGCAGTGTTACAGGCGACCACTGGATTATATTAGAAACAAACTAGAAAATCTTGATGAATCCTTTTGGCATTCATTGAAATGTTTCACATGACTTCAGAGTAAACCTCTTGCAAAATTTCTAAACTGGAATAGCAGCCTATCTAGCTGACTGCCTTTAATTACGTGTGAAGACACTTATAGACATCTATTAGCAGAAAATTAGGTCTTTAAATGCAGGATATCTCTGCTTGGATGTGCACTATTATTTCTGGTAGCTCTGTAACTGAACATTCAGACATAATATTTGAAATGAGAAGTATGATTTTCTTCCTTTCTTGGATGACTGTTTAACTGCCTATGACTTCTCTCTGCTGGACAACCAGCCACCCCAGCAGGGGCCTCATTTTGGATTCTATTATGTATAAAGTCTGTATATTGCAACATCATCCCTAAATACATTTAGAAAAACCCGTTGCATATTACCTGCTTTTCCTCTCATACCAGCTCTTCTCAGTTATTTGTATGGCTTCTCCAGATGCTTTTATATTAAGGACCGTGGCTTGCTTCCTTCTTTTCTATGCTTGTGGAGCAATATTTGACAGTCTTCCCAAGGGACTTCAGAGTGAAGTTTTGCATTTGAGAAAGTTGTCAAACTTCTCCTGCCTTCCTGATTCCCTCAGCTACCTTCCACTAGATTTGATCAGGGTATTTCTCAGCTCAACAGCTGGGAAGTGCTTGAGATGAACATGCTTAGGCTGCATTCCCCTCTGATATAAGGGTGAGAAAGTAGAGACAGCTAATCTGACTCTAGGTCATCCCACACAGCAAGCAGGAACCTTCTTTGTTAAAAAGCACAGATGAGAATTTGTATGATGGCCCCTGGATAAACCCAGAACAAGTAAATGTCAGACAACAAGAGATCAAACTCCTTGCATTGATTTACCTATACAACATGTGTCTGTCTTAACAGGGCTGCCATAGCCCCTACCTGTCTCTGCAGAGAAGTGAGAGTCTGTGGCTATCACTGGCAGTGTGAGCATGCCTGCACTTCATCAGCTGAGTAGGAGTCACAGGTGATGCCAGCCCATCACTGATGGGACAATAACCTACAGAACCCAAGATGGAGATTGCTAATAGGGTCCATTCTCTGAGACGGCAAGGACTTAAGCCAGGTGAGGAAGCAGCACAGGTGGGGCTAAAGATAAGGTTGTGCTGTATGCCCCAGATCTGTGTAGGAAACAGGTCTGGAGAGCAGTTACATAAAACGCATACCCTAGATCTACCCAATAAAATGGCACTCCTGTAACTTAGACCATACAAAGCAGGGCTAGAGATACTGGGCTGGGCTTAAATGGGACCCCTGGACCAGTGAGCAGTGGATATGAGGGAAAGCTCTGGGTGAAACTGCTCAGGGTTAATAGTGCTCACAGGGCCCTGGTGGGAGCAGCACAATCCTTGGCTCTTTTGTGTTTGAAGAACATGAGCTGTGAAGCGCGTGTTCTTCAGCCAAGAAAGGAGATAATGCACATGAAACAACAGACACCAAGGACTGTGTACTCTACTGATTTGAGAGACGTGTGTCACTCACCTACACTTTCCATCACCTACTAGAAGTTGCCATTCCCCATTTGCTTCATTTCAGAGTCCCCATTGATTTTGTCACATCTTCCTTCATGCCAGTGGTTGTGTGTTCTTTCCTGGCATATAGCAAAAGTTCTCACTGCTTTGCTCCATCAAACAATCAGATAAAGCAGAACTCCACTGGGAGTGGTAAACTCTGAATGATTACTGATCACTTCCAGGTCTTTGTAAAATGCAACAAGAAAAGAACTGGAGTGAAAGAATGGAACAACTGAAAGCTCCATTGGAGCCAAAACTCTCTGGAGGTCTGGAATACTCATAGCAAGTTTTAAATAGTACATTTCTCTGTGTTTGCAAGCATGTGTGTTAGAATGCAAGCAAAAAAAAGAAGAAAATCAGCTAGAAGGTTGCCCTATTTCCAGAACAGGTGTCTTTAAAGTGCTTTTTGTGCCTAATAATTTCCATGTAACTCAGACAAAAGGAAAGAAATGCTGCAACATTTACAGGGAAATTTGCAGAGTATGGAATGATACAACCACAAATAGTGAAAAATACAAACTGAAGACAAAACCAGAGAAGATGGTGAAAGAATTAAGGCTGAAGAGCAATTTTTAAAAGCTAGGTATATTTCCAGTAGGAGATGAGTCTGAGCAGAATCAATGTTCTGGGGGCTACTACCGAAAAAATCAGAATTAACTCCTGGTGAAACATGTTAAGCTTGCCAGACAAATAAAATCAACCAGTCCACAGTAATGCTATGGAGGATGGTCAGTGCTCTGAGCTTGAAGACATCAGAAAATCCAAACCACTATGAGCCATCTGATGCAGAAAGGCATGCAGAGGTCAAAGTTTCAATCTGGAAAAACAGCAAGGGAACTGGCATGTATTCTGCTCCCAGGGTGTTTTATGGGGAAATTCATCTGTATTTTGATGGGATGGAAGGCATGAAGGTTTAATGGAATGACGTTTTGATCTGGGAAAAAAACACTGGCTGAGCATGGTTGGAGGCACAGAGCAACTATGGAGAGAACTAGAACTAAACTAAAGAAAACTTAAATCCTATATGATGGAAGTCACATACCTGGAAGAAATACACATGTAGATCACAATAAAGCTAAAAATATCACTAAAATAGCTCTCATAGATAAATAAGGAGGTACAAAGATTTCTGGAAATGAGGGAGAATTGCCTCAAATTTGCACACAGAGCCTTAATAAAGGGTTGGAAAAATGAAGTCAGAAGCAGCTCAGAATTAGATACTGCAAGATGAGATTGTGACTTTCAGCATGGAGCAGCCATGTGACTGCAAAACCAGCCTAGCTTGGTAATCAGACAAGAGCTCTCAAGCTACGTGAGTGAACATCTGCAGTGAAAGTCAAGGCTCTCTAAAACATCTCTGACATCATTTTGACAGTTATCATCATGTTGGAGGCAGACTAAAGCTCATTTAAGATATGTATCACTATCACATAACTTTATAAAGAGGAAGAGTAGAGGAGAAACAGAAGAAAAATATGTAGGGACCAGGTCCAAGATGATATTATTTTAATTTCTGATTGTCTTTCAGACCAAATCTCTGCTCAAGACAGTCAGTATCTCTTAGTGAACTACAATGTTCAATTGTGGAAGTGGCAGGAAACCTCAGAGTGTCCAGTAATAGCAGCAGATTTTTTTTAGTTATTAAAAGGGTTTAAATGTATTCAGAAATTTGTGAAAAGAACTTGGTAGGAAAATTTTCAGGACATAGCTGCGTATCTTATTAGACATGACACAGATTTACATATTATGCTGTGCATTCATTTCAGTATCAATTTTAAAGGAAAACAAAGGTATTTTTTGTTCTGTCTTACAGTTTTGAGTTCTGCTCTTGCCATTGTTCTGCTCACAATTCTTTATTATTGCATTTTTCTACCAGCTCTCCCCTATGACAAAGTTATGCTTCTACATACTACCTGTGGAACAAGTCTCTTCGCCATTCAGCTTTGAATTTTAGAACATTTACATAGTAGTTAAATTTGCTGATTGTCTAAAGAAAGGAAAATGTGAAAGTGCTAACTTCTGTGAGAGGAAACATTGATAAGCAGTAAGTTTTTCTAATGAATAACACTCTTCTGCATTGTGCCCAGACTATCTACTGAAGCAAGGCAAGATTTATCCTGTAAATATCTGTACTGATGTCATTGTAGTTTCACCACAAATGGAAGTACCCCATTAACTGCACTAGAGTTACATTAGACATGAATCAATTTTTAAATATATTGATTAGCATTAGGTCATGATCTTTCCATGACTATACACTTAAATTCAAGCACTTCGGTATTAAACTGGAGTATAGAATCAGCCAAAGGTATAAATATGACAGTTTTAGCTTATGTAAGCGGTGATAGTTCAAAATTTCCTTTTTAGTTCAAAAGGACATCTGCAAAGTAGTTTTATTTTTCTGTTTTTCACAATTTTTTTTTCATTGCATCTCATGAGAGATTTACTAAGACTGTCCTTTATTACAGGCTAGGTTCATCTCCTGTGAGTTCTTATATTCCAATGAAGACTATTTGATTTTCCCTCCTCTCTCCCTCTCCCTCTCCCTCTCCCTCTCCCCTTCCCCTCTTTTTTTTTTTTCATTTTTTGATGAGAAGTGAAGATTCGTTATGTGTATCTTAATGAGGTGATATATGAGATATGTTTACACTCATGAGATGAGTTGTAGACATCCATTTATAAGCAGTGCTAGCAGTCCAAGTTTAACTATAGATAATGGGGCACTGAGAGTGGCAAGCGCAGACCCCTGCATATTACGTTTTTAGAAGAAATGATTCATACAGATTTCCCCATCAACAGATTCTGCAAAGAAGAGGTATGGATTGAACAAGTAACACCTTCCCATACTCCAAAGCACAGGCAGAAAAAACCTTACCAGGTGCTATCTAGGCTTATTACTGCTTATTCTGCCCAGGTACAGCTCAGTTGAGGTCATGATGATATTCTCGACATACTGGATATCAGTGGGTGGCAAAACTGACAGTAAGCCCCTCTAATTGAGACAGTACCAACCATTTTCCTTTTTCTTTTTGGTGAGTCAATAGTGCATTATTCTACACAGATAACTACAAAAATTCCAGGGATTTTGTAGGTGATTTTGAAACCAGAAATACCTAAGTCCACTGATGTCTTTGTGTGGACTGCAGCAGCTAGGGCATCACTTAATCCTGACTTTAAATTCTCCTCTGGTAATGACTGTTCCCTCCTGTTATAATGCAGGTGTACTGCTGTGACTCTATTAGTTGTTCTTCCCAGAATTTCACTACAAATGATTACTGGAACAAGGAGCATCAGTGGGTGGGGAGCGAAGATTTATACTGTAACAAGATGATGTACTCTGTATGGTTTTGATGGCTACCAGTGTCTGCTCAGAAATTAGACATGCTATTTCTCCTTTTCACTACCAAACACAAATTCAGCTGTGGTATTCATGCAAGCTCATTTGAAAAATATATGATACAGTGTATATCCTACATAGAAATTCTTAATGATCCTTGCAAATTTTCTGTTATCTTGTCATTTAGCATCTGCCTTAACTAGAGGTTCCTATTCAATTCCTGCCCTACTAGCTCCTCTTTCATAGAGCCATAGATGCTAGAGCCAGAAGATAAGGCAGCTAGCAACTCTTGGCTAGCAACTATCTCCCAAATGTATGATTTTACCACTGCAAGTATATACAGTGCTTTTGCAAGCCTTGTTCGGACAACTCTTCTGTTTTAGCCAGTCATCTGGCATCATTTCCATCTGATTCGTGTCTTTTTGATTGCAACCCAGGCACTCAATAGCATTTTGCTCCTATTGAAGACCCAAGTATTCCTCTTGGGAAAATCCCAGAACTTCTTGTCTATTTTTTCCTCTTTAATCTTTTGACTGTTTTTGACATGACTGGTGTCCCCCCTCTTATAAACTGTGTGCATTCTGGTCTCTCTTGATTTTCCTCTATCTGTTTCTACCAGGCCTCTAAGGTGTCCCTGACTGGCTGCTATGTTGCTCTCTTACCTGCTTAAGTATCTCTGATACCTTTGACACTGCTCTCATCCTTGCCTGGATCTATTCTGAGAGCTTCCAGCCTTCCATTCTAAGATCACTACTATTAACAGACTGCGTACTTATATTTCAAAAATGTTAGAAGCAATTTTTCAGACCTTTTCTTTTTTTTTGGTGGGGGGAGCGGGGATGTGAGAATGATAGAGAATTTGGAGAGGGAAAAAAGGAGTGACAATATAGGCAACATATTTGGACCCACAGCCAGTGCATTCTAACAGAGGAACCTGCAACTAGCTCATACATCTGGGAAACCTTTGGAGAGACCAAGTCAGGGAAAAACAACAACTAAAAAACCACAAACATACACAGACTATGGAAAAAACATGCTAGAATTGAAGAAGTGTCATTTCTCAGTTATCTTAATGAGAACAGCCCTAGATTTGTGTAAGATTGCTACTGCTTAATGAAAAAGGGTGATGAAAAAGAACGGGGATGAAAAGGAAAAGATGTGTTCTCCACAACCTTTTTTTTAAATGTCCAAGATATTACAGAATCACAGTGTCATAGGGGCTGGAAAGGACATCTGGAGATCATCTAGTCCAACTTTCCTGCTAAAGCAAGGTTCTACAGAGAAGGAGACTCCACAACCACTTTGGGCAGCCTGTTCCAGTACTCTGTAACCCTCGAAGTAAAGCTTTTCCTCATGTTAATACAGAACTTCTGATGTTTCAGTTTGTGCTCTTTGCCCCTTGTCTTGTCTCTGGGCAACACTGAAAAGAGTCTGGCCCCATCCGCTTCTCCATTACATATTCATAAGCATTGATAAGATACCCCTCAGCCTTCTCCAGACTGAAGTTCCCAGGTTTCCCAGCCTGTCCGCACAAGGCAGATGCTCCAGGTCCCTAATCATCTTCATAGCCTACTGCTGGACTGTCTCTAGAAGTTCCCTGTCTTTCATGAACTGAAGAGCCCAGGACTGATTGCAGCACTCCAGATGTGGCCTCACCAAGGCAGAGTAGAGAGGGAGGATCACCTCCCTTGACCTGCTGCCAGTGCTGTTTTTAATGCAGGATAACTTTGGTCTTCTTGGCCAAAAGAGAACACTGCTAGCTCATGATCTACCTGTTGTCCAACAAAATAACCAGGTTCTTCTCTGCAGAGCTCCTCTCCAGCAGATCAGCCCTGATTCCATGGGTGCCCGACCTTCTGGCTTGCCTGGGCTGCGCTGTGTGAAGAGGTATTGTCTTGGGCTGCATATAAAATATGTAGGTCTTTCCAAAAAAATGCTTCTTATTTTTTTCCATGTAAACTACAGCAGATACAAAAAGCACAACACTATTTGAGAGAGAAGATTCTCAACTACTAAACATTGCTTTTCAGTGTAGTCACCACCATTAGCTATGCATTTTTGCCAGCAATGAAGCCTGCACACCAAGCTTGTAAAAATCTGCACCAGTGGAGGTGACCCACTATTGCTGTCACCACCACTGAAACACATTTCTTGCTGCCTCACTGTGCTCACATCCACTGTTTGGTCTCTATAAACGTTTAACAAGCTTTTACAAATAACAGTCTCTAACATGGAGAACCACACCACCACCCCTCCTTCCTTGCCTATCCTTTCTGAAGAGCTTGTAGCCATCCATCGCAGCACTCCAGTCATGGGAGTGATCCCACCATGTTTCCGTAATGTCAACTAAGTCATAGTTTGCCTGCCGCACAAAGGCTTCCAGCTCATCCTGTTTGTTGCTCATGCTGCGGGCATTGGCATAGACGCACTTCAGCTGAGCTCCTTGCCTCACCCCTAATCCCGATGCCTGCCTAGGCACACCTCCTGCAGGGCTGGTTTTATCCCCTTCCCCCTTCCTCTCTAGTTTAAAGCCCTCTCTATAAGCCCTGCCAGCTCCTGGGCAAGGATGCGTTTCCCCCTTTGAGACAGGCCGGACCCATCAGCAGACCTCAGGCCTGGTGCCGAGTAAACCGCCCCATGATCAAAGAATCCAAAATTCTTGTGTTTGCACCAGCCTCTCAGGCAGACCTCTGATGTGGTCTGCCTAGACTTCAGCAAAGCCTTTGACACTGTCTCCCACAGTATTCTCCTGGAGAAACTGGCAGCCTGTGGCTTGGACAAGTACACCCTTTGCTGGGTAAGGAGCTGGCTGGAGGGCCGGGCCCAGAGAGTGGTGGTGAATGGAGTTAAATCCCGCTGGCAACCGGTCACGAGTGGTGTTCCCCAGGGGTCGGTGCTGGGGCCTGTCCTCTTCAATATCTTTATTAATGACCTGGATGAGGGCATCGAGAGCACCCTCAGTAAGTTTGCAGATGACACCAAGCTGGCAGGAAGTGTCAATCTGCCTGGGGGTAGAGAGGCCCTACAGAGAGATCTGGACAGGCTGGATCTCTGGGCTGAAGCCAATGGGATGAGGTTCAACAAGACCAAGTGCCAGGTCCTGCACTTTGGCCGCAACAACCCCAGGCAACGCTACAGGCTTGGGGCAGAGTGGCTGGAAGATTGTGTGGAAGAAACGGACCTGGGGGTATTGGTCGATGCTCGGCTGAGCATGAGCCAGCAGTGTGCCCAGGTGGCCAAGAAGGCCAATGGCATCCTGGCTTGTATCAGAAATAGTGTTGCCAGTAGGAGTAGGGAAGTCATTGTCCCTCTGTACTCAGCCCTGGTGAGGCCCCACCTCAAGTAATGTGTCCAGTTTTGGGCCCCTCACTGCAAAAAAGACACTGGGGCCCTGGAGCATGTTCAGAGGAAGGCGACAAAGCTGGTGAGGGGTCTGGAGCACAGGCCTTATGAGGAGCGGCTGAGGGAGCTGGGATTGTTCAGTCTGGAGAAGAGGAGGCTCAGGGGAGACCTTATTGCTCTCTATAACTACCTGAAGGGAGGTTATAGTGAGCTGGGGGTCAGCCTCTTCTCTCTTGTAACTGGTGACAGGACGAGGGGGAATGGCCTCAAGTTGTGCCAGGGGAGATTCAGGCTGGACATTAGGAAATTCTACTTTTCTGAAAGAGTGGTCAAGCACTGGAATGGGCTGCCCAGGGAGGTGGTGGAGTCACCGTCCCTGGAGGTGTTCAAGAAATGTTTAGATATAGCATTGAGAGACATGGTTTAGTGGGGTTATTGGTGGTAGGTGGATGGTTGGACTAGGTGATCTTGTAGGTCTTTTCCAACCTAGCTAATTCTATGATTCTATGATTCTATGAAATGTCAATGGGTGTCATTTTTTTCCTCATGGATGAATTCAGTGACACACCTTTGTTTTATATGTACTCCCATGTTGCACACCATCTGGTCAGACTGCCCCTCTGCTGCCATCTGTCACATGGCAACCAAATGTAGTGATATTGGTGGGAAGCATGAACCCCCTACTGCCATACCACCAACATCCACCTCTGATGCCATGGGCCAACGTAATAAAATAGGAGGCATTATTTTCAGAGCAGTCTTCATAAAATATATAATGTAGTGTATGCAAATAAGTAAAAAAAAAGATTTTTACTATTTTACGTTAAAACACGAAAAAGGAGAGCAACAAAACCATAAAACCTGTAGGATTTTTAACATTGTTGTGAAACTAATGCCTCAGTCTGGTTTGATGGCAGCGGCTGCAGTTCTCAGTGGTGAGCTCTGAAGGTGCTCATCAGAGATTTTTGATGAAATTTTATTTTTCCTGTGCTTCATCCTTGAACACAGTTGTTCACAAATGAATGTACTGCCAAAAGCAATTAGATGAATAAGGAGTGATTGTGAAGCGAGGTGTATTTCTCTCTTACAAAGGTAGGGCTCATAAAAGTCCAGTAGAGAGAGACATGGTTGGATTTTTGAGTTGAATATCTGGTTGCAACTCTACTTATTCCATTTGAAAATTTGCAGGTTATGTGTTTATGTTGACTGAAAACAGAGTCGCAAATGTAGCAAAAAAATATTTTTTTGCAATCTTTTAACCTATTCTCAAATTCCCGTAGCAGAATGGAAAGTGTGGCTGCATATTTTTTACTGCTCCCAGGTCTTTGTTTAGCCAACGTATCAAACTCCATAACATTATTTGCCATAACTGAATCATCACTGCCTTGCACCTTCCCTGTGTCCCAACGTCTGCCTGGGCAGTGCTGATTGCACACCACTGTGTGGTTACTGTGAGCAGTGAGTGCTTGACAGTCTTTTCCATTTGCCTGACTGGGAGCTATTCTTGCTTCAGAGTGGGGCTGCTGCCTCTCGTCCTCCCACCACTAAGTACCTGTGAGAGAAGTCAAGTTTCGTCTTCCATGCTCCCAGTAGGAAGCTGTAGTCAACACTCAGATCCTCCCTGAGTCTCCTCAGAGCTAAGCAAAGGCAGTTCCCTCATGCTGCCCTGGGATGCCATATGCCCTGGGTCCTCCCCAGCTCCAAGGCCCCGGGATGGGCCCATAGACTGAAACATGAAATGTAAAAGTGGTGAACCCTGCTGCTCACTTCAGCTTTTCCTGTCCAGGTCAGGAACAAGCCTCAGAAATAACCTAACATTTTAGGTATATTTCCATGGCTGCATAGAAGCTGCTACTCATATTTGAGCTTGTGCTGAGTGACTGGTCATAAATTCTTTTACAAATAGGTCATTCTTCAACCACTCCTATGCAGCTCCTGGTATTGCCTTCCCAAAAATGCTACATAATCTAATCTCAAGAGAAGTTTTATCTTGCTCTGTCCTACAGCACAACCTGAGGGTAATTTCAGAGTCTCTATTGGCTTGATGTGTTACTTACTGTGTCCTTTTTCCAGCACAGGGACATAGGTTGTGTGGCCTATGTTAGGAATTTTTTCTGAATAGCTGAACAGTCAACATCAGTAATAAGAGGGCTGCTCCAAAAGCAATGTCTCCTATTTTATTATGTTGGCCCACAGCATTAGAGGGAGATGTTAGTGGTATGGCAGTAGAGGTGTAACTTTCCCACCAATACTCTGTTACATTTTTTTAACTGTCATGGCAGCTTGGAACAATGGGTCATTTTACAAGCATGGCATGCAGTCTTCTGTTTATCACTGGCGAAAATGCATAGCTAATGGTGATGACTATGTTGAAAAATAGTGGTTTGTCGCTGAGAATTTGCTCTATCAAATACTGTTACTGTGCTCTTTCTATCTGTTGTACTTTCCATGAAAACAAATAGGAGACATTACTTTTGGAACAACCTACGTAGATTGTGCTGTTAACAAGCATTGACATTTTCCTTACAGTTCCTAAGTAAAAAGAAGTACTTAGCACTGGTTACCAGTTCTTTAAAACGTATCTCAAAACTGAAATATTACACAAGTCCCTGTGATGCTCTTTACTGCATGCTTTTATTCTCATCTAATCACATGGTTCTATGCCACTTATGTGTTGAATATTTAAAAAAGAATATTTATTATTTCTTCATTTCTCATTAGTACAGCTAGAAAAAGAATTTCAAAGCTATTTGAACCAGAAAAAGTTAAAATTTCTACTTTATTTTCTTAGAATCATAGAATGGTTTAGTTGGAAGGGATCTCAAAGTTTATCTAATTCCACCCACCCTGATCCAGACAGGATTGCCAACCACTAAATCAGGCACTAGATTGGCAGCTTGGCACCCCATCGAACCTGGCCTTCAACACCTCCAGGGATGGGACATCCACGACTTCTCTGGGCAGCCTATTCCAGCTTGTCATCAATCTCCCACTGAACAATTGCCCCCTGACATACAACCTAAATCTCCCATCTTTTAATTTAAAACTGTTCCCCCGGTCCTATCACTATCAACCCATGTAAAAAGTTCATTTCCCTCCTGTTCATAAGCTGCCTTTAACTATTGGAAGGCCATAGTTATGTCTACCTGGAGTCTACCTTCTTCAGGCTTTTTCTGTTTCTATTTTTCTTTTTCTTTCTGTTTTTATCTCCTTCTTTTTCTTTCTCTTTTTCTTTGCAAGTTCAGCAACTTATGTTGCTCTCCCATTTAAAATGTATTTTTTCTCATACTAGAGTTTTGGCTTGACTTTTAACCAAAATAGTTCAAGGAAGTAGGTTACTAGTTTCAGTATAGAAGAATGTATGAGTTAAAAAAAATATAGCCACTTAGAACATTTCTTCAGGGATATGTATTCTACTGCGTTTTTAAAAGCTTGATTCTTTATATAGTTGTTAGCTGTTTTTTCTCAATATAGGTCTTTTGATCCTGCTCTTTTAGAATGCCTTTCTCTATTTTAAATACTCGTTCAGCAGGATTCTGAGTAAAACTGGAAAGCTGCTAATGTGTGGAATGTGTGTCCTGACTTACCTGGGAATATTTTAAAGAAAGAGATGGGAATAAGGGAAAAATTCATCTGGAATCTGTGGGATTTCAACCTCTGTACTTTTTCTTTCATAGAACATACTGCAAAAAGAGTATTTAAGCTCTTTATTAATGCAAGCTAATGGCAATGGCTCAACAGAAAACCAAAACTACATAAGAACTACAGGGTCGTGCTTCCAAGGTCTCCTCCCAAAATGTTTGTGCTCTGGTAGAGGATTAGGTAGTTCTGGAAGAGTAGTAAAATGTACTTAAGTATGATATAAACATATCAGATTTATAACATACTTCATCCTCTTGTTGCATTAACTCTTTGTAAAGAATTAGGTACAATCTGATTTCAGGCAATTCACTGTTTCTTTTTCCCAAATGATACCTCTTACAGGTTTCAATTAATGGGAGTGAAAAAAAAAACTCGCAAGAAAAACAAACAAAGGACCATATATTTTCTATATGGATATAGACAGATGTCTGATAGGCTAAAAAATCTGCTGGAAATCTGTGTGTTACAGTGGATGTCAGACTAAACAGAAGCCAGCATCATGCTCTCATCATGAATAAGGCAGATCATATGCTTGGCTTCTTGGCACTAGTGAGTCTGCCGCTGGATTTCTGTGTCCAGTTTTGGGGCCTCCCATTTCAGAACAGCTGCTGAGAAACTAGTGTGGACCCAGAGGAGAGCTGCCAGGATAACAGCACATGTGGAGAGGGAGGGAGCTGGGCTGGTTCAGTCCAGCAAAGAGGAGGCTGAGGGGAAGTTTCATAGCATCCTCAGCTGCTGGCAGGAAGCTAATCAACTGAGATGCACAGTAGTGTAAAACAGTATAGCCCAAGGCAACAGCCACAAATGATATTAGCAGTTTCAGGCTGGATATTAGGAAAAGCATTTTGCTAAGAATACGGCGCGGCATGGGAGTCTGTTACTTGAATGAAGTGAGATCTCCATCCTTGCAGAGTTTCATGACTTCCAGGAAAAGCTACTTCTGTCCTGATTGGTTGTTGGCAGTAGGCACATGTGATGCAGGAGGCTGGATTAGATGTATCCCAGAGGTCCCTTCCAACCAGATTATCTGCTGTTCTGTGTTAGTCGTTCATGTCTCTGGTCAAATTCAAAGCAAAGAATTTTTCATTGCTACAAATGCAAATCTCTGTAAGGCCAATTGGAAATTTGATTGAAATGTTTAACCTGCACTGATGCATGCACTTATTCCCCCCCAGGTGCAGGACAACCCTGGCGCTGAACCTCATAAGATTCCTCTCTACAAAGCTCTCCAGCCTGTCCGGGTCTCACTGAATGGCAGAGCAACCTTCTGGTGTGTCAGCCACTCTTCCCCTCTTTGTATGGGGTCATAGAATTGCTTGAATTGGAAGAAATCTTTAAAGGTAATCTAGTCCAACTCCTCTGCAGTGAACACGGGTATCTACAGCTATGAGGCCTGCTCTGAATGTAATTCTGCTATTTTATTCTGTGGGCTCACATCAGAGGCAGATACTGGTGATACGGCAGTAGAGATTGAACCTTCCCACAAATATTACATTAATTTTTACTTCCATGCAATAGATGGCAGCAGAGGAGCAGTCTGACAACATGGCATCTGACATGGTCCTTGGCAGTATGGCAGTAGGGGTTGAAGCATCCCACAAATATTCCACTACATTTGACTGCCATGTGACAGATGGCAGCATAGGGGCAGTCTGACCAAATGAAGTCTGACATGGGAGTACATATGAAGCAAAGGTGTGTCACTGAATTCCTCCATGTGGAAAAAATGGCACCCACTGACACTCACTGATGCTCTCTGAATGTTTACGGAGATTAAGCAGTGGATGTGAGCACAGTGAGGCAGTGGATGATGTGTTTCAGCAGTGGTGACGGTGATGTGAAAGACAAGCAATGTTCCAGATGGCCATGCACAACTGGTGCAGATGTTTACGAGCACAGCAGGCAAACTCTTGTTCATTGATGGTGAAAACACAGAGCTAATTGCAGTGACTACGATGAAAACCAATGTTTAGTAGCTGAGAATTTGCTCTATCAAATAGCGTTATTGTGATTTATGTATCTGTTATAGTTTCCATGGAAAAAAATAAGAGGTATTAATTTCAAAACAACCTATGTAGATCACATTCCTCAGAGCCCAGCCTGACATTGAATGCCTCCAGGGTTAGGGCATCCATCACGTCTCTGATCAGTCTGTTCCAGTGCTTCACTACACTTACTGTAAAAAAACCTTTTTCTTATATCCAATCTAAATCTCCAATTCCTGTTGTCCTATCTCAGCAGACCCCAATAAAGAGTCTGTCCCCTTCATTCTAGTAGCCTCCCTTTAGATACTGAAAGGCTGCTATCAGATCTTCCCAGAGCCTTCCCTTCTCCATCCTGAACAGCCCCAGCTCTCTCAGCCTGTTCTCGTAGGAGAAGTGTTCCATCCCTTGGATCATATTTGTGACCCCTCCTCTGGACGCACTCCAACAGGTCCACATTTCTCCTGTACTGAGGACTTCACATCTGGACACAGTACTCCACCAAGATTTGACCAATGATCGACCTCTGGGGAACACATCTAGTTACAAGTCTCCAATTAGACTTTGTGTTGCTGATCACAAACCTCTGAACTCTGCCAGTCAGCCAGTACTCAGTCCACTTCACTGCTGACTTATGTGTCCCATACTTCCTAAGCTTACCTATGAGAATCTTATGGAGACAGTGTCAAAAGCCTCGCTGAAATCAAGGTATACAACATCCACTGCTCTCCCCTCATCTACCCAGCCAGTCATAACATCATAGAAGGCTACCAAATTGGTCAAGCATGATTTCCTCTTGGTGAATCCATGCTGACTACTCCTGATAACCTTATTCTTGGAGATGACATCCAGAATAAGTTGTTCCATCACCTTCCCAGGGACAGAAGTGAGGCTGACTGCCCTGTAGTTTCCTGGCTCCTTGTTCTTGCCCTTTTTGAAAACTGGAGTGCCACTGGCTTTCCTCCAGTTCTCAGGCATCAATCCTGATCTCCATGGCCTTTCAAAGATGATAGAGAGCAGCTTGGCAATCACTTCCACCAGCTCTCTCAGCACTTGTGGTGGTATCCTATCAGTGTCCATGGATTTGTGTGAGTCAAGTTTGCCTAGACATACTCTGACCAGATCCTCCTCAATCAAGAGGATGTCTTCCTTTCCCAGAACTCTCCCTATTATCTCCAGGGTCCCTGCTTTGAGTATATGCCAATTGTCTCAACCGTATAACCTCCTTTCAACCAAAAATATGAATTTTGTTTAAATATATATATATTTTTTCTATTTTTTGGAAAGCTTTTCATTCTGAGTCTCTTAAACAGGTTTTACTTGTTGATGAAATGATTTCTTTTGCTGACACAATTGTGTAATTGATATTTAATGTAGCCTACAAGACAAACAAGGAGGTACTCTTTGTCAGAGAATGTAGTGACAAGACAAGAGGTGATGCTTTTAAACTAAAAGAATGTGTTGTGGATGGAAAACAACTACACTACACTGCATTCATATGAGAAAAGCTATTTATTGATATAATATGGATACAATATAGTGATTTAACAAAGCTTAATTGTAACTAAGTCAGTGACTTAACAAGATTTGAGATGGCTGGACACACTTAATTATTTACTGTGTTGAGGGTAGCGTTGAACATGCACATACAGGAGGTCCTCCAGCTGAGTCATGAATTTCAGAAACGACCCCCTTACTTTCTAAACTTCCTGAGCCATGAAGGTAAGGAGTCTAGGTGCGGCTGTATCCCCTCCTATTCCCAGACTTGGCAACGGTTTGTGTCTAAGGGATTATATTTACATAGTCAATCAAAGATGTGATCTTAGTGAGGCTAACAAAGCCTAAAACCAATCTAAGATATAGGATCTTAGTGAGGCTCATAAAGCCTAAAAGAATTAGTTACTTACTGAGGATCTGTATTGGCAAGGCATATTGGTGTTAAGGTATGAGGGATCTCCATGCAGGTGTTTCTGCTTGAGGGGAGATCCTGTCATGCAGCCAGCTGCTGTGCAGGAGAGCTCTTGGGCTTCTATCAGTTCTTTCAGCCCTCAGTTTGAGACAGATTTATGGTTGTTAATCTTTTTTAGCAAAAATGTTATCAGAGCTCTTGTTCATTGTCTTCCTGCTCAGGGCCTTGTGAGCAAGGTCAGGTTGAAGAAGGGAGATGAGGGAAAAGGCCAGGGACAGGGGGGTGGGTGAGCAGGGGGAGCACACCATCACACAGGGTAGGTTTTGGTTAGATGTTAGGAGAAATTATTTACTGTGGGGGTGGTGAGACAGTGGAACAGGTCTCCCAGAGAGGTTGTGAATGCCCCTTCCCTGGAGGTGTTTAAGGCTGGTTTAAGCCCTATCCACCTGTTTAAGGTGGATAGGGCTCTGGGAAACCTGGTCTGGTGGTTAGGCAACCTTGCCCATGGCAAGGGGTTGGAGTTAGATGGACTCTAATGTCCCTCACAACCCAAGCCATTTTGTGATTCAACAATTCTTTGTACTTTACCTTCTCATATCACCCAGCATCCAGAACAGGGCCTTCAGATCCAGTGCTTCCCATCCTGAAAATGGTCTGTCACTTGTGATTTCCACCAGCTCTGAGAGATGAAATTTACACCTCAGCTGGAGCTGTCCTGTAAAAATTGCTTTGAAGCAGACATAAAAATGACCGTCTCTTCAGTATAACTTTTCCTTAGCAAGTTTCATGTTTCATGCATACAAATAAAAGCCAAATCTTTATGCTATCTATGTTTCTTTCCTACAGGAAATGCATCTAAGAGAATAGTTATTGTTATTTCTATTTTTAAACTTATTTTGTTTTCAGTTGTTACAGTGAGTAAGACAAATATTGCCTATATCTTTGTCTGGTATATGTACGTTAGTCACAGACAGCTGTATAATACAGAAGATACTTTTTTGCAGTGACTAAGACCAGGGATTTTTTTTACATGTGATGTTTTCTTTAAGAGCACTGTCATGGAAGAATCATTTATTCTTAGTTTTTGCCCAGTTTTTGTTGCTGTTGTTTTTGCATGATAGATGCATAACATATATATGACAAGGGCAAAATTGTGTTGCTAATGTGTATGAATTTTTGCGTGGATTCAATTTAAGCTGCTCAAATCAGGCCGCTGAATGAGATTCTTAGAAATGTGTTTTGTCTTTGAATAGAAAGCTAATTTCTCATCTTTGGAGCAAGAACTACTTATGTGTAAAAGTAATACCTTCCCTCCACAAGGATCTCTTAAAAACCTGTGATATTTCTGCTTTAAAACTCTCATTTTCAGTCATTTTTTTCCCTCAGTAGCCTTATTGACAAAACAAAAAATGCAATCCCCTCTGCAAACCCAAATCAAATTGGATTCTCTATTTTAGCTGCAGGATTTTTGACAGATCTACAAGGACGGATTTTGAGCCATTAAGTATGGCTCAAAACATACCTTACTAATAAGGTACAACTTTTGCTGTTCTTAAAAACATAATTAATTAAAAGCAGAGTGGAAAATATTTCTTACTCTGCTTAGATATTTGAATCTTGGTAATACTTCTGACTACCTTTTGAAAGTATTTTATGAGAATGAGTTGTTATCAGCAGTCTACTGAAGCTGAACTCTGCTGTGACAATGTTAGCACTTTAATTAGCTGATTAAAAAAGCCACAAAACAACAAAAAATAAACATAAGGAATATTGTCTCTGTCCTATCTCCGTGAACCTGTGGAATGGGTACAAGTTTTCCTTCTTCAGCCTATAAGGCAGATACCATACTGTCTTTTTGAAACAGGGACACATAGTACCTCCAAGATACCAGCCAGTGGTGGAAAGTAGTAAACTCTGGGAACTGCAGCCTTGGGGATGCCCCGCTGGCTTTGGCTGCCTTCAACAATCTGCTGCAAATTCTCAATTTTCATCTTAAAATAATGCTTTTATATTTTTGCAGTGAGCAATTACAGGCATCACAGATCACAGGAAAAACAGATGTGCTGCTGTCCAGTTAACTTAGTCTTGCAGAAAACTGTCTTCAGCCAAAGAGCAGCAGATGGCAACTTACTCCTGTTCCATTTCATTACTTCAGTAAGGTGTAAATGTCAAGGCTTGTAATTTCTACCACTTGGATATTAACATTTTTAAGCATAGGAAATTTTTTTTCTTTAAAAAAATCACCACACCAAGTAACAGTTAAGAAACATCATTGCTTTTTTGACAGTTGTACAGAACAGCTTAAGTCACAAACTGAAGAAATAGAAATATCTGAGCTTTCAGCAACAGAGCTGTGTAGGTTACATGGGTTTCATGTATGTAGGGCTCTGAGCTCTGTGACTTGGTTAGAAATGTAATTCAATTACTGTGGAATTGTGCTGGAAAAAGGTTATGGTGAAAGCAGGAAGGAGGTGGGCTTTTGCTCCATTCCCTCCGCACCCACCCTCCCAGCAAACACTGATTCTCAGAAACCTTTTAGAGTCTCTGCAGAGCAGACAACCAGCTGTTTTCAGAGATTGCTTAGAAATAATCACTAGGACAATGTGGTGTACATAATCAAGATCCTCAAAGGCACTTGGGTGCCCAATTTAAGGGAGCACATTGCCTAAAGAATCTTGCATTGTTTGAGTTTGAAAAGAAAATGTCTTTAGGCTATAATATTTACTTGTTGTCTACTGACCAGCTACTGATTCAACAGATTTTTTTTACCCGGAAAAACGTGATTCAGCATGTGAAAAATGAAGTGAAACAGAAGATATGGAATGATGAGGATGAAAATGAGTAACTTCCATGTGAATAGTTCAGTTATATATTGTGATGATTTATTAAAGGAGTCCATATAATAAATACTTCAACAACACTTGTTCCCCTGAAAAAACAAAATGTATACTTACTGGAACTCATCAATTAAATTATAGAAATCTTGATTAAAGTGCTCATAGGACAAACTGTAGTTCTTTTTCCTAGAGGTTTTTGGCAAAAATAGGTTAGCACAAAATATCAAGCATTCTTCCAAGATTGCAGCTGAGCTTCTACCACTGAGCAACTCAACTTAGCTCATCTACCCAAGTCTTTTCATGGAGATGCTGAGAAACGCCTTCGGTGCAAGCAGACAATGACATACTATTCCCATGGCTCTGTTTGCTAAAATGCACAGCCACCCAAAATAGTCCCTAAACAAACGAGGTGGTTATCCCTCAAAAGTGTGAATAGGACACAACTATGTCCCAGCTAAATGTTATGTTATTTCTTCTTGAAATAATAATCAGACATTGCTTCACAAGTGAACTCCTCCTTTGGTTTTGTGAGTATGTAGAACTTAAATGTTCACGTTACAGGTGATTTTAATGCAGTTTGATACCAGTATTTCAGCTTGTCTGAAGAAAACAACTGCATGAAACTATGAGCATGCTTTTCTAGTACAGATTTTTAAAGGTATGTCTTGCTGCATTATTTAAAACTGTCTTCTTCAAGTTGCCTACAAAACTGTATTCATATATTTTTAAAATTGTTGACATTTCCTGTGTTATTTCTTAAGAAAATGTTTTAAAACATACAAGTCGTTCAATACATTCAAGTTTGCACTCTTGAAATTCTAATTTTTGCAATGTCTTCATGGAAATAGGCATGCAAACTTAATTCATTATGATATGATGCCTGAAAGTGTGTACCCCTGCCTATGTGATTTCTTCACCCTGTATATCTACTTTTTAATGAATCCTCTGCATGACTCCCTCTCTATTTTTGTGAGAGAAGATGGTTAGTTACTGAAAATGAGAAGGTTGAAGTCTCAAGCTGTGCAGTTTCCTGCGCTGGGAAAAAGTGTCATGAAAATAATTCAAAAATATAATCACTAATGCAAGGAAAAGTTTTAAAAACTGTCAGATAATAGTATGTACCTCAAGACATCCCTAGAATTAAGTATTTTTGTCAATTATTTAGTAAGTGCCTAATTTGCTACTACTGGGGAAGAAAATTACATGGTTGCTTCTAAATTATTAAACAATATTTTGATGGCGTTGACAGAGCAAATAGCAAGATATTGACCACAGTCATCATACTATAGACAAATTCTTACTGTTTTCCTTTTTATGTTTTTTTTTTTTTATGTGAAATTGAAGAGAAGAAAAATGTCATTAACTGTTATGAACTATATGTACAAACTGTGATTGGAACCTATGCCAGGAGTTCACCTTTCTTTACATTTTCTTGTAGAGTCACTGATTTATAGGGATTTTTCTAAGAAAGCATTTATAACTTCACAAAGAAACTTGATTGTACCATACAGCCAATTTTCTGACTTTGCAGGATTTTCACTCTTCTGCTAATCATTGACTTCAAGGTCTATTTTCAGTCTCTTGAAATAAATGTATGCATCTTTAATAGCATTTTAATAAAAGGATATCTAGATTTCAGGTTTACTACAATTATACCTCATTTTTTAAGCATATTCATTAGAAAAGTTTCATTATTTTTTTCTAAATTTCAGGTTTTGATCAGATTATTATAAATGTCACATACTCAAATGCTGATTTCCAGAGAGCTCAAGAGCTCATAACGGACATGAGGCAGACACATAGCCTGCAGTAATAGGTGGAAGAAGAAGGAAGAGTTGCTGATAGATTCTGGTCAAGATGGATTTGTTTTTCTGATTGTAAGTAGTTATCACATCTGTGATATGGACAGAGACTGTCCTAGGGGAAGCTTACTTCTTGTGTTTTGGAAGAGGTGAGAGATCCAGATAAGAATAGGAAGAATGAGTGTTTACAGTGGAAGTGCTGAAGTGTTTCTTTGAATCACACAGCTTGGGTTGATGACCACACTTACAAGTACAAAGCTGTGGCCATATGCAAGAATGACAGAAAGATGGGCCAGAAACCGTGAGAAATATTTAGAGTGTTCAGAAAAATGAGGTAGGGTAGAACTCTTCAGAGCATGTACTTCCTCACTGTAGGACATTCATGTTCTTCATTTCCAGAATTTGCTGTACCAATTAAATAATGATAGAATCATAGAATCATAGAATTGCTCATGTTGGAAAAGACCTTCAGGATCATCAAGTCCAACTGCAACCTAACCGTACTACTCTAATTCTAACAACCCACCGCTAAAGCATGACCCTGAGCATCACATCCAAATAGTTTTTAAACACATTCAGGGATGGTGACTCAACCACCTCCCTGGGAAGCCTGTTCCAGTGCTTAACAACCCTTTCTGTAAAGAAGTTTTTCCTGATATCTAACCTAAACCTCCCCTGGCGCAACTTGAGGTCATTTCCCCTTGTCCTGTCACCTGTCTTTGCATGCTCTCAGGAACATATTTTCTTTGAAGGACAAGCTCCGCCAATGCTCTTAGAATAATTTGCCATCTTAGTTAAAATTCTATATTAATTAAGAGCAAATCTTGGCTAACAATGATTTAAAAGAGGAAAAACAGCCCTACTGACACATTGCCTCAAGAACTGCACACAAGTATACTCAGAATTGAAGATACAACTTTTTTGTCCTCTGTAACTTAGTCAAGGTGGCCTTCTTATAAAAAATATCTTGGTTTCATAGTCCTGAATTATTTTTCTTTCAGTGAGAAATACTTCAATAGAAATTGAAAATATTTGGGCAATATCTTCCTTCTTGCAATTTTCTATTTTCTAGTCTCACATGAAGAAGATTAGAATCATAAAACTAGTCTGATTATCAGCCTGTAAGCATTGGTGCTTAGAGACCAGACATTCAGTTGTCCAAAATATCAAAGAGGAGAGAAACTCAGAAAATATACAGGAATGAAGTGAGAGATGGAATTTGAAAGCAAGTGGAGGGGACCTTTGGATGACAGTTTGCCCTTGCTGTCTTAAGCGTGGATTGACTCTCTCCTTGCAAGGTTACTCTTTCCCCAGTGCAAGGAAACATAACATCCTGCTTTCAGATGGGAAAACGGCAGCAGAGACATATTCTGTTCACAGTGATTATTTCTTTAAACAAAACTGTGATGGCACTGACTTTTGGATTAAAGATGAGTTATTTTAATTACCAGACTAGTGTCATTGCAATACAGACTTTGAAGTGAACAGTTAATACCACACTATAATATTAATGTATGAAAGTATTCTCTTTTGCTTTTTTGATGGTTTTATTTCTCCAGGGTTCCCATCAAAAGTAGAAATAAGTGTTGATTCTGTGTAACATGCCTGATAGATCCTCTGTGCTTGACCAGAAGTTTACAAGATTTGTCTGGCATACATTTGTAATCTAAATGGTGCAATGTGTTGTCAGTGAGAATCACTGTAATAGAGGGAGAGAAAAGACTCCTGCTGATTTTAAGTTCACTGTTGTAATTCTAAATGATTTTCTTGGAAGATACTTAGCCCATGAAATCATCAGAAAAAGAAACATTAGTTGCGCATTCCAGCGTGATACTGGAATCACACGCAACTTCTGGTAGTATCTAATGGCACAACTAAGAAATAGCTCTTTTCCTCCATAGATATCAATGGCCATGTTGAAAAGCCTAGCTTGAGCTGCTGTAGAAGATGAGAACTAAAGCCACCAACACAGCAAACTATGTTGCCACAGATGGATCATCACTTTTACTGATGTGCTCTTTACACAATAAGTGGTCTCAAGAATTTCAATGAATTTTATCTCCACCATAAATGAAGGTAAAAATTAAAACTGTAAGTTCGATCTTTATTGTGGAGTCTTTATGAGAGAACCAACAGACACTATAGCACCATTGAAATGGATGATTAAAACTGCAGAATTTCACATATGAAGTCCAAAATTCTCAAAAGTTACTTTAAAGCCATTTTTTTAGATGAGGATTATAGCTATAGGAGTGTCTAATTTTTAACGAACTAGTCCCCTGATATGACAGTGCTTAGTAGTTTGGTACCTTAGGCTGCTATTGAGTGTTTGTTCAGAGGCAACATATCTTTTGATGGCTTTGTTAATTGCTTCACTTTCTACGTGTTCTCACTATATTTTCTCTGGGTGTTTTTAAAGCAAAACTCCAGATTGCTTAAATCCTAGTGTGGGCACCAACTGGCAGGGGTATTCAGAGGAAAGAAAACTGTGGTGGTGACTTCCTTCCTTCTGAAAGAGCTAAGCCTATGTTGCTATTCTTCATTTATTAACGCCTTTGGGATAATCTCCCTGCACTATCGTCAGGTTGCTGCAAGCGACAGGAAGCCTCCCCACTCTGCTATTTGGTCTAATGCTGTTGCCCAAGAGTTAGCTGCTGGAATTTCTCTGTCCACTGGAGAAGTCTGTCTAACAAGAGGTGAGCTTCACCTTGGCAATTCCATACCAGATAAATAAATAGAAATATCTAGTATCATGACCTCCCAGTTCCACATATTCAGCAGGTTTCAACAGTGTAAGCAGTCATAGTTCAGACCAAGAATATATAAACACAAAGATTAAAATGCCCTTTTGTCATCGGGCTTGACACCTTGCAAGGAAGGGATGCAGTTGCTAGTGCAGCTTGTGTCTTACCACTGTCATTATCAGTGGGACTGGCCCAAGAGGCCAGAATGCAGAGCAGCCATCACAGCCGAAGTTCTGGGTTCGTCTCCTGAAAGTTTCTTCAGGAGAAACCGGTGAGCAAAAGGAGGGGGATGGAATGTTACTTTATATATGGCAAACAAATTACATTGTCATTAATATTGCAAGCCTTTTTTGTGGAAGAAAAGAATCCCTGATTTATTTTAAGATTTTTAGTATGGTTTATTCTGAGATTTAGAAAACACAAGAGAGTCAGGCCTTCCAGACAAATGCATTCACCTTGACGGAATGCATTTGCAATAGCTTTACAACAATGGCCTAGAGAATACTTGCAATTCACATTGGACTTTTTTTTCTTCTTCTTTTTTTTCTTACTGCTTGGAAAATGGACCTGGTTCGCGGGCCTAATTCACAGCTACCACACCTACTCTCTCTGCCCAGAGAGCGAAGAGAATGAATAGGTCAATCACCTGACATATTTCCATCCAATTTCAAGGGTAGAATGTGTTCATTTTCTGACTAATGGCATGTCATTTTGCAGAAGCCTTTGGTCGCGAATTAATCCTGGAATCAAAACAGATTTTCCGGGGAGCAATCTTCCATCAAGTATTGATTTTTTTACACTCATGGAGTCTGTACTCCCTAATTTAACCTGACAATGATTCTGCACAATGGGCTGGGAGCACCTTGGAAACTCACAGAAGGAACTTTTAGTGTCTTTTCTTTCTGCAAAGTAGTGGGGGGCAAGGAACCAGGGGGAGAAAAAACTCAAACAACACACTTAGTCACTGGGGGAGTGTTTACTGTCTGATGTTTTATTTCTTACTATTTGGAATGGAGAAATAATGCTAACCTTAGAAGTAATGTAAGCTGGAGTTGTCTCTGAAAGGACCCATGACTCTGTGAAATCCTGTTTATGGCAACAGTCCCCTGCTGCTCCTGCACCTTTTCCTCACCCCCAGCACTCTTGGGTGCTAATAATACATAACCTGTAATAGCATCTGTAGTTGCAGCTGATGCTTTTATGAGATGACATTTTATCCTACAGTAAATAAAGAAATAAATTCTTACGCACAAAGAAGCATAAAAATGCATCCTTTCCCAAAAGAGTGCTTTCTGGTTCTGTGCTCAGAAGTCTAGCTACAAGAGCTATTCTTTGGTTTTGGATTCTCTTACAAGACAAACTCCTTTGTATCTGCTTCTCCACACACTCTGTATTAAACATCTGTTTTTCTGATTGTTCTATTTATTTGACTACTTACACCAATGAGAAGAAATGAAAAATCTGTCCATTATGAAACAATAAAACACAACAGAATGAAAAGCTAGAAATCACTTAGAGACAGGAAGATTGATGGGACTAGATGTGAAGAAGAAGCCATCAGAATCTGTTTTTTAATAGAAAACTGGGATAGGGCATTTTTGGTTTTGATGATACTACTGCAGAAGCAAAATAATGCAGTGTAATCACCATTCCCAGGTTAAAGCTCCTTTCTTATAGATGAGAAGCAATACATATATTTAAGAGAGAGTGGGCAAGGTGCTCATCCTTTTGCCTTATTCTGAAACTGAAATGGAAGAGGTTTTAAGTATTTTGCACAAAGGTCTTTGCGGAAAAATAACAACATCTCTGCTGATGATTTCTCCATTAGAAACGCCACATTACTGGAAACATTGCTATATGACCTGAAGAATAATACTTTTTTTTTCTTCTCTGCCACTTTAGAGACACTCACAATTTGAGAGTTATATTGTTGGAAATCATTTCCCCCCTCCCCCATTTTCTATAGAGAAGTCTTTCAGCTTTACAGGGAATAGAAGAAATACAAAAGCCATTCTTGGCCTAAGAGGAAGAAGTTTGGAGAAAATGACACCAGTCCATCTGCCAGCTCAACCACCACAGGCCTAACAAAACTGTTGTTTTTAGGCATATTGTACCAGATAGTTAAGAGCTGTAGACCTGACTGTGGAAATTTCAGAGTGGTGGAACTCTGTCACTGTCTGCTAAATTCAAGAGAGAATAAGAAATGCAGAAGAGGAAAATGGATTCAGAAAAGACTGAAACTCATCCTGTGCCTTCTGAATAAGGAACGAAATTCCTGAAAGCTGCAATTCCAGAGAATAGTACAGAAAATGGTTGATGAAAATAAATAAGCAGAGATATGCTGAAGTAAGAGGTCCACATAGGGCTTCAGTGATGATATTCAGAAATAAACCAGCACTAGTTACTCCAGAACACTAGCAGTGCTTTATTATTTTCCACTGTACTATTTTAGGGATACCTTGGAAACGGCAAGGTAAGTGTTTTCTGGCCTCATCAAAAAGGTTAGGGTGAAGAGCCCTTGTGTGAAAAGTTCTGAGTGATAGAATGTGTTTAAATTGTTACAAATGTTTATAAAAGTGCTTCTAGGCATAAAGATGATGACTGAAATCATACACAGGAACAGCTGAAGACAGCTCTCTTATTGTTAAAGAACTCTTTTCTTGTGAGCTTTTTTCCTACTTTCATCTCATTTTCCAGAGACAGTTTGAAAGAGAACTGCTTCTTTTCTTCCTTGTTTTATGAAAGTGCCTTTGTACATTAGCAAAGTGCTTTAATAACACGCACTTTGTAAAAGTCAAAAGTGCTCTATTACCCGTAAGTATAGAAGTAAATAGCACTTGTTTTAATTGAAAACATCAAACTTTTGTAGCTCTAAACACATCAAAGACACTTCCATTTGTGCGTCTGTTCCAAAAGGTGAATTCCACTGCTTTTAGGCAGACTGTGACAGAATCAAGCTTATTAGAGCTATGAGAAATTTTCAAATTGAAATGCCTTACAACCTTCAAGTGGTTAAAATATGGAAATGGTTAATGCACTTAGCATGTGAAGCCACTTTGAAACAGTGAGCAGTTGAACTGATTGTACCCATAAGCTGAGATGTGCTAACTGACCATATGCGCTGCCTGAGGTCAGTCTGAATTCAAGGTAACACACACTGGCTTACATTTTAATGAAACAGGTTGATCTCTAGGTTGCATAGCAAGGGGACATTTAAGCTGTTGTGTTTTACTTTACAGGAGCATGTGCTCAGCCTGTTACTGGGGCTTGACTGTAGGACAATGTGATTTTGAACCACTGTAACTTGACGTTTCTCCAAGTGTACTTAAACTATATACTCACAGAAAAGCATAGTGATTTACTTACTGTTAGTGTAACAAAACTACTTCAAAACTCACTTACTTTTGAGCCTTGGAGGCAAAACTTAAATGGCTTAAGGAGCACCTTGTATTTAGTTGGTCAGTTGTTAACCCGAAATAAGATAATGTCTCACAGTAGGGGTAGGAAAGTTACTGGAGTGATTTCTGAGCCAAATTAAGTTACATTAATAAAGCTTTTGAGACCAGATGAGGGCTGCCAGCTCTGGCATAGACTGCAGGCAAACAGTATCACACAAGCATGGCTTATCAAGCTACCATCTGTCAGCAGAGCTGTAGTAACTGTGATTAGATTTCATTTTGATTAAAAAACTAATGGAGAAGGGACAAAGAAAAGCAAAAATCAATCACATCCCAACCATCAAAATACTAACAGGTTTTAAAATATTTGTTAAGGACTTGACCTTCTGATTTCTACAGGCTCCTTGTCCCTAAAAGGGTGAACTTTTATTTTCAGAAGCTGCCTGTCCACATTTATTTGTATTATCATTTGCCTAAAGGCTTATGTCAGGACCCAGCCACGTGGTAGCAGCACACACGATACCATCTTTCTCTGCTTGACAAGGGTGGCAGTTGTGCTTGGGGTACCCACAGAGTATCACCTATGTGAGCCCCCAGTACATCTTCCACATTGAGGCCATTCAAAGCTTTGATACTTCCATGTGGATCAATTCTCCATCATGTCTTCATCAGTCTCTGCAAGCTATGTACCTGGCAGAACTTTCCAGAAAGAGAAGGGATGCTGCAATTACAGGAAGAGCCCAGTACCAGAATCAGTCCCTGATTCTCAGGGGAACACTGATAATAAATCCTTGTCTTCCATATCATCAGTAGCTTCAAAAGTCACAACAAACCTTTCTTTCACCCTTTAAGGTCAAGCTTAATGGGAAAAATACATTTCAACAGAATCAGTAGCTGAGTAAATTCTTTAGCCTCCTGCTGCTGCACTTTGCAGTGTGGGCAGGAGAAAGTATAACATGAAAATTTATTATTTATTTTTCAAATTCGAAAAGTAGAAATTTATCCATGCAGAATATTGACTTTCTGGACTAAATTTTGACACCCAGAAGCCAATAGTCTAGGACTTTAAGTGTGCACATGTTTGTGGGGGAGATTTAACAACAAAGAGCCCAACAGACTCCGGTAGATCTTATCTCTATGAGGCCTCCGGAGTCTGGAGACAGGGCTAAGGTGTAAACAGAATACTCTTTAGTATGCACAGCTAATGTGGTCACTTCTGGGACAGTTAAGCAACCCTTTGTTTGTTATCTACGTTGTTGTGAAGAACTTAAGGATAATTAACCGTGAGTGGATTGACTGCTTACGAGTGAAGGATATATAAGGTGTGTGTAAAACACAATGAAGAAGAACTTGCTATTAAGAGAACTTGCTATTCTGAGAGCTTGTTATTCTGATGCCACACTGACTGAGGGAATTCTGTAACGGGACCAAACGCCGACAATGTTAATGTAAGGTGTTGCACATTTCACCGAGAACGTTCATCTAACACCAGTATTTATGGTGGAGGGAGCAAGATGATGCTAAAATTAAATCACCTTTAGGATCCCTACTTTCAATTCATTTTAAAGGCAAGTTGAGTCCCCACCTGCTCGTTTTGAAGTGGCTAGCGAAGGAGCAGTGTTTTCCACTTTCAAATAGAAGCTAGAGGCCTGCATTTTGACTTCAGAGCTTCACTTCAGATCCTCTCCGAGAAAATATATTATTAATTCATTATCAATCATTCCTACATAAGGATGCACAAAGTGTAAGACATCATTGAGCACATCTCATATAGTATGCAGCCAGGGAAAATAAAAGATCAAAAAGATAGTGTGCACTTTTTGTACATATCCTTTCAAATATTCTTGCTTTGTATTGCTCCAAAGGTGAGTTGTTTAATTAGAGAAGTATCTGTTTCATCAGCTAAGGTTAGATCTCCCTGCTTGCAACTAAGAGGCAATCTGAACTGTTCTGTGGTGCTCTAGCATTGCTGAATAATTGTGTATATTGTCAACAAAACAAAACAAAGTTTCAAATTAGGATGCCAAATAGCAGTAAATGTGTCCCTAAGATCTAAGCCCTGTTTATTCTCCCTTCCCACCTTTTCGACACCCCTTCTCTCCCCTCCTAATTTTTCTTCCTTGCTTTCTCTTTCTACTTCACATTCTGTTCTTTCATTTACCCACTCTATCCTCATCCCCTTCTTTTGAGGACTCCTGCCTGCAGAACAAGAACCATGTTTCTGGTGAATCAATATATGTATGTTGCTCTGAAAATAGTGGCCCCAGTTTATTTCCATGGAAACTACAGATACAAAGAGCACAGCAACACTATTTGATAGAGCACATTCTCAGCTACAAAACACTGTTTTTCAACACAGTCACCACCATGAGCAGATACATAAGGATGAGCTGATTGAGATGCTCTTCATTTCTTGGTGTGACAGCTCTGCATGGCTGACAGGAATGTGCCTTGTCTTTCATGTTACTGTCACAACTGCTGAGACACAACACCCACTGCATCACTGTGCTGACATCCCAAAGTTTGGCCTCCATAAATATGTTCAAAAAATGTCAATGAATGTGAGTGGGTGCAATTTAGTCTTATTATTGTGACTGGACTCTGCCCATCAATGTAGCCTATCAACGCCCCTCTGCAGACCCCTCCTACCCTCAGTCAGCTCAACAGCCCTGCCCAACTTGGTGATTTCTGCGAACTTAATGAGTGTGTGCTCAATTCTCTCGCTGATAAAAATACTAAACAAATCTGGCCATTGTCCTGAGCCTGGGGAACACCAGGGGTGACTGGCCACCAACTGGACTGAACTCCATTCACTGTGACGTGTTCAGCTTGGCTACCGAGCCAGTTCTTCACCCAGCAAACTATACACCTGTTCAAGCCAGGAGCAGCCAGTTTCTCCCAGAGAAGGCTGAGGGAAACAGCACCAAACGCTTCACTACAATTCAGGAAGACAACACAGAATAGAATATCCTGACTTTGAAGGAACCCATAAGGATCCCATCACTTGACCCCTAAGTACCTCCAGCACCATGAAAGTGTTCGACACCTAACACCAGGTAAAGAGGAAAGGAAGGTGATTCTGTTTCCTGTGCAGTGACTAAATTGCAAACAGTGTGCCAAGAAATCAAGCAGACTGTTGTGGAGCTAAGGAAAATGGAGCCGATTGTGTTAGTGTTTCTGGTGACGGCTTGCTATGTTCATGATGCCATGGTACCAGGGGATCCCGACACATCCTCCTTTTCCTGGGTGCTTCCAGTGATTTGCTTTCATGTCTTACATAGATACAGGGCATAATACTGACTATTAAACTGTCCCCTGGACTAATGGGGGTGCATGTTTCCTCTCAGCTTCTTCCAAGCTCATTTGCTCCCTTTGGCTCCTGCAGTTTTTGGGAAAGTCACTGAGCAGAACACATCTTTAGAGGACTGCTTGTTGGTTCTTTGAGTTAGATTCATTGCACACAGAATGGTTTGTGTTGGAAGCAAGTTTCAAAATTATCTAATCTCTCCCTGCCATGGGTAGGAACACCTTGCTCTGAATGAGGTTGATCCAAAGCCCCACCCCACCTGACCTTGAATACTTCCACTGATGGACCATCCACAGCTTCTCTGGGCAGCCTGTTCCACTGCCTCCCTGTCCACAAAGGGAAGGATTTCTACCTTACATTTAATCTAAGTCAGACTCATCCAACCCATGGCCCTCAGGCTGCATGCAGCCTGGCTCAGCTCACAGTACAGCCCAGCCCGTGCTCCGTGCCACCATGGTGGTGGCTCTTCTGCTCTTCTCTCAGCTCTTCCATTGAGTAGCCCAGCCCCGCCCCAGGCGTACAACTGTCACTTGGCAATGACCAAACATCTGTGCACTATTAGCCCTATCTGGGCTGAAATCAGGATACTGCAGTGCCAGCTTAAGTTATGGCAAACAATTTCATGCATATTAATACACTGGCTGAACACAGTCCTGTGAATAGTAAAACATATGCAGCTATGCTTTGTGTTCTGATAAAAGAATTTGAGAATAGATCTTAAGATTGCAAAAAAAATATATCAATATTTTGTTATATTTGCGACTCTATTTACAGTTAACATAAATACATGACCTGCAAATTTTCAAATAGAATGTGTAGAGTTGCAGACATTTAATTCAAAAATCTGATTGGATCTCTTTACCAGACCACTATGAGCCCTATCTTACCACAGAGAGATCCCCCTCCCTCACCATCATGTCTTATTCATGTCATTGCTTTTGGCAGTATGTACATTTGTGAACAAATGTTTTCAAGAATGAAGTACATTAAAAGAAAAATTTCATCCAAAATCTTTGATGAGCACCTTGAGAGAATGGTAGCCACTGCCATCAAATCAGACTGAGGCATTAGTTTCACAACAACATCAAATATCCCACTGGTTTTACAGTTTTGTTGCTCTTTTTTGTTTGTTTGTTTTAATAAAACATCAAAAATCAAAATGTTTTGTTACTTATATACATTAACTATATTATATAAGAGCTGCTCTGAAAGTAATGCCTCCTATGTTATTATGTCGGCCTATGATGTCAGAGGTGGATGTTGGTGGTATGGCAGTGGAGGTTGAAGCTTCCCACCAATATTCCACTACATTTTGTTGCTGTGTGACAGATGGCAGCAGAGGGACAGTCTGACCAAATGGCATCTGACATGTGAGTGCGTATAAAGCAAAAAAGTGTCATTGAATTCCTCCATGCAGAAAAAATGGCACCCATTGACATTCATTGATGTTTAGCTGAATGTTTATGGAGACCAAACAGTGCATGTGAGCACAGTGAGGCAGTGGGTGGTGCGTTTCAGCAGTGGCAACAGTGACAGTGGATCACATTTGCTGGTGTTGATATTTATGAGCGTGGCATGCAGGCTTCTGTTCATCACCAATGAAAATGTAGAGCTAATGCTGATGACTATTTTGAAAAATAGTACTTTGTAGCTGAGAATTTGCTTTATCAAAGCAGTGTTACTGTGCTCATTGAATCTATTTCAGTTTCCACGGAAATAATTAGGAGGCGTTAGTTTCGGAGAAACCTACATATATGCAGTTCAAGACAATTCCTATTCACTCAGTGCAGCCCAGGCAAACCAAAAGGTTGGACACTCATGATCTAAACCCTCTTTAGGTTTAAACCATTCCCCCTTGTCCTGTCACTACAGAATCAGAGGAAAAGCCTTTCTCTACCTTTCTTATAAGCCTCTCTGTGTGTCAAAAGGCTGCAATAAAGTATCCCCGCAGCCTTCTTCAAGATAAATCTCACTGCCTTTCTTCATAGGAGAGGCGCTCCAGTCAGCCAAACTCAGACAAGTTTGGATTCCCTGGGGGTGATGGAGCCCTCCAACCCCTCCAGGCACCCGTTCCAGGTAGCTTTATAGATTCTGTTAGCTGAAGACACAGGGATCAATTCTTAGCAAAACATCAGAGCCCTCAGAGACCATAGTGAACTGGTTCTACCTGAAATAATTTCCTCAAACAGGTGGATAATGTGTGCAGAGGTACCTCCAAAGATTTTTTGGATACATCTGTATCCTCTGTATAGTACCCAGCTCAAAAGCCTAAATGGATATACAAAGTAGGTTGTATATGGCTTGTAAGGGAGCGTGCATAGGTACCTTCTCATCTTGGAGTGTGATTTTTACATGAACTCTGAGTTGAAGAATTTTTGAGCTGTTTTGGTCTGATGTTCTACTAAGGATCAATCCCTGTATCTTCAGTTAAAATCTGTAGAGCTGCCTGGCAATCATAACTGGTCCAATGGATTAATTACTGCTCAGCCCATCACATGGTTTGCAGCTGATTCTGCCCCCATGACAGTAGCAGCTCCACATCCACGTGGCTCCACTTGCAGGCAGCTGAGCATGGACAGTGGAGACCCCCAGCCCTCTTGTGACACGGGGGAGCATCCCTAGGAAAGGGGCCCTCAGCTCCCCCACCCTTCCTCCTCCTTCAAAACTGGAGCAACTCCCAGAGCATAGGCCCCAAATCCCAGCACCACCATGTTTTGGTCATCATGGGACATTCTTAGAATGACATCACCATGGCCTCCTGATGTCACAAGCAATATCACAGCCTTTATTCTGACCCCATAAACAGGGGGACTTAGCCCTTGATTGTCATCAGCTTTGCAGAGTGAGAACTAGAGTTTAGTTGGTAGCACATGTGGGATAAATGTACTAGCTTCATCCCAGCATGATCAAGTTAGAGTATGCCAAAATCTGGTGCAGATTCCTGAGGACATTTTATAGTTAGAATACAGGAGAATAGTTCAGTTTGAAGGGACCTTCAAAGTTCATTGGGCCCAATTGCCTGACTACTTCAGTGCTAACCAAAAGTTAAAGCACATTAATGAGGGCATTATCCAAATGTCTCCTGAACACTGACAGGCACAGGGCACCAAACCCCTCACTAGGAAGTTGTTTCAATGCCTGACCACCCACGTTGCACAAAATTTTTTCCCATTGTCCAGACTGATCCTCCCCTGGTGCAGCTTTCTGCTGTTCCCGCCTTACTATCAATGCCCAGGAGCAAAGCCTGGCACCTCCTGCTACTTCCCTTCCTCAGGGAGCTGCAGAGAGCAATGATGTCATCCCATGTCCTTCTCAAGGTTGATCAGCCTGAGTGGCCTCAGCCTCTCCTCACAGGACATGCCTTCAGGTTTTATGCCTCCTATGGGTGCTTTCAAGGCCATTAACATCCTTTTTATGTTGTGGAGCTCAGAGCTGCACACAATATTCAAAGTGAGGCTTCACAAACAGTAAACATAGTGGGACCAGCTGGCTGTGCTGTGTTTAATGCACACCAAAATTCAGTTTATCCCTTGGCTACCAGGCCAATTCTGGCTCCTGCTGAGCCTGCTGGCACCAGCACCCCCAGGTCCCTCTCTGCAAAGTTGCTCTCTCCCACATGCGCCTGTGTCCGGCATTGGTCTGTCCCATGAGCAAGACACAGGCATTTACCTTTGCTGATCTTCATGCTGTTGATGATTGTCCAAGCTCCTGTCCATGAGGATTCCTTTGCAAAGCCTCTTGTCTCTAGGGGGAGAACCTCCCATTTCAGTGTCATCAGCAAACTTGTTTTTAATATTGCCTCTTCAGCTTTCCATGTATTTGCTAATACACTCATGTGCAGGCACATGCACACATTACCTACAAAGATAAATGCTGAATTCTGGAAACCAGAATAACTGTCAGCAGAGTGGAACTTTATTTTAAAATATGCAGACATCTCTGTTGGTTCCAAGAATTAGAGTTGGCGTGCTTTAAATGTCAACACCATTTTAACATCTATAGAAGTCTGTAAAATTAATGATGAGAGAGATTCTTACCGCAAGTGTATTGGAAATGGCAGCATTCAGTTACCTGTAAATGTTAAAACATTGTCTACTAAGAGCTGACAAAGACGATCAGGAGACGCATGCTTTAGTTTGTCAGACTTTCAACCCCTAAAGACCTGTTCCTGCTCACTTTGTGTTCGTCTGAATGCTTCATCCTGGTGCCAGGAGTGGTCTGACCCAGGACTGGAATGAATTCTGCCCTTCTGGGGAGCAAAGAGGTTTAAGCATCCATAGGGTTCTTCTCTGAGTTTTTCTGCCAAAATGCAAACAAAGATGGTTTCAGCACTTTGGAGGTTGTGGATACATCCTTACAAACTTCCTAACAGTTCATAGTATCATAGAATTGTTTGATTCGGAAGGAACCTTTAAAGGCATCCACTACCTCTCTGAGCAACCTGTTTCAGTGCCTCACTACCTTCTGGATAAAAAAAATTCCTTATGTCCAGTCTAAATCTCCCCTCTTTCCATTTGAAATAATTTCCCCTTGTCCTATCACAACAGATCCTTCTAAATCTGTGTGTCCCAGTTTTTCTTTCAGCCCTCCTTTAGATACAGAAAGGCCGCTATCAGGTCTCCCCGAAGCTTTCTCTTCTCCAGGCTGAACAGCCCCAGCTCTCTCAGCCTGTTCTCGTATGAGAGGTGTTCCATCCCTTGGATCATTTTTGTGACCCTCCTTTGGATGCACTCCAACAGGTCCATGTCTCTCCTGTACTGAGGACTTCACATCTGGACACAATACTCCATGTGAGGTCTCACCAGCACAGAATATCATCAGCAAACATGCTGAAGGTGAATTATATCCCTTCATCCAAATTATTTATGAGGATGTTCAACAAGATTTGACCGATGGCGTCCAGGTGAGGCCTCACCAGCGCAGAGCAGAGGTGCAGGATCACCTACCTCTCCCTGCTGACCACGCGTCTTTTGATGCAGCCCAGGATATAGTTGGCTTTCTGGGCTGCGAGGGCACACTGCTGGCTCATGTTCAGCTTACCATCCACTGATACTTTCAAGTCCTTATCAGCAGGGCCATGACTTATCTTTTTGTCCCCTGGTTTTCTGTACAGACGACATCAGTGTTCTCCATAAATTATGTACTTCAATGTAAATAGCTCTATTACTTCAGTTTGTATTGGGTAGTGGAAAATAACCAACAGATGACATCATTCCACACCAGTGCAGATTGCTTCAAGTAATTTCCAGTAGTGACAAGTTATCTTGGCAGGATATTTTATGTCTGAATTTCATCTATTTCATGACAGAACCTGCTGTTCACAGCTGAACTGGAATTCTGCACTACATCTAAGGGGAAATCAGACCCCCCCTGATTTTGAAGTCTGAATACAGAGATAGTTTCTTTTACATCCCAGTGAGAATGTTCTATTTTTTTTCCTTATTTGTGCTTTAAGTAACCTCCCTAAAAGTAGCCAGTGAAGACAGCACTTCTGACCCTTCAGACTTAGTGAGTATTTGAGTTTTAAACTTGGACAATAAAGATGGCACTGCAGCGCAAAATCCCAAATGCCTTCAGAAAGCAACACAGAAAGGTCACTAATCAAAATTCTCCAATGAGTTTCAACACAGATACAAGACTTTTTTTTTCAGTTTTCATTCAAGTCTCATCTGTCATTTACTGCCTTTGATGCCACTTATAGTCTAATCTCCAAATGATCTCCTGCTCACCCTCTTTTTTCACCTGCTCATAAGAGGACTTATTATTTTAAAACTGTTCCAAAGCAAGGTAGATGTATCAATATCCTAACCCCACTCTTCTTGCAACCACCCCCCACCACCACCACCAACAAACCTTTGTGAATTTTGTTCCAGGAGGATGTGTAAGAAAACACTTTGAAAAAAAAGTTGTTAGAGTTTTATATGGTTATTTTATGTGTGCATTTCACTTTGCTGCAGGCAATGGCAGAAGAAAAAAATCAATCCATATTTGTGCAGAATGAGAAGATGAAAAGAAAATAAACCTTCCAAAATAATTAGCTGTACGGTATAGGGAATGAAATCACCAAAAATACTTGACCTGATCCCCTGCTGCTGCTGCAGAGCCTTTAAAATACACAAACACGTTAAGAAAAATTGTTAGGAAGGTTTATTTCAAGGAATAGGCTACTCTTGTTCTGGGCACAAGGGAAGGCTAGCCTTTTGCTGAAACCTGGAACCTCCCGAACTCTAATTTAGGGGGTGAATGCTTCAAAGCGCAACTGAAGCCAAAAATAACATAGCAAAGCATTTCTTTAGAAAAAGATTGAGTCGTTCAACCATTCTTTCAGCAATATTTTCAAATGTGGCTGCAGTAGCCACATCTGAGGCATGTTTGTTTATATTAGTAAATACACAAATACATATATTTGTGTAAACACATTTGCTTACTTGCATTTGTGCAGATATAATTCACACATATGAACACAGTAAATGTGGTCAATCTGATATCCTTTTCTGCTAAGTTTTTAAAAGATGCAGAAAGAAAATGTAGATGTAATTGGTTTGGTTGGAAGATACCTGAAAGATAGTATATTTAAAATGGGAGGACTTTTGAATGGCTTGAACATATAGCCTTACCATGACAGTGCATTAACAGTGGCCAACTCCAGCAGGAAAGATTAATACTACTTATAAAAATACTGGTGTAGAATGTTTGTTGTACTGCCAACAACACAGTAGAGGAGGTGATTTTTTTGGTCCCTGGCAATGATTTTTCCGTGAGGTACTGAGTAATCATTGTCTACAATGCACTTTTTTCCATCATAAAACCTGTAGAAGGAATAATATGGCTCTCATTTTTCCTCTGGCTTCTAAGAAGAACTCTGAAATATATACCTCATGCCAGCACTCCATAAACCCCAGTTGTGCTCAAGCACTATGCAACCTGAGGCTACCAAGATCAATAAAATTATTGAACCCACAAATATTTCTGCGGTTAGGTTTTGTGGAGAGTTTAGAGAAGCATATATCTGTATGTAGGAAAAATAGACAAAGAGGCCATTGCTGGTAGGAGGAGCAAAATCTGCTGGATATAGACTGCAAGGCAGAGAACATCAGAAATGCAGTGCTCATGCTTTGATGCCAAAAAGTATAAATTCAAGAGATGCAACACATTCAGGAAATGGATTTAAGGAGGATGGATGACTGGCTGCAGCAATTTCTAATAAGACATAGAATGTTTCCTGCCAAGGTCACTGGTTTTACTTCATTTTATTAATAATTATTAAATATCACTTCCTCTTATTTATTAGTTTACAAGTTGTTTTCACATGAGGGACACCATTTTGTGTCTTATCTGAGGTGAATTGCTGATGACAAATCAGGTTCAAAGCAGCACAGTATTTGTAACAGGAAAACCACTGTTACCTCGCACTGGACAAAAATACTGCAGCTTGCACTCTGTCAGGAGTCGCAGATGGAAGGACAAGGTCTGTGTAGGGGTATATAGCTTGATTTTTTTCTCTTTTCTCTCTTGCTGTGTGTGCTATATCATGTATTGAGAATGATAAGTCTTGATTTTTCTACCAGTCTGATATTTTAGATACACGATAAACTTCCTCCCAGCCAGGGTAGCAGTGAGTAAGTGGTAAATGGTCAACAACTGGCTTTCTACAAAGATATGCTCATGTCCAGGGCCACCTTACCTTATGAAATAAAAATCATGAATTTTAATTTTTCTTCTCCACCAGAATGTCAGCTTAAGTTAGAATTTATGAGTCTGAGAGGCAAAGAAGGGCTTTGGTCATGTCATAATGTTAAAAAATTAATAAAGAAAAAGGGCAAACTGCTTCAATATTGATATGAAAAACAAGATCAAATTTCAGGTCTTCTCAGAGAATTCAGTATTCAGAGGAAACGATCTCTGAGGTTCATTAAGAAAAATACAAGTATTTCTGGCATGTCAGTCCTCAAACAAATAATTCTCCTTCTTCAGAACAGGCATGGCAAGTTCTTCATGTTGCCAAAGGAAAATAAAAAATTAAATATTACTGAGAGGATGTAAGAGAGCAGAAAATTCAAAGTACAATCATAGGCGATGTGAATCTCCCTGAAGGACATGCTGAAAATATCAGGCATTGAATAGTTATCTGCTGTTTTGGGGGCAGATTATGGAGTGAGGATTTGGATCTGGATGACAGCTCTGTGCTCAGCCTTGTACTCCTTCCTTTCTTTTTGTACCTTCACCTGCAAATTGCCACTGGAGCAGTTTGTGTAATTGGTCTTCAGTGTGTTTCATTTGCAGTGAAACTGGTTAGCTTAGAAAATTGGGATACCAAGTGTTGAGGTTGTTGCTACTGAAATGAGTCAGTGAATGAGAACAAGAGAGTATCTGATGCAATATCTGAACAGGGAGTAATGTTAGGCAGGTAGGAATAGGGATGAAAAGGAGTAATAGCTTATTCTATTACTGTAGCACATTTGCCTACACCAGGAGAAACATATGGTTCATCATCTTCTGATACTTGTTGCCTAGCTAATCTGGGTATCAGGGTGTTCGGGAAGACTGTGAACTGCATCTACCAGATATACTTGTAGTCTTTGTCTCCAGTCAGGTTGTGTCATAAATGTCAAAGGCAGAGGAAAGTAATGGATGAAACGCTGAAGAATCTGAAAGAAAATCACTAGGACTGACCAAGCAAAGGGGAAATACGTGTACACTGATTATCTGAACTATACTTAAGAATGACCATAACAGCTCATGAAAGAAAAGGTCTCCATAACTGTTTTAGCCTAATCAGCTGTATTTATTAGCTAACCTTGCTATTTCATCAGTGCATATGAGATTATTCATTTTGGAGACTGGAAGATCAGCTCCCCTGCACTTCCCAGCCCCTCAGTTCATGTGGCTGAGGAATGAATTTGCCCCCTTACTTGTATCTCCCATACTGGCATATGAACTGTAGCTACAGTGCTGGAGTATCCATAGACATCAAGGACTTTGCTGGCCTCTTCTCACCCACCCACTTGACTGCGCATATACTGAATGCAGTGAGCTTCAGAAATTCTTTGAAAGCAGATGAGCATTAGAAGAGGAGGAAAGTACTGAAAGGAAATGTCCAAATCCCATCCAGTTCTAGATCCAGCACTCAAGTGGGCAAGCAAAAAAGCTAGCTAAGGTAAACCTGGTAGAGGTCATAGTGGATGCCAATTTGAAGCTGCTGCTCCACAGAAACAAAACCCCATATTCTTTTTGGACCCATCAACCTGTGTAATCACTTACAATTGTAGTACTGCAAACAAACAAGGCTTGTCTGCTTCAACACCACCAGTTTAAATAAAATGCATCCAGTGTCCATATTCTTGCTGACAGTAGTAAACAAAAATGGTCTCAAATTTGCTGCTGTTTTAGTAAAACTAATGAATGAATAGTTGTGCTTATTTGTCTCCTGTGATTACAAGTAACCTATTTTTCTGATTTAAATCCTAAACCAGAAAGGTACACTTTCAAATACAATACTTCATAAAGAGTTGCTACTGGGATGCCATTCCCTGCCTTCTAATGACCTTTCTAGTGCCAAGGAATTGAACATTTTTTCACCTAGAGTTTTTTTCCCCTAAATTACAATATAACTACTGCATCAGAAATGAAAATGATGGACTACCTTCTTTTAAATACAGTAAATTTCTACAGTAAAGAACAGTTCTAAAGAAAACAATGGCCTACCTGTTTTTCTGGGGAAAAGTTTGTGCCCATTTATTGTAATTTAAATGTATCCCTGAACAAATTTCTTCCTTTGAAGAGGTTAGCAGTGGGCTTTGTGGAAGGAAGGATGCAAGACCAAACAGCCCACTGGTCCTTGCTTATATACTTGTTCTGATTCATTGGTGAACAGGTTTGTAAATTGCATGAAAAATGCACAGCACTGGGAGCAGTGAAATCTTGTCTCCAAGGATGCACATCTCCTGATGGCTTGTGAACTCAGTGTGACTTTTTTCTCCTACAGATGAAGATTTTACAGAAGGGCAGTCTTTCTCCCAATTCCCTGTTGATTCTCTGTGTTGAATGAGTGTTGATCTTAGTGCAGCTTTTTTTTTTCACCTGGGACTCTAATCTGCCTCTTTCTTCTATAGGCTATTTCCATTAAACATGAAGGAACTTAGACATCTGTGAGGCTTATTCCCTTCTTTCAGGTCAGTTTGGAACAGGACAGTGTTGTAAAGGTTAAAATGTATTAAGTGCATTGAGATTAGGAAACAAGCGTGGAATGAGTTTTGTTTCTTCACGATGTCAAACTAATATGTCTACATAACATTTATATACATACAAAATAGGTCATTTACCTGTGATGAGATGGTAGATGCTGTTTTTTATGTATAGACACATTCACTTCTAGACACTATGAAATTAAAATATGTTGATATAATTAAAATAGCAAAAATCAATTTTTATATAATAATAATAAAGAAAAATCAATGCCATGAGATTCTTGGAAAATGGACAGTACCTTTCTACCCTTTAAAAATGTGAATGATTAAATATCAAGGAAGATTTAAATTAATTTGTGAGAAATTATTTGTATTACTCCAATAAAATAGTCTTACGCTTAACATTTACCTTTAAACATTTTAAAACTTGTTTAGAACAGGCAGCTTTCAAATTCAGCAAGAAATTCAAGCCATTTCCAGACATAAATGTAACTTGTCACATTCTCATCTTCAGTTGATGTCTGGGGCCACAGGACCTGCTTTTGATATTACACCTTTAACCGCAGCAGAAGAAAGTATGTTATAAATAATACAGACTCCTCACAAGCTAGATGTACAGTGAGTGTGTGCTCAGCTGATACCAAGCAACTGATAGGCTTTTATTACTGTGTACAGCTGTTCTAACACATCTTAGGAAGAAACATATTCTGTCAATTTGCCTCTTTCTCTCTCTCTCTCTCTTTTTTTTTTATTTTAAACAAATGACTGCCAGTTTTGACTTTTTCAGAAGTAGTCATTACTACATATTACCTGTTGAGAAATGTCATGGATGACACTGTGGCCTGTAAAGTGTATATATTGGTATAGATCTTTGATCCCAGCTCTTTGTGTTCCCGGTTACGCAGACTGCCTGATGAGTTTTGATGCACAGACTGGCTTATAATGCTCAAAGTCAGGTTTCTGATGCACTTACTTGGCACTAGATATAAAATAGATATGACATGATAACACCATAATTTCTCTTATTAGCGGTCAAATTGTGACTTTGTTAGGGTACCTTCAGAAGGAAGGATTTTAAATGCAGTGTAACAAACAAGGGTATTTTTAAAATATTTAACAGTTCTTAGTCTTGCATTTACCCTGTTTTCCCCAGTGCTGTCCTCCAAATTATCTTCAGCAGCATTTCTGGCAGTTGTTTCTGGAGTCATAAACTAATAGCTGCATTGACTTCAGAAGAAACGCACATACCATTCTTGTTGACGTAAGGCCATAAAATCATAAAATCACAGAATCTTTTGAGTTGGAAGGGACCTTTAAAGGTCATCTAGTCCAACTTTCCTGTAATGAACAGGGACATCTATAGCTAGATCAGGTTGCTCAGAGCCTGGTCCAACCTAACCTTGAATGTCTCCAGGGACAAGGCATCCACCAACTCTCTGGACAAACTGTTCCAATGCCTCACTACCCTTACTGTAAAAAAACTTCTTCCTTATGTCCAATCTATATCTCCCCTCTTTTCATTTGAAACCACTTCCCCTTGTCCTACCACAACAGACCCTGCTAAACAGTCTGTCCCCTTCTTTCTTATAGACCTCCTTTAGAGGCCACTATCAGGTCTCCATGGAGCTTTCTCTTCTCCATGGTGAACAATCCCAGCTCTCTAGTCTGTCCTCATAGGGGAGGTGTTCCATCCTTGGATCATTTTTTTTTTAGCACTCCTCTGCATACTCTCTAAAAGGTCCACATCTCTCCTGTACTGAGGACTCCACATCTGGATGCAGTACCCCAGGAGAGGTCTTACCAGAGCAGAGTAGAAGTGCAGTCCCCTCTGAGTTGTGTTTCAAAAACAACAAAGAACATATTGGGATTTACAGATGCATGAGATCAGTAGAAAAAGTGATAAATATGATTATTGATTCACAAATGCCTAGGGTGGGTCCAATCTGTGAAGACTTTCACATGTCACTAAATGTATCTATGAAAATATCAATGTATCAAAACATCAATAACACTAGTTGGGCTAATAATGTTACTTACATTATGCACTTGCAAGATCAGTCCCATGTGTTTCCACAGCTAGTAACTGAAAATATCTGTTAGTATTCAAGATATAACCTCTTTTCTTCAGATAATGTCATTTGGATGAGTTTCAGGGGTCACTTTGAGGATAGTTTCGTTCTTCCTTGTTTAAGAAGATACAATTACACTGAAAATGTAAGAAGGACAGAGCAAGATGGTCGAAAAAAAACTTGAGTACCTTCTTTGAGAAATTAGAGTTTTCATACCTTTGCCTTCTTTTCATAACAGTTGATAGTGAAAAGAAAAATCTGTATGTATACAGTAAAAAAATGGTATAAACAGTGCAAGTGAACACAGGATTTTTAAAGTCAACAGCATTAAACAGTAGCAGAAATGATTGAATGTCAGCAGAAGTTCTTCAACGAACTTAAAACAAGGGCAGGAATGAAGAAGTTACACACTGAAGTTGGAGACTTCCATGGGTGCAGTCCCAGCTCCCTCAGGATATCAATGTAATTGCAAATTACCACACAGTTAAGGTTCCTGCAGGGTCGCCATCTTATTCACTGTCCTTTAAGACCTTTAGCATCTTGAGATAATTTCAGGGACCATCACTGAGAGAGAACATATGAGGTGGGAGACGCTCCTGTTGATGATAAGCTGGATGGGGTGTGGAGTTTTCGTTAATTGAAATCTAGGAGCTCATTAGCTGAACGCCATCATAATGTGGTGTCTGAACAGAAAAAAGCAAGACCAGACCTGGTGGATGGTGGTCATGGTAGAAGCCATTCCACATTTTGAAGCTGCTGCTCCACAGAAGCAGAACCTCATGTTCTTTTAGGAATGCCCCACCCACGTAGTCCTTAGAACTATTGTACTGCAAAAGCCATTTTTAGCTGCTCCTTGAACCTGTGTATGGGTATGCATGGGCATGTGGCCTGAATCAAGTCATAACCACGCTGTGCATGCGATTGCACGTAGGGCTTTTGGCCTGAGAAGTCAGCTGCTGTTCAGATAGGAGACCACTGGTCTTGTGATTATATAAGTAGAAACTGGGGGTTGAGAGACAGGAGAGCTGCCCCGTGGAAAGGAATCTGGGGGTTCTGGTTGGCATCAAGTTGAATCTGAGTCAGCAGTGTGCCCTGGCAGCCAGCAGGTCCAACTGTACCTAGGAGTGGTGCATCAGACCCATTCTGCAAGCCAGGTGAGAGAAGGGGTTGTCTCCCTCTGCTCTGTGCTGTGTGGTCTCACCTCGAGCACTGTGTGCAGTTTGGGCACCACAATCTAAGAAGGACATTAAACTATGAAAGAGCATCCAGCAGAGGGCTACAAAAATGGGGAAGGGTCTGGAGGACAAGGTGCATGAAAAGTGGCCAAGGTCCCCCTGTTTGTTCAGTCCAGAGAAGAGGAGGCCGACCTACAGTTCCTCATGATGGGAGTGGAGGGGCAGCAGGTATCTTTGCTCTCTGGTGACAGTGTCAGTACCTGAGGGAATGGCATGGAGTTGTGTCAGGGGAGGGTCAGGCTGGGTGTTAGGAAAAGATTCTTCACTGACAGGGTGTTTGGCATGGAACAGGTTTCCCACGGCAATGGTCACAGCCCCAAGCTACCAGAGTTCAAGGAGAGTTTGGACAATACTCTCAGACATAGAGTTTGTGTGGTCCTGTGTGGAGACAGGAATTGGACTTGATGATCCTTGTGGGACCCTTCCATTTCAGGATATTCTATGATTCTGTGATTTTATGAAGTAGTTTAGTGTCCTCATGAGCACAATAAGATGAAGGACTGGGTACTACACGAGCTGCTACAAGCCCTGTCCTACAACTGCATTTGTTGGTTAGTAAAGGCTGATACTGGCATTTCAAAAGAAATCAGAGCAGTTGAGTCTAAGTTAAAAACCATGGTCACTGTTGGCAAGCTACCTGGTGACTGTCCAGTTCTGACCACTATTGTCCACAGTGTGTCATAAAGGCAAGAGTTAAAGACTCTAAACAATTAAAAAAAGAAAACAAAACAGAACAAAACATAGCAAAACAAACAACCCAAACCTCCAGGTCTGTAGAGCACAGGGAGAGAGAAGGAAAAAAAAATCCCTTACTCTCGAATCTCAATTATTTTCAAGAACATCAGGATCTCATATGGGAGCAATTCATATTGAATCTGAATTCTCAGATTAAAAACTAAACCCCAAGAGACCTTTCCCTCTTTATCAGTCTGTTTGGCTTCCTGAGTGCTTGTTTAATTGAAGTTTCAGTTAGCAGAACAGAATCTTTACGTACCAAAACCCTGCTAATACTGCAACTTTTTCTCCCAGATTCACATTTAGATTGTGATCAGTCATAAAGTGGCTGCACAGGGGAGGCTACATACAAACACATCTTCACTGCATAGTTCTCTTAGTTCCAGCTTTCTTTCTACCTCAACTGTCTTAAGGGAGGGTCAGGGCTCAGATAGGACTTATGATTCTACGATAAGAATATTGCAAATATGTTATCTTCTGCAAGAAATGCAAAAGAGAAGCCACTGAAAAAAATGTGCTTCTAAAGATCTTTTTCTTAATGTTTCACTTAGGGAGCTTTAAAGTACTGCTATAGACAAGCTCTAGAAATTTTATTCTTAGGCAGTCAGGAAGGAGAGGATGAGTTCTTGCTGTTAACTTTCATTGGTTTTACAGTAGGATTTATTTTGAGCTTTCATTGGTCAATGTAAAAAAGATTCAACTTGCAAAGTCACAGTTCCTTGCGGCAAAACAACTCAAGTTACTTAAGTAATGATAAGTAGAATCATGTGCCTATGAGGCACCTAAAATACTTACAATATCAGCCAAGGATAAAACTCTGCATTTTTAAATTGGGTGTGAGGAAAAATGCTCTAATCTATGGTGGTTGTTGCTTGATCAGTGCTGAATTAAACAGTACATTTTTCGCATTTTAGTAGCTGGCAGAGAACCAAAAAGTGTCATTCTTCATATCATTGCACCACGTAAGCAGATGAGTCTGAAATATGACTTCAAATCATCATGGTACCACAAGACCTTCTTTCTCTTTGGTCTCAATTTCTGTTCACCTTTGGATTCAGCTGCTTTTGTGTCAGACCAAAGAAGGGTTTCTGTACTTAAAAGCTTGTCTACTTTTTCCACGTATTCTAGCTGGTCTAACAAATGGCTATATCCCTATAATTTTTTGCCCTGCTTGTGAAGCCTGTATCACCATATCTACAAAAAAGTTACCCTTCTCCTTTATCTTTCTTATGTATCCCTGAAAATGCAGAAGAAAATGAACAGAAAAGAGAAATTCCCATCTAGAGAAATTAGAGATAAATAAATATCACAGATGTACCCTGTATTTTGCGTGCAAATAAATATTTTGTTTTCATTTTTGATTATTCAACAAGTGGTATTGGAAGTATAAAACAATATTTAACAAAATCAGATGGAAAAGGCTTTGCAAAAGTTTTGTTCCCTAGTGTCAACCAAAATGTTCATAGAACCACAGAATCATAGAATCACCAGTGTTGGAAAAGATCTCCAAGATCATCTAGTCCAACCATCCACCCACCACCAATATTTCCCCACTAAGCCATGTTCCTTAGTACAACATCTAAACGTTTCTTTAACACCTCCAGGGACGGTGACTCAACGATCTCCCCGGGCAGCTTGTTCCAGCACCTGACCAACCTTGCAGGGAAGAATTTTTCCTAGTATCCAACTTGAACCTTCTCTGGAACAACTTGAGGCCATTCCCTCTCATCCTATCACTAGTAACCTGGGAGAAGAGGGTGAACCCGACCTCACCACAATTTCTCCCCTTAGCCTCCTCTTTTCCAGACTAAACAATCCCAGTCCCCTCAGCTGTTCCTCACAAGACTTGTGCTCCTAACCTCTCACCAGCTTTGTTGTTTTTCTATGGACACGCTCCGGGGTCTTAATGTCTTTTTTGCAGTGAAGGGCCCAAAATTGAAAACAGTACTCAAAGTGAGGCCTCATCAGAGCTGAGCACAGGAACATGATTACCTCCCAGCTCCTGCTGGCAACACTATTCTGATACAAGCCAGGATGCCATTGGCCTTCTAGGCCACCTGGGCATACTGCTGGCTTACGTTTAGCTGGTGTCAACCAACACCCCCAAGTCCATTTCTTCCACACAGTCTTTCAACTGCTCTGCCCCAAGCCTGTAACGTTGCCTGGGGTTGTTGTGGCCAAAGTGCAGGACCCAGCACTTGATCTTGTTGAACTTCATCCCACTGGCCTCAGCCTAGCGATCCAGCCTGTCCAGATCCCTCTGAAGGGTCTTCCTACCCTCAGGCAGCTCAACACTTCCTCCCTACTTGGTGTTATCTGTGAATTTACTGAGGATGTACTTAATCCCTTTGTCCAGGTCATCAGTAAAGATATTAAACAAGACAGGCCCCAGTACCGACCCCTGGGGGGCATCACTTGTGACCGGTCACCAGCTGGATTTATTCTGTTCACCACCACTCTGTGGGCCTGGGCCTCCAGCCAGTTCTTTACCCAGCAAAGAATGTACCTGTCCAAGGCATGGGCTGTCAGTTTCCCCAGGAGAATACTGGAGGAGACAATGCCAAAGGCTTTGTCTTTGTCAACAGCCTCTCCCTCATCCACTAGGTGGGTCACTCAATCATAGAAGAAGATCAGGTTGGTCAAGCAGGACCTGTCTTTCATGAACCCATGCTGGCTGGGCCTGATCCCTTGGTTGATCTACACACGCTGTGTGATCTCCCTCAAGACAATCTGTTCCATAACCTTTCCTGGCAGCAAGGTCCAGCTGACAGGCCTGTAGTTCTCTGGGTCCTCCTTATGACCCTTCTTGTAGATGGGAGTCATACTGGAAAGCCTCTAATCCTCTGAGATCTCTCTAATTGACCAGGAATGCTGATAGATGGTGGAAAGCAGCTTGGCAATCACTTCTGCCAGCTCTCTCAGCACCCTCAGGTGGATCCTATCTGGCCTCATGTACTTATGATAGTCCAGGTGGTGTAGCAAGTCTCTAACAGTTTCCATCTGAATCATAGGGGAGTTATTCTGCTCCCTGTCTGAGACTTCCAGGTCAGGAGGTAGAGTACCGCAAGGATAACTGGTCTGACTTTTAAAGACAGATGTAAAGAAGGCATTGAGAACCTCAGCCTTTTCCTTATCCTCAGTGGTCACATTCCCCACCACATCCAGTGAAGGATGGAGATTCTCCTTAGCACTTCTCTTATTGTTCTAATATTGTCCGATTTTTTTTCTCTAGGCCTTCTTTTTTGCCCTCAAATGAATTTATAAGGCACGTGAATTTATTTCTCAAAACTTGTTAATGTTTCAGAATCACACATTTAGGCAGAATACAATACAACTCGGAATAAATGGCTTGAATGAAAGGTAATTCTACTGTCTAATATCACAGCCACTGAAAGAAAAGTGAAACAAACTTTATGAGCTCTGCAAAAAGTGCAGGAGAATTTATCTGAAAGGATGAACGAAGCTTACGAATGCATTCCCTTTCCATATCTTACCTGGCTTTGCTATGGGAGCCACAGAAGAACTGGGAGATTCACTGGCTGAGGACTTCATGCCCATCTGTGCTCTGCTGCTCTTGGCCTGGTTGATAATGCACACTTACCTGCCTGATCCCACAGTATTCCATTCGTAGATTCTCTGCTCTGCTTATCTGTAGAGAAAAGAAGACATCACCAGCGTAGGTGCCCACTCTGGACATATAAACAGTCTTAGTTTTGCAGACAGAGTGATGCTCAGTGGTGCAAACAGATTTTCTATCTTCTTTTTTTTTTCAAGCATTTAACTATTTTTGTATTGAACTCATGTGAAATTACATGAACTCTGATCATGCGAATAATACATGAGATTTAAGACAAACACGTGAAAGTTTATTTTTCATGTCAAACAATTCTTTATTTTTTATGGTACAAATTAAAAGTGACAGATCTGAAGCTGTTAAGAAATACACAAAGTGCAGCTTTACTGACCATACAGATATTGCTCTAGATTAAGTACAGTTTTTGTCAGTTTTTTTTATTTTTTTTCCATGTTAAGCAACCTGTGAAGATAAATCAGCTTTGGTTTCAAAGTCAGAGTAGTAAGGAGCTTTTAAATATCCAGTTTGGTTTCTCGGTCACAAGTCCACCACATCAACTCCTTTTGGAATTAATTAGTATTTTTTAGCAACATAACACAGTCCGTTTCATACTGCCATCTTTCCGCTGCATGCTCCATGCATGGAAAAACAGATCTCTTTGCAGTGCTTCATAAGTGACCCTGGTGACCATTCTGTAGATTATAGCACATAGGACAAAAAATAATAATAATAATAATAATAGTAATAATAATAATAATATCACTTTTTAACAATAAATAAACAAATGTGCCCACATAATCTCAAGTTGGAAACAAGCAAACCACGTGACAAAAAGCTCATTACAAAATGTTATCCAAACAGATTTTACAGTCAAACATTGACATGGAAATTAATTTCCTCTCTTATCTTCTTGTTTGAATGTTGGTCAATAACTGGGTACAAGTAGAGTGCTGAGGTAAAACACTGATGAACAGTTTTATTTTTGTATTTCTTTTTTTTTTTTAAATAGTAACAGTTTAGTATTGCGAGATTGTCAGCAACATTTAGCCATATCTATACAATGTGCATATACCTACATACATTGAGCTTTGGTCCAGCATTGAGAAGACGAGCAAAGGCATTTTACATATTTCTTTTTGGTTATAGCTTGAGTTCTTTGATACGCCTCTACTTGTTCCTTCCTAGCTCCTTTTTGCGTTCTTGTTCTCTCTTCTTTTTTTTTTTCTTTTTTTCTTTCTTTTTTTTTTTTTTTTGTTAATAACATAAAGAAACTGGAACCATTTGAATGCATTGGATTTCTTCAACTGTCCAAAACAGCTTTTTAGTGAAAAAACACAAAAAGACAGAAACAGATGAGTAATTGAACCCTTTGTTCATTATTCAAATAATAATTATATATATATTTTTAAAAATTCAATGATCAGTAAATTGTAAAACCATTAAGCTTTCACATATGACTGAAGAGACTTCTGTTCCATTTGCTGGTAGCAATCTATCTTTTAGTCACATGCAAAATTAAAAGGTATTCAAATGTAATCAATAGATGAAAATTGTTTACAAATGGAAACCAGAAATGTTGCCAGTAACAAAATAAAACAAAATATTTATGGCCCTCGAAAGATGTATGACTCACACGTAATTTATCTTCCTAAGAATCTGTTCAGGCACCATTTATGCCTCATAGCAAAAATTTGTTTATAAAAAAATTAATATAAGAAGCATTACAACACTTTATAAATAATTTACAAAACATAATATAAAATTAGAAAACTGTAAAAAAAATCTCTGCACATGAATGATTTTAAGATTGTGGGATGAACATTATTTTTTCTTCCAAGCTGGCGATTTATATTTATTTCACATTTTCACTGTCCTAGTTATATCCCTCTGATATGTACTTTGGAACAGAAAAGACTTCATATAACCACTGCCAGCATATTTTTAAACATTTAGTACCTTTCATATGCCGTTTAGTTAACTTTTCTTCTTGGGAGATTTTTTTTCATCACAAAATTTAGAGCAGTCTCTGGGATAATCAGAAATTTTGTTTTTGGGCAACAAATTGTTGATGGTTTTGTTCCCAGGCTGTCGATGATTGGGGTGAAGGGAGGGCATATGCTGTCAAGGGTGGATGAACAAGTAAAATATCCATGGCATCAATGACCAGACAATTAGTAGTGTATAGGAGATGTGGGTAGGGTGTCCACTTCCAAATACTATCTGTTTTTCCCTCCTGATTTCTGGGTGGCCTCCTGATCATTATGTAAATTGAATTGTGGCCATAAGTTTAGCCTTGTTTGGTATAGGTAACATAGACATATCCATGGATATAGGTGTCCATAGATAGAGGGTGAAAAAGATATTCCAGAGCGGCAGATGTTGCTGTGAGGTTTGCTCTCTATTTCACATACTTAGCTTGGGTAAAGTGGCTTTTTTGCCCTCACACATTTTACCTGTAGTTACTGAGGGTTTTTTTTAATTATTATTATTTTTTATTTTTTTCCCCAGGATGTACTTATATATCAACAGTTGGAAAACAGTCAAAAACAATTCTCACTCTCCTCCCATAAAAGCAATACTGAAAATATCCTTAAACATACCCCACTGAAGCTTGAAGTCTAGGATGTATTCACTGGATGTGAGCCCAGCCTGGAGTACTGAATCTTCAGTGCTCTCCAACCCTGACCTTTGAGAGTGCTCACATTTAGATGCAGTTTCTGGCACAGATGATGGTCTCAGAAGCTTTGAAACTCCACCAGTAATGAAACAAATACCCCATGTTACATGGCAAATCCCATTAATAAAATAGCAAGGGCTAGATTCAAAGCTCAGTTAAATCAATGGAAGTCTTTCACTGTATTTTGGATATAGCCTTGAGTTCTTCAAAACATGATTCTGTACAAGATGTGCTATTTGTCCAGCACTTCAGGAGCCTTCTTCAGCATCCTGGGTAGGCTAGCAAAAGACCAGTACAACAACCCCTGAAATAATTGAATGCAAGCAGGAGTTACACCAGCAGAATTTTACTCTACCACCTCTACATTGAGGTCCAAACACCAAAGGCTATATTTTCATAAGCTCTGCTCAAGACATAGCTTCCATCCTAATAATGGGCTAAATCTCACAGGCTGCAACAGCATTCAGCACAAGATGAAAATCACGGTGACCTTCATGGACCAGGATGTACCCCATCTAGAACCTGCAACACCTTTCTCTCATGAGCCTTGGCATTCTCCTATGTCCAGTGTCCACAGTGTTTTAGCAGACACCTGACCTATCAAAATGGAAGTCATAGAAACAAATTGTCTTTAAAGGGAAAGCTCTTCATCTGAAACACATTGCAGGTCACCAATCTCACTATTCCCAAAAGGTATTCAATAGGTTTTCCTATATCCTGATTGATTAATCTAGGCAGTGATCACAGCAGAAACCCATCTTTCTACTGTAGAGGTCAACAGGCAAACACCTATATCAGGATAAAAAAAAAAAAAAAAGCAGAAGAAATGAAGCACTACCACTGAGGCAGTCCATAGTAACATAATGATCAGAAGACCCTCATCACTTCTTGGCATGTCTGTTTGTTTCCATCAGAATCTCAAGGAATTTCTTTGGCTAGCAGACTTTGGAGAGAAATTGCTTAAACAGAACCTCAATATAGATGCAGTACTGAGCCAAGTGTGGAGTTTATGTTCATACTACAAATGAGTTTTGGTAACCTCTCAAGGTTCATAGCTAAAGGACTGAGAAATCCCAAGCTATGCAGTTGACAATGAATGCACTGTTCAGCACAAGCTGACAGTTTAGCAGACACAATCCTAATCCTTTGTTCTCTATTGCATTTCAGCATATTGGTATGAAAGTGTTTAGGTTGCACTTCTCTTTCTAAAAATCTTCAAATAACATTGGGCTACGGGAGCATAGGGAAAGGGTGGAGAATGAGCTGAAGGCAGCAAAAAGAGTCAGAAAAAAAATCAAAAATGGAAATGCAAACGGAGATTTACACCCTTAGAAGACAAATACCAAACCCTGCAAACCACAATTAAAAAAATGATTTTTGGCACCCAAACACTTGGAGATTGCATAACCATTGACTAAAAGCAAACAAAAGAAAAGGAGATGACTATGATGGAATGGCTTTGACACCTGTTTGTACACACCTGCAGGGGTGCGACCATGGATGAGAGAAATTAATCCTGTTGTTTTCCTCTTTGCAAAATACAAATGTAAAAATTCATAACACAGATTTACACCCATAAAAGAGTAGACTAACAATCTAGTTTGCAATTCCATGTTTCTGACTTTGGTTAATAGTTTTCATAGTGAATCAGCACTTGATACCTGAAAGGCTACAATCTCTCCTCCAGGTGGCAGGCTTGTATTCTCTTTTAAACAGATAAAAGTTTTTTTTTTTCTTTTTTTTTTTTTTGTGTGTTTTCTTTTTTTTTTTTCCTTAAAATGTGTTCACATTTTCATAATATACAGAAAAAAGTCAGCAGTTATTTGGTTTACTTTAAGTCCATTTAAAAAAAAACAAACTGGCTTTTTCTTTTTTGGGGAACTAATTCTACGACACACACGCTAAGTGTTGTGCAGTTTTTTGTTTTGTTTTTAAATAGGAAAACTCACGGACATTTATAAACTGTTCTGTCCTTCTTGTAGTTTTCTCAGTCTTTTACTTACAAGGGTGATGAACAGGTATTTTCACAGAGTTCGAATGGTTAGGTTTCTGTTGGTGCAGGGTTTTTTGTATGTGGTTTTGTTTTGTTTTGCTTTTAGGAGTTTTCTTCCAGTGAGTCTGTTAAGGGCTCCATAGGAACTGTTGTCGCAGGCTCATGCTGTTTCAAACGTTTAATTGTGTTCTTCAGTGCTTGCCTCTTATTGCAGAACCAAACTCTAACTACTTCCCGGTCATAGTTCAGTTTCTCTGCAATCTCTGTCATTTCCTGCCCAGAGGGGTGCGTGTTCTTCTCAAAGTGGGCATTCAAGATCTCAAGGGCTTGTGGCGTGAATGAGGTACGCCTCTTGCGCTTTTTGGATGGTTCACTTCCGATAAACTCAGTAAGGTTCTGCATACCTGCTCGATGGCGGGCCTCAGCCTCAGCCATCCACCGCTCAAGCACCGGCTTTATCTTCTGGGCACTTTTAGGGGTGATGTCCAGCTTTTCAAACCTGGCAGGATACAAAAGGCCAGGGTTCAGTTTGGCTGTCAGACTGCTAGCTATAGTGTTCTCTTGGGCTTCCTGTGGTAGGAAAAAGTGGCTTCTCAGGATGGTGTGTCTGAGGGAAAATTGAGAAAGAAGAGTCTTACACTGATGCTCTGCCAGGGTGGGACTTCCTGCCTGCCTAACCAATTGACTGGCAGAGATAATTTACAATGGATTACCAAAACTAGCAGATATCTATATCTATAAATACATATACAGCTAGATATTTAAACTATCACAAAACAAATACTACAACAAAATTCTAAGCACACTGAATAATACAGGTTATGATTCCCATTTTCATATTTCTGATGATCTTCAAAACCGTTCAGGTTAAAAGTCTAATTACAGGAAATGACATCAAAGGCAATTGCTTTTTATCATCTCTTCTTTGCAATTAATCCCTTTGTTTCCCCTCCCATCCCATCTAGTCCAAATACCACAGCTTTAATAATACAAACCAGTGGCAGCTACTAGCCTCTGAATATCACATTTCCTTTCCTTTCATTTTTCAGCAATTTTCTCTGTTTGCAAGTTAACACTATATCCCTTTTCTGGGTCCGAAACAGATTCTCATAGCTCTGGTGGTGTTCGGCTGAAACAGCTGGATGCTTTGCAATTATCTTGACTACCCCCACAACGTGCAAAGACAGACTCATGTTTTCAAGATGAAACCCAGCATAATAGTCTACTAATATGCTGCGGCACCAAGCTGGGTTTATTGTGGGATTTCTGCAACCTGTACCAGAATGATATCATTTCCTGTAAATGAGGTCTTCTATATATCATTTTGCCATCAAAAGTCTTTTGCCAAACCAGATTTTACAAGTATTATAAGACATCTGGAAAAGCAGCTACACAAAGCTTTCATCTTTTCATAAACAAGCAGAAGAGCTGAGTTCATTCTTCACACCGCATAAGTATTTGTTTCTTCCATTTATCAGGTTAATACTCTCTTTCTATGCATTAAAAAAATCTTAGCCCAGTTCCTCTGATGTCACCCATTTGTATTTCTCTACTTCACCTATGTCCACCCCATAGGCTGAAGTATCTAATGTTGCAGACAGTTATCGCCCGGTGCTGCTGCCCTCTCCAGCCCTCCCAGTACTCAAGCACCTCTGCCACTGCTGATCACACTGTGCTTGGGAGATGAGACCAGCTGAGTCAATACCTAGGTGCAAAGCAACTCAATGACTGGAGTTAGCAGCTTTTAGAGACTATATCTGCAGGAAATACTTCATCAATAAACAAAGCATTTCTCACAAAGAAAGAAAGAGATAAGAAATGATTTCAAATAGTAACACGCCTGGCATCCTGCAAGGTGTCCATCCTTAGCACCCAGTGATATTTTGGTCAACTTGGTCATTCAGCTTGATTACATTGCTGCTCCTTCCATTGAGTCTCCTTTGTTAACACTAAAAGAAATGTTAAAACTTAAATTTCTGAGGAGCAGCAGACTGCTATTGGAACATAATAACTTGGTGTCTAACAAGAAATGCATAGTCATAGCAGATTATTACACCCCAAAATGATATCCATCTTTGGGGGTCAAAGGAAGGAAAAACCACTATAACTTTGCAAGTATCCAGGACAAACATCTGCATCCAGTCATATTGTTCTGAGCCACTTGCCCCACTAAGGTGGCAAAATTTGCCCTCTGTCAAAGGCTTCCATATTTCTGGGCTTTACTTAGCTGTGTCTGCGCTCCACCTTCCTCTTTATCTGGGTTTTCATGACAATACATTAGTGAAGAACCCTTTCTTTTAGTAAAATTCAAATAATCCCCACTGGTTTTCTCAGGCGTGACATAGATTGATGAAATTAGGACACAGCAAATTAGCCATAAGCAAAGGGAACTGCAATTTATCACTTACAGGTATTGTATGTTAAAAAGCATCTTAAGGCTATATCAAATTGGCAATTGTTAAAAACTCCATCTGTTTTAGGCATTCTTTACCAACGGACCATATGGAAGAAAAAAAAATCTTTAGCAACAGGGAGCAATAGCATTCGTATCATCGGCTTTGCTTGTTAGTGTTGATACTGCAGAACATGTTGTTTGGAATAACGATATACAAGTCTTGAAACAAATTTCCCAGCAGTAGTATCCTTGTATAGACTGAATAAAGGTTATTTTCTACAGGGAGGTATCTTATAAGAAAAAACAGTAGGGGAGGCCATAGAAGTGAGAGGATCCTATGGAGCTTTTTGTATTTAACAACAATCAATGGGTTTTATGGAAAATCATTGAGCAAAATGTGAGCTGCAAGCTCACTACCCCATACTGATGTTATTTATAACCTTAGTCTTAAACTGCAGGAAAAGTACACTTCCGTTCTATGGGGAATACATTAAAAGTATAAAGAGCAGATAAAAAGACAGAGCATTTCATGGATCACCAAGAACAAAATCCACTTAAATGAGCTCAGAGTTGGTTTCTTGGCTTTCACTGATAGAGTAGGACTATAAGGCATTGCCCAAGAGGAAAAAGCTGTTACCTAAGTGTGTTTGTTATCTCATGCATAAACATGGGATTACTGTAACACACATACATGCATATACGGTGTTTGCTTCTAACTAACTCTGTCAAGACTGTATTACCATTTCTTATGATTAGGACACATTTCTAGTTCCACTTTGCATATGTGGGTTGTCTGTTATTTTTCAATTAATTAATTAATTTATTAATATATATTCAGGTGATAAAAGATGAATAACTGCTGATCTACAAGAAAGCAGGTAGGATAATTTTTTCCCTTCTGTGTTGCCTATGTAAATCATCATTAACATCCTATATGTGAAGTGCTAACCACAGTAAGACAGGTTTTAACTTAGCAGGGATGCAGCCATGAAATATTTGTTCAGTAACCCTACCTGTAGAAAATGGCACAGTATGAAGAGGGTCGGCTGGTGCTTATCTAGCACCAGCAGGGTCTCCAGCTTGTCTACTGAATTAAGTCTCTATCCTAGGAACATTGTTTCTCACTTGTTTAAAAAGTAGAAGGAGAAAAAAAGTAGAAGGGAAAAAAAAGACTAAAGTTACTTGAGGGCTACACAAGAAGAACATCTTATCTGCCAAGATACCAACATCATCGGTGAGTTGAAATCCCAGAAAAAATAGCACATGCTAAAGAAATATGACTCCAACCTGAGCATGCTCCTCAAAATAAACTGAATAATTCTGAAGAACAAAGAGAGGAGAGGAGAGTTTATGATGTAACTTGTTACCTGCAGATGGCAGACTGGCTATAGGCTGGGCCTTCGGTGGCGCTTAGGGCTTGGCCAACTTGAGTCTGGGTCAGGCCAAGGGACAGGCGCCGGATTTTAAAAGCTTTGGCAAATTCTCGGATTTCTTCCAGATTCACCCCATCCACTTCTCCAGTGGCTGTTTGAGGATCTGTTGAAATATTTTTTGAAGTGTGTCAGTTCTTCACATCACATATGAGTGGGCTATGCTTACACCATGCTTCCCTGCCATGTTAATTTATTTTTTAATGCTTCTCTCTTACTCCCACAAGCGGAAGCAGGCTTGCTTTGTCACGTGTGTTACAAAGGATGTTCAGCTTGCTAAAATCTAACAAGGCAGCAGTGCTTCCAGGTGGTGGTGAAAGATGTTCAAAGACATCATCGCTGAACTCCTGAAAAATGGGCAAGCTCTCCTCAGCATGAGGGGTTGGCTGGGCTCCTCATTGCCATCTGGGCCTCATATCTCCTCCCACTTCTCACAAGTCATGTTCCCTGCTCACCCTTCTCACTGCATGCACAAGACAGGCTTCTGTCGATGTATTTATTTGCAGTTTGTGGGGAGTGCAAAACACAGGCACAAACTGCTTGGGTTTTTAATCTGAAAGCAAGACTTCACATTTCATCTAAAATTACTGTTAAATAAGGAGATTTACAAACCTTCCTTCCCTCTTCTGCAATACTCAGCCCAAACCACCAGTCAAACATCCAAACTAACCCATCAAAAGAACAAGCGCAAACAAAAAAACACCCTTCCTCATTTACAAATCATCTTTTAAAATATGCCCTTGTGAAAAGCAGCCTTTCAGGCTTTTCCTTCTGCCTCCCATCAGGATGATAATCAAGGAGCAGTATTTGCAACATCAGCCATTAGGCTTTGGATGGTAATGCTGCACAATTTTTTACTTTTACATTAGCCCCTCAGAAGATAATGCTTATGATGCTGTGAGAGTAAATCTGTCCTTCCTCTCCATAGTGGTTTTACTGACACAGAAGCCTTTGTCCCTGAAAGGGCACATAATAAAGCATGTCTACCGCAGAAAAGCTCCTTTGGTGCTGGATAACTCAGCCAATTTAGGACTTATCAAGGGAGATGACACAACAGCTGGAGAATGCAACTTTTTCCCCCCCAAGCTACTGATCCCTGGCTAAATGAAAGCGTTTGCCAAGCCAGAGACAGCATGGGACTTGCATGGTGGAAAATTTCAAAGTGTTGTGCAGTACTGCGTGTAGTGAAGCCATTCTCCCAGCGAGACATCTCTATTGTTCTCCACTTCATTCCTCAGACTTCTTAGGTTAAAATTTTGCAGCACAATAACCCATCAATTTCTGTAAATACAAGCAGTTGTCCAAGGACAGTGCTAGCCTACATTACTATTCTGAACCCTATATTACCCTGGCTCCTGTTAGTGCTGCTATAGCTAAGGGCATGTCAGCATTACAGTAACAAAGATTTTATTTTCGGTGGTTTATAAACCTGATGTAAAATTCCCTTATGGTGGAAATGTCCTATAAAAAATAGTTTAGTCCAACAATAGAGACAGAGGGAAGAGTATACAAATTTACCCTATATTGATTCAAAGCCTGAGTAAAAAAAGCATGTGTAGCAATAGGATTTTAGAATACTCATATGCGCAGTTAGAGGCCACATGAACTATGAATAGAGGTGAACAAACATATAGGCTGAACCTCGTGTTGGCAACGCTCAACACTCCTCCTGTCAGTGTGGTGCTTGAGCTCACCTGTATATACATCGGTGCACCCAAATTGTAAAGTTCAGAAACATATTATTTATGTATAAATAGTGGGAGGCTAAGGAAGGGGCTACTCAGGTTTTTAAAGTAATTGCCTTTGTGGATGTGAAATGTTCCTACTTATCCTATACACAGTCTACCTAGCATACCAGTTGTGATTTTCATAAGCACAGAGTGGAGCTGGTTGCCTATCAGCCCTTTGGTTCGCTGAATAGCAACAGATAAATATACAAAATCTCATAAATGATAATGACCTCAGATTCACTTTAGTAAAGGGCACTAAGATGGTGAGTTTTCTCACCTCTTTTCTCCATTTTAAGGCCTCTGACTAAGGCTATCAGAGATGTTACAAAGCACAATTCAGATGTTCCCAGAGAATGTTCAAGTCAGCAAACTCTGTTGCTACTGTCACCTGTAACACTCCTGTCCCCCAGACTCCTGCTAGGAATATAGAGGGAGGTAATAAAGCTAAGGGGTTCTAGGCTTGCTTATGTTTATACAGAAGTTCTGCCAAGTTCTGCTGAATTCTTCTGGTACGACATTGTTGTAACACTCAGTATCATGGAAAGTCCTTTCCTGCACAGGGGTATTGGACAAGAGAACAACTGGACAGAGCGCTCCTTAACATGATAAAAAAACCAAACCTCTGATGTACTTCAGGAATACGGAAGTACATTCTTATATACGGTGTTGAGAAAAAGGCTTCATTCTTACATAGTATCTTTGGGAGGAGGAAAATGCTAACAGAGGTGGACAAAAACACCGAAGCCTTTTATCCCTGCGCTCTAGGGAAAACAAGTGTTTGTATCAAATCAGAAACACTTCTACTTCAGGTGTGATTCAAAGCCATTTGAAAACCATAGAAATAGTCCCTTGATTTCTATCAGCTCCATACTACTCAAGTAGTACTATGAAGCCCTCTCTACTGATATCATCACGTAACAGCATCTATCTGTTTTATTCTGTTGTCATTAAAATGCCATCAATACATAATCTTGGACTCTGTGGACTAGTATATCCATATGCAAAAATATACACAAATAAATAATGGACTTGGTTTCAATAAATTTTGATCTCTCAGAACAGTTAAGTGTAGAGTTTACTTCACATTTTAGGAAGAGTAGTTGATTGAAGACTGTAAATAAACTGGTACTTTTTAAATTAAGTGGATTTCTTACAGAAGACTGCACAGTGCCAAAAAAAAGTATAAAGAAAATAAAGAATACCAATCTCACTAAGTGGTTAGGATCTACAGTAACAATATTTATAGTGAAGATTCCCAATGTATATTATGGCTTCTTACTCTATGATTGTTGTGTTTGTGAAACTAATAGGCCCTTGAAAAAGGTGAAAGTTGTCTGGGACTACTATATGAAACATACAGAGAGCAAAAGAACAAAAAGAAATTCAACTAAGATTCCACCAAATGTCTTGGTGGATAGTGAAAGTGGATGAGCAGAGTAGAAGAAACGAATCCACAGGCTCTCCTGTACTAAAAACTTCTTAACTGCTGAAGGGAATACTACTCCCCTTCCACTTCTGAATCCTTCTGTGAACATTCCACGAGTTTCTGGTGATCACAAATTCTTTGTGATTTTAATGGTGATAGGAAAGAGTTGCACTCCAAAGGAGAAAGCAAATTTCTGTTGTGCAGAGTTCTACTGCGGGAGGGATTACAGGAGTTGGTTTCCCCAGTCAGATAGGAGGAGAAAAAGCTGGCAGAGAAAAGCCAACAAAATATGATTTGGATGATAGAGGCAGGACAAAACACTGTTAATGGGAAATGTAGTGGAGCTCAGGGGAAAGAGAAGAATAATTTGTATGTGAGAGGCATTCTAATTTTATAGAAACAGTACAGTAGAATGAATTTGGAAAGAAGAAAGGAACTTTACTGAGACACAAGTCTCAGAATATGAGGGGAAAAGAGCAATTTCCACAAAAAAAATCTATGGTAGAAAAGGAAAAAATGAGAAGAGGGATACAACTGAGGACAGGAAAATCAAATATCATAAAAAATAAGGAATGGCAATATAGAATTAAATGAAGAGAAAACAGAAGAGAACAGAGACAGGATAAGGCAATATGAAAAAATCACACAAAAGGGACATGAAGAGTGGAGATGAATCTTGCAGCCCTTAGTTAGATAGACCATCATTTAAAATGTCCTTTCTCTGGAAACAATCATAATTATATGTATTAAGAAGAACTAGCACTGGTTAATGGTGAAGGATGATGGGGTGAGGATGAGACAAAAGGGAAAACCTAAGAAGCATGAAACAAGTCAAGAAAAAAAAAGTCAAGAAATTTAAAAAAAGAAGAAAATAGAAGGATAAATAAAAAAAAATACAGGGCATCACAGGAGGAATAAATTATAAAATGAATGAAGAGAAGTAGTAAGAGATGAAGAATTTTTTTTAAATTAGAAAATCTGTTAAAGAAAAAATGCAAAGTCATATAGAAAATACGATCACAGTGAAAAGTGAAATGAATAAAAAGAAAGAGCATGGAACAGTAAAGTTATTAAAGCCCAATCCTGACCTGTTTCTCGTGGTGTTTTAGTAATTTCAGTGATGTGGCATGACCTCTTGTAAAGTTACTCTCTATTAGTAAGTGTGCACAATCCTGCTTCAAGCAATTATTTAACTACTCAGGTAGTAGCAGGCTTATGCAAACACTATTAACTCCAGTTTGTGGTTTGCTGGATGCTATGTAGAATATGCTAGATAACTATCAAGTATCACTCCATGGTTTCCGGCCATGTGAGAACTCAATGCAAAAATGGCAGAAATGTGTTGATATTTCCCTCACATTTATGTGCTCTGTTGGTCTTGGGACTGACTGAAGCCTGAAAAATAAATTTAAAAGATCAGCTCCAGAATTTCTTATTCCTGTGTAATTATTGCCACACTTTTTTACAGGGAATCCCTGTAAATGCCCTCTCCCTCTGGAATGCTCTTAAGATCCAAGTCTCGTTCCTCAGTCTAAATGTATGAAATGTATATTATTTACCCCAAGTTTTCCACTCATTGATTTAACTGAATTGTTCTTGAGGTTTGAGCTAGGAAGAAGCACTCCAAATATCTTCTCAGTGCCATTCATTCTCACTGGCAGGGTATTGACCATGGCCAAGTTCACCTGGCATTGGCAATATAAGACAAATTTCAGCTCAGCCATTTCTGAGAATTAGGTTAATAAAACATGCTGTTTTACCTAGGATAAAAAAAAAATGTAACAATTTCAGTTGTTTTATAACCTTCAGTTCTTGATGCACGACCTTAATAGTTGTCAGGAAGATAACTTTTAAGTTAGTAATAGAGTTCTTGCCATCCCAAGTGAAAATCTGTCTCAAACAAGTCCAGCCAGGTGAGCCTCTAAAATTCCTTTTTCCTCAGTAGAGATGTGTTAGACCTCTGTGTAGTATCTTCTTCGAGGTTTTCTCTGTACTGAGCCTAGGACTACAGGATATGGAGAAGAACCCCTCTTGCTACGGTTGTGGCTTTGGCCTGCCTTAGGCCAGGATGGCAGTAAGGATGAGGAGACCAAATTGCCTTTTTTCCTGGTGATCATTTTCCACAGTCTTCCAACAGTTTCCAGGGAGGGCTGGAGTAGATTTAGATGCAAAGGGGGCAATAATTAACCTTGAATCTGGAGTAAAAGAAATGGAAGAGAAAAAGATGAAGACTACTAAGGGGCAGAGATTTGAATTTGGATCTGAAGGAGGGATAGCCTGACTGTGCAGAGAAGAGAGTAGGACTCACTTGGGCAGAGGAAAGAATTCAGGGGAGAAAAGAGGAAGCACTAGTGATAAAGCAAGGCAGAAGATTGCAGTGATTACCTGGTAGAAATGATGCAGAAATGATCTAGGGACAGGGACTAAATGGGAGCTGGAAGAGGACTGAAATGAGAAGAGGAATTGAGGATTGATGGATGATGTGGAAAGAACAGAAAGGAGAAGGCAGAAGAAAAGAGGAAAAGAAGTACTGAGGTCCAGGGAACGCAGATCATGAGGAGAACAATGTGAGAAGGTAATGAGAGTGGAACAGAACAAGCACTATGGGAATCAAGTTTGAGAGGAACGAGTGAAAAAGGCCTATACTCATTAAAGCATCTTCCCCATTCAACCAAACTGATATTCCTATGCCTTGTATGCCTCTGTCCTCAGCTCATGTGCACAGCACATGACTCATTCCCTTTTAGAGTAGGATAAATAAGATGATAACACAACCTCTCAGCTTCTTCATCCATTCAACTGACAGAAGATCTCATATTTCCAGGTAGAAATATAATCTCACCTAACAACTGACTAATGATACTATTCTGCTTTTGTAAAAGCCTTGAAATATATCCAAGTAAAAAATGAAGCTAAAACAATGTCCTTAGAGTTGTATAAATAAACACTGAAAAAAGTTACAAAACAGTAGGACAACAGTAGCCCACAGTCATTGTCTGAGTACCGGACCAGTTTTTTTCCACAGACTCCCGCCTTGTCCAGTGCACAAGATGAATGTACTTCATTACAGAGAAAGTGATTGAAGTATTGTCTTTTTACTTGTTCAGTGTGTGGCCCTAGACCTCTGCTAAAGCTCTTCACCAAAGACATAGTTATTCGTTTCCTCTTGAGCTTCTCTATTTTTTGAAATCTTAATTTATTTCCTTGTGTTTCTATAAGATGAGGGTCTTCTCCTCATTCACAAACAAGCGGACAGATATCACGGCAAAAGGCATTTTTGGCTACCCTGTCAAGGTCAAGCAGAAGATGAATTTTTAGACCGTGACTTCAAATGGTGCTGTACACAGTTCCACAGCGGAAGTGCACTTTGAATTGTGAGTACCAGGTTCTTCTGTAAATTAAAGTCAGGAGTCTCAAGCTGCAAATTGAGGGAGCACTTGTGAAAAATCTGCTGTAAGTGACTTGCCTGCAATTGCACCATAATTATGTGGCATACAGAGCTGCAGCTATTCAGCCCTCTGCTGCCAGAAGCAAGACTACCCTTCTCCCTTCAAGTCCCTACCTCAAATGTTACACAAACTGGGGAACAGTTTAGTGAACCAGGTAGGGAATAAATGGTGGGACAACAGCTTTCCTTACTATGGGATTCATCCTCTGAAAAATTCTATTGGAAATGCATGGAGTGAAGGATGAGAAAAAAGTGATTCTGTGATGTTAATCACAACATTCTTGGTTATTATAAAATACATGTTCTAAGAGGAGATAGAGACAGTTGCACAAATTACTCTTTTTCTAACATTTGAGTGATTCATGTTATGAACTTAAAAGGGCCTCTTCCACGTTATTTTTACTGTGTAGGGTGCTTATCCACATGGGGAAATTCACTGGAACATCTACTGTGGGTTAGAGTACCCTCAATAGTTAGTTTTTTTTTTTTTACAGGAGTGTCTACAAGGGAAACTATTCTAGATCAGCCATTGAAAAATAACTTATTCTACACTAGCTATTTTAGTCAATTTTCCCACATAGATAGGGTATAACCTTATGTATTTTTAAGGTGAAGCTTCTTATTTGCCTTCTTTCCACAAGCTTGCAAATTTACTGATAGAACAACAGCAGTGTATTTATTTCAGCATAATTATATCTATATCTATACATTTTATGTACTTACAGCTACCCATGTAGGTGCATTTGTTCCAGAATAGAAGTATTCACACTGGGAATTATAGAAGCATTATTTTACCACTATAGCTCTGCTCTGCTAATAACTTCCCCATACAAACAATCTCTGAAGTAATCCAACCAAGATTTTTGAAACATTTTCCAAGCCCTCCTCAGTCATATATTTAACATTACCAATATGATGTGTTACACTATTTGTTTACTTGAAATATGCACATGTAGTTATCTTTCAATGAGGTCATCCAATACCATTAGATTTTTGCAGATGTGCCAAAAATTGTTAGTGCTTCTTATTCATACTTCTATATATAAAGACCAAAGCTAATCAGGTAATTGCAAAGACTCTGAAATGTGTGATCTGGAAGAAGGGGCTGGTCAGGAGGTCAGCTGTTACAATCCTAACAATGAAACTAAAGGTATTTGTTCACAGAATTCTTTTCTCTCCCACATCTTACAGTTCTTAGTTGCTTAAACTGCATAAGCTTTTCCTGCCAAGAAAGGTCTCTTGCTCTAGATTTGTGCACTGTTAGGGTTTGTAAAACTAAGCAAACAAGCAGTAATGAATAAGCAGCTTAACCAAAAGCACGAGGGGCTGCCCTCCAAATATCAAGTGATGTAATTCATTATACTGATTCAAAACATTGACATTTCCAAAGAATATAAACTACATTTGAGTTTTAAGAATTGTCCACTGTTAACAAAGTCAATTAACATCTGCTACCATTTTTATGTGCATTCTTAGCATTTTCTGCAATTTCTTAAGGCATGTTTACCTTAAGCCCCATCTGTCACAGCACTTAGTAGTTCTTACTGGTAAGAGTTACTCTAGTTAGCAATATACAATCTGATATATGGAAAAAAAAAATTAAGGAAATCAGATCAGGAAACTCAGCAGTGAGAAGGACAAACAGAGAGGAGAAGCAAGGAGAGCCAGGGAGCAATACTTACTGCTGACTAACTGGCCAACACTCAAAGCTGAAGAAGAAGAAGATGAGGAGGAAGAAGAGGAAGCCTGACGAACTGGGCTTTGAGACATAGATGCTTGACTGTGAGCCAAATGCAGGAGATTGGGCTGTGAGGCTGCTTGTCCCACTTGCGTCTGGGAGGGCTGATGGAGCTATATGTTAAAATGTAAAAATAGGTATTTAGAAAATGAAGTAGTAATAGGAAACTTTCAGCGTAACATCTCACCCATCTATTTCCAGGGAACAAATCCCATAAGAGCATTAAATACCATGGACTCAGTTCAGACGACAGTGTTACAGCAGAAGAAATTTGAGCTCCTTTGCATTCTGACTTTAAACTTTTTTTTTCAGTTTAATGAGATAATCAGCAGCTAAATTCTTGTTTGAAATGGGTGGTGAGAGATCTTTGATATTCCCAGAAGCACTCTGATTTAATAAGTACATGTTCTTACCTGTTTTCTGACTCATGAAGCCAGACTTTTATTCTCTACACAGGTTTTCATATAAACCAGCAGTTTCAGAGAGATCCTTTCATACTGCAGGACCAGGGCCAAGCAAAGTGGGAATGGGGAAGAGAAGATGACATAGGGGAGGTCCCTTTCCTACTGAAGTGAATAATTTGTTGTATGACATTGGATTTAGCAAAAAAAACTAAAATGCTAAAATCTTAATTCTCAAATAATGAATTGTCCTTTCCTTAAACACAGAACCCCTTTTGCATGAAGACTGTGGCAAGTAAGATATACCTAAAATATCTAGCAAGTACAGTAGATGCAAATGATACACTGTGATACATGCATTTGTCTTTAGAAATTTTTGTTTACAAATTTTGCAATAGTGTAGTCTTTGGTTCTTGTCTAGGAGAAAGCAAAGAACCATGAATCCCTTCTATCACAAACTTTCATGTGGGATTGAAAACTAAAATTCTGTGCTTCTGATTTTAACATAAACCTTCCAGCAAATTCAAGGGGTAGTGAAGGTACATGATAGACCTTACAGTTTTGAACTGGCTTCTAGTCATCCAGTACAGTCCTTTCAGAGCCTAATAATACTGCAATACAGTCCTGATGCAATGAAGCAGCTGATACTTCGTATACCTTTATTTTATGTCAGTTCTTGTTATTGATGAAAAAAGATTGCAAAAATGTACTAAAAAGCTTCACTTTTAAGTGATAGCCATTATTTGCATTCTCAGGGAGGAAAAAAGATAAAGGCTTATTTGGCCTTGCTCAAAATCAGTAATTTAAATCTATTTCTTGAATTCTGAGGAATTTTTCTCTTTTGATGTTTAACTGAATGAGCGAATTCAGAAAAGGAGCTGAATTCATTAGTAAGACTCAAATTATATATAATATGCTCCCAGAACACATAGAAATGACTGATGCTAAGTAGACAATAAACTGTACGCCACAGTAGATAAAGGCACCTGATCACCTTGACGGTGAATGGAATACATATGAACAAATTTAATGATATTTTTCCTGTTATGGGCCCGCTTAAGAACTGAACAGTTACAACTCCTTTTTTTTTTTTATCTTCCACATAGAACAATGTAACACAAAATGAAGCAAGAAACCTTGAGCTATCCTTTAATAATACAGAAAATTATTTGTCTGTCCATGTTTAGCCTATTCTGACTTCCCTAGGGGTCAATTAACAAAAACGTTTTATTGTCTTGTGGAGTTTTTTGTTATTTTAAAGTAACTTTTAAAAGAGAAAATGGGCTCTGTGTCAAAGGGATAATAGTTGAGAAGCTGATTGCAAGTCTTCCAGATTTCAGACTCATGCAAACATTGGGTAACTGAAAAAAAAATCACTAAGGGCTGGATTTTATCTTTAAAGTGCTTCCAGCCCAGAATGTCTATTTTGCACTATCTTCTTTCAGAGAAGGAGCCCACTAGGAAGGCTAGCTTCCCCTGAATGCTGCAGAAATGGATGTCCCATCCATTATGCCCACACCACTCCAGACTGGTGTCTTCAAACATCAGACTGGAAAATGGCAGCCATTTTGGCTTTGGGACTGTTGTCAGAGGGATTCTCTGGCAAAACTAAAGATTTCAGCCTAGCTGAGGGAAGAAAAATACTGTATTTAGATGAGCTAGACGTTTCCACACTGGCTGGAACAGGCTTAGAGATGTTAGTGTTTATTTGTAGGGATGGAGGAGCAAATGCAATGGCTATCTAAACAGAAAGATCTGCAAAATTATAGTCCAGTCAACTGAACTTCAACCCCTGGAAAAGTACTGAAGAAAATAATCAACCAATTTGTAAGCACCTGCAAGAAAACAAGGTAGTAACAGACAACATGGATTGTTAGGAACAAACTGTGTCAAACCAATCTGATCTCCCTGTAAGACAAGGTAATTGGCCTTGTGGACAGGGAAAAAGCAGTAGGTGGTTTGACTTTACAAGTTTCTCGACACTCCCTCGTGTGACATTCTTTATAATGTAGGAAGACACAGTTTAGATGAAACTGCTGCAGAATGAATGCAAAAGTAGTTGGAGAACAAAACTGAGAGGATGGTTATCTCACTGTTGAAATGGAAGTGCACATTCATAGATGTCTCGCTTGTTTCTGCACTATTCGGTATTTTTCTAATGACCTGGATGATGGAGATGAGGATATGCTGACTAAATTTACATGCTGATGGCACACTGGGAGGGACTTTTGATAGGCTAACATGCAGGATTAGAATTCAGTTTGAACATGTCACCAACAGGGGTGTTGCAAAAATGAAGAAAAAGTAACTCCTATTCTGAGCTGTGTGAGCAGGAGTGATGTCTGTAACACGTACGCTGTGAAGAAGGCAGAGCTAGTGAAAAGAGGGGAGAATGAGTCTGTCCTGTATTTTTTAGGGGACAGGATGAGGTGCAATACTCTGGAAAATTCAAATCATATGCTGGAAAAAGCTTTCTAACATGACAGTGAAGCACTGGCATACATTGCTGGGGCAACTAATGAGGTTCTTACAAGAGTGTTTAGCAGCAAGTTAGACAAATGCAAAAATAGCTGCTCCACTTGGGAACAGCAGAGCAGACTGGATAATCTCTTGAACCCTGACCTTCCAGCCTTAATTATTTATGATTCTGTGTTATTTCCCATCAGTATTTCTCAGGCAGAAACACATGGTCATGTAAGAGACAGATGGCATATGCAGAATTTATAGGCCACAATACAGATATTATCCCTGAAAGTTCAACTGCTGAGCATGGACAGTTAACTTAATGTCTCTAGGAAGCATCAGCATGGAAGTACATTCTCCAGTTGTCCTTGCATAAAGAGCACACAGGCACAACCACCATGAAGCACACACACAGTAAGCTGGTTAAATCTAGGAAGTATTTGAATCTCTGCACAAATATTTTGCATACTGCATTTGTGACATCCAGAAGCTTGACAGACCTCCAGAAATCTTTGGACAAATGTATGGAATTCTAAGAAGTTTAGTTGGGCAAAGAGTTCTATGGTGAGTAAGTCTGCACGAACAGTGACCTTAGGTGCAACAACAGTATAAAGGGGATATTTACAGATCCTTGGGCTGTAACGTAATGCTTGTGAAGGGAGCAGGGGGGCTGGAGAGGCTGAAGAGTCCCCTTATGGCCTGAACAGAGACTAAGGGAGGATTCCATGTTTAACTCTTGACATAATTTTCAGCACACCCCCTGTTTTAGAGATGTGATGGTTAAGCTGTAAATGTCCTGCTTAAAGAACAATGATAGTTATCTATGACATGAAATTGCATTAAAATACTCTCTCGCTTTTCATCCACTATAATTTCCATTCCAGAAATAGCCTTAAGGAGAGGCGACGATTAGATTATGAATTAGATTCCAGATGACAGAATCAATTCAAACTTACAATAGCTGACATTTCCCAATTTTGGACATGTACATATGATATGAATTATATTTATGACTGTTGTGCATTTTCCATTGAAAGACAGAAGGAGGCACAGAAATTACGGAAGCCATTGCTGTAAGTGCCATTCTGTGTAGGTGGATATAGTAGACATGCCGAGAATGATGACTGCATGCAACACTGATCAGTATCTGGCAGGAATATATGTTTGCACACTACAGCTGGAGGAACAGGATAAATATGAGAAGCATAAAGTGCAGCATAATACTTTGTAAGAATAAACTGGAAAATGCAAAGGGGTTGATTCTTATCTCTTACATCAGTTTTACATTCTGCTGTCAACAGTGAAGGTGGTATTGCTTGATAATGGCAAAGAAGAATGAATTAGGTCTGTAAGACTGAGTTTTGTTCTTCAATTATGTATGCAATATATTCTTGAACTTGGGATGGTTGACTGGAACCCTGATGAGATCAGGGATATTGTCCCATTGTCCCAAAGTTACAGGGTAGTGACAGAGTAACAAGGAATTTTGCATAACTTAAGGAAAGAGAAAGAGACTAAGTGGAAATGAAGAAACTTTGAGACTCTTGATCTGTATTCTAACAGAACTGCTACTGGTTTTACAGTCTGGACAAACAACCAGGACAAGTTATGGCCCTAATGGAAGGGAGAAGTAAGCAATGGTCTTAAATTGCATCAGCTGAGGCTAAGGTCAGTCATTAGGAAGACCTTCCTAGCGTTAAGGAGAAGTGGCCTAGATTGCCTTGGGATGTCAGGGAATCTCCATCCCTGGTTATTCTTGAGAATAAGTTAGACAAACAGCTGTCAAGAGCGATGCAAGGACAGTTGATCCTGCCTAAGGGAAGGGGATTTTGGGGTCCTCTCCAGTCCTATTTTTCTATGATTCAGTGAAACGTACATCTGAGAGACAAGGAAACATAACAAATTACAGAAGATAGAGGTGAAAAAGACAAGTATAACAAAAAAGCCAGATGAGATGAAACTAGCAGTGGTTGCACAAAGGTGCTACAAATAAACAATTCCAAGTTATTTCTGATGTTACCTAGGGAAATACATTTATTAGCTCTAATAAAAACTAAAATCCATAGAAAATGTTGATGTAAAACGACTTTTTCTAAATACTTAGAAATGCTACCATAATGCCTTGCAGAAGTAGTAATTTAAGATTTTTAGGCTTCCATTCTTCCTGCAAGCTGAGATCTCTGCTTAATCTACATTTCCTAAAACATGAGAAAAACTAGTGGTATACCAATGTCATTGTTTGATTTGAAAGCACCATGGCAGAAGAAATCTGCCTTCAAATCTACTCATGGTGCATGAACAGGCATGGGCTTCAAAAATGTTTTCTTAAATCTTCCGTCAAGTTAAAAGAACAAGCTATTACACAAATCTACACACATCATGCCAAATAATTTTCACAGCAGTTCTAACAGAATGTTTCCACTGTGGCCTGAGGACTGTACCTCATCAGGTGAATTTAGTTGAATTCAGGTAAATGAATACGAAAGCTAATTGATGCTTAATAAATCTCTCTCTCTTATTATAGTATAATATATTATGGTATAATACAGTACAAGGAGCTTCTATACACATTGCTTCGACTGACAGAATTGTTACATTTGGAAACCAGCATAAGATAGCTGTTTGGGTTCACACAGGCTGTGCATATGCTCAACTCAAAATAAAGAAAACAGTGAAGAAGTGCTGGTGTGCTGTGGGCAAAACCGGAATAGGACTTTGGCAGCATCTGACTAAGCTTTCCATTTGAAGCCTTATTGTGGGATCAAAACTGTTCAAATTATACACTGTAGTTGAAGGTCTCTGGGCTCACAAAATGAGGTTGAGAACACAGGTGTGCTTCTGTAGAAGACATAATCTTATATGTAAATCAGGTGCATCAGTCATTTTTCTGACCTCTATCAGGAATGATATAAAGTCACTATTATAGTAACAGACTTAAAGTTATATAGAGAAGTGCACGATTCAAACGTATCAACAATGTTCCCACAGTGAAGTGTTTTACTTTTCTATGGCTCAGTTCCTTAGAACGATACAGGTTGTATAGTAATATCTTCCTATTCCCAAAGGTGTGGTGCAGTTATATTGACTTTTTTTTTTTGAGAAATCTTATTGGCAAGTGCAGATGCCATAAAGAAAACCAGTCAGACCTATCTTACAAGTCAAGTGTTCCCGCTATGGCAAGGAAAATCCAATGTATTAAATAAATACTTATATTCTTGAGTTTTGAACTCTAGTATTTTATCCAAAGATAAAATGGAATCGTGGAATGCTAATGATAGAGGAACAAAGAAAAAGTGAGAGAAAATGACATCGTCATAACTTAAAGTCAATATATTAAAAAAGCAGAAGAAATACAAAGCTGGTTTGAGATAGCACAGTTTACTGGCTATGTTCAAACAGAGGAAAAAAGAGTGCATTTCTCATAAAACATGACAGTATCAAAGTACTAAGACCACAGCAGAGAGAAAATGTTTGTGAGCTGGTTAGATTTTAATGGGAAAGAGGAAAACAAGGGACTGCATGGACTTGTGATAATGAGATGATATAGTGCATGTGGTAGGTTGAGACAGCAGAAAGAAAATGTTTGACACGAAATTTGGAAAGCAGCTGTACAAAGAATGACCACAGACTCATCTGAGAGCTCTGTCTTTTCAACAACTAATCTGGAGCATGACAGCCAATGACAATGAAGATGGGAAACCAACTACGTAAGAAAATGCTGCCTAGGAGCTTGTTTTATTGTGTTAGAGTTGGCAGAAGCCCAAAGCTAGTAGTGTTATAAGACACGATGAAATATGAAAAGATCTGGCAGGCAGTGTAGATAAAACACAACTGAGGACAACTGGGACTACAAGCCAGATTTAATGAATCTAGACAACAGCAAAAAGGAAATGGAACCCTCTTGATGAGGTACACTGGAGAACTATATAATATGCAGAAACTGTTTCTGTGCTGTAGGCAAGCAAATTGTTATAAAAAAACACCAATTAGGAAAGCAGTTTAAGGAATACAGACAGGAGTATGTTTTTGAATCTCAGTGTTCTCTGTCAGCTGGTTTCTTCTTGCCTTATTTCACTCATTTAAGAATTATGTTTCTATCCTAAAATAGCTATTCTAGCTTCCTCTTTAGTCATTGGAGACAATAGATAGCTAAGGTACCTATAAGAGATTCAACCTATCTATAATGGTTCTTTTTCAGCTGCGTGAGTTACCTTCTAGATATGCCTATGTCTCTTTATGAGAAATCTATTTAACTAGCCTTCACCAAGTACCTAACAACTGTATGGATAACATTAAGCAAGATGAAACCTTTATTGTATTTCTGACACTTATAAGACTCTAATCTTGGTTCAAGTTCTTCTGTCAGTTGAGTTGGTGCAATCATATGTTGTTAAAGGTACAAAAGAACTCCTTAAAACAAGGTTCTTGAATCTGGTAGCAAACAATGCTAACAAGTTGATAAGAGAAGCTCATCTGTTCTTTGAAAAAATGTGCATTTAGCTGTATGACCTATATTTTGACAAAATGCCTCCTTAGAGGCATGAAGGAAGCGCAGAAGTTAAGTTTACAAGGTACTTTTCTATTATGAGACATAAAAAGTTTAAAAATGCAAGAAAAATAAAATAAGGGAATAAATCATTATTTTTCAAGTAAATGGACTGCAAGTGGAGATCAAAGAATTGTAAGAAATTTGGTGGAATGACTAAGCAGCAAGAAAAGATGGAGAACAATAATGAAGTTGTATTAGCAGGTGAAATGCATGAATTTCTTATGTTAGTACAGAATAACATGAACAAATTACAGAATCTGCTTACAATATACCAGGGGAGCATTTTGACAGATGAAATACAGAGTAGGTGCAAAAGTGATTCACATTAAAAAAGGAATCATTTTAGTGACGCACATGGTAATGATCAAGGCAGCAAAGTTATATCATGGTGGATACATCTGCTTATTGAAAAACCTGCTCAATGGGTAGAGACAGAAAAAAAAGCAGGATGATAGACTGCATTGAGATAAAAACAGAAAATAATGCTGAAAATATTATAATGTTATTATATAAATCAGTGATGCATCCTCACTCTGTTCATGGCATTCAGTTCTGATCACAAAATCTCTAAGATATTATTGTGGAAATTGAAATGGTTGAGAGATGGACAGTAAAAAATTATTAAAGGCAAAGAAAAACTTGTTTATGAACAGAGATAAAAAAGACACAGACTACAACAGGAGTAAGCAGCTGCCCTCTTTAAAAAGCCATTACAATTTGCAGGAGAATTCTCAGTGTGTGCATAGACGCTGCTGCTTAGATTAGCAAAATCTTGGAAAACAGTGAAAACACTGAGGCTGTAAATACTCAGTGTAGTTTAAAGAGGAACATTCCCTACTGTGAATAGTTTAAAGAGCACAGATCAAGAACATCTATTTATTCTTTAAAACTAGAGCAATAAGATTACAAAGGAATTGGTTGTCTACATTAAAAAGCAACTTAACTACAACAGAGAAGAAACACTGCTTCACTCTTCACGTAAGCAATCTACAAACTCATTTCCATGAGGAGACATTGAGGTTTTAGTCTGTCAAGTTTGAAAAAGTTGTATGAACAAACAAAGCACATAGTCTACCTAAGTAAAGGTGACTGAAAACGATATCCAAGGCATTTAAGTCTTCAGGCAAAAAGTGAGCAATAACATGCATTACTTCACAACTGAAACAGGCTACATAGGTTCAATTATTGTGACTCAGCTAACAAGCAGCAGCTTACTATCATCACTTGCGATCACCTCTTTCTCCTGTAGTACTTAGTTGCCAAGAAAGTGGCAAGTTGAAAGTTAAGCTAGGATCATCTAACAGGAAATTTTTATTACATTATTTATTTCTTCAATTGTTCTCCATGACTTTCTCCAAACTTTTCCAAAACTTGTCTTGTACTTTTTTCCCCACTTCTGAAGCTTCTTTTATCAACTTACAGGGCACCAAATGCAGTGTGATCCCATTGTCAGAAATATTTTGAATTCCTGCTGAGCCCTCTGAGCATTCTTCTTCTGTGAGCAAGGTTTTAAGCTTATGACTAAATATATTATCATTAGCAAACACACCTCAGGAAAGACTTCACCCAGGCAGTAAGATAAATTCAGGATCTCCTTATAGCATGTATAATTCTATTTACTTTTCAAATGAGATGGCAGTTCACATAGTACTATCTCAATTGCTTCTGACTGTTCATCAGCATTATTACTATGAAGGGTCTGACTTTTATAACTCATTTCTGCTTCTACTGAAATCAATAGCAAAATTTCCTTTTCTTTCAGTGAAAGCTGAAGAGCCAGTAGAGGGAGCACAAACACATCAAAATAATTTTCTGTGGCAGCTATAAAAATGATAATGCATACTATCTGTTCCATACTATATTTGCATTATCCAATTTTTTTTTCCCTGATCAAAAATGCTTCCTAGAGCAGGTTCCAACGGAGGCAAGTAAGGAGTCTCTGTGTTGTTTGGTGTCCCTTACTACAATCTCTTGGGACCTCAGTGTGAGAAGTAAAGGCTGGGCGCTGACCTTAGCAAAATAATGAAATTGACTTTAGAGTAGTATAAAAAGAAGTATAGAAAGCTTTTTAGGTATCACTGAAGTTGCTGTACCCATCCTGTAGCTTGTGAACTACGTGGTGCCTTACACTAAACAATAATTTCTCTTTATTTCCCTTCCCTTTGTTTTCCCTAAAAATCCTTTCCTTCACTGAAGGGTACTACCATTTGTATACTTTTCTTTATTTCCTTCACGCATTGCAAAATATTTCAAAACCCAGTCTACTAGGTGATCCCCATGAACTAAACGTTTATAGGCCTTATATTCCTACTCTGCATTCTCTGCAGAAAATTTTTGTTGACACTGTACTGACCTTTTGAAGGAAAAAAGAGAAGAGTAGCTGGATAAAACATGACTGTATAAATACATCATTTAAAATGACATTATATTATATTATAATTACATATAGAATATGCAGTAATATACTACATGCAACAAAATTCATCTTTCAGTAGCATAAACAGGAAAGAACTGAGTTTTCAGAAAGAGTGTGAGAGTCCATTAGGAGTAGAAGATTTTAGTGCATCTGTTCCAATAATTATTCAGGCTACAGCTGCTTTACCTGTTGGCCTGGTTTGAGTGGCGATAGTGTTATTCCCTGGGTATTGATCACTGGGAGTATCTGGTTGCCGATGACGGTAGCGATGATCTGACCCTGGGCATTGGTCAATAACTGTGGAGTTATTGGCTGTACCTGAAGGCCCTGAGCTCCACCTGCTGCCTGGCTGGAGGGGACTGGATTAGGCATCAGTGGGATTGTTCCAATAATCTGGAGAAAACAACACAGAAAGGGAAAATGAACAAATGGCACGTACACTTGCCACACAGAATGACTTGTTTTACCTGCGCTAAATCAAACTTAGGTGACATAAGCACAGAGATAGGTGTGACAGGCTGTGTGGAAACAATCTTTTCTTTATAGTGTGCTGAGGACTTTCAAAGTCATTTTTCAAGTCATGTTTCACCTACACATCTCAACACTGTCCACTGCCACCCTCAACAAATCTGCTGTGGCTGTGAGTGTACAAAACAAATGCTGGGCCACGTTTGTCCCCTGAGTGATGCTTTGCTCCACTTCTTGGATTTAGAGTGAAGTAGATGCAAACATCAGGCCTATTTTTCTTGCTTTCTAAAATTTTACAGCATTATTGACTGTGAACTGATACACTTATATAATTTTCTTTGAGTTACTAATAATTTTAGCTATTTATTATTATTATTATTATTTAGTTATTATTTAATTAATAAACATAATTTTCTTTGGGTTGCCTAATACTCTAAACGACCAACTAATTTTTGTGGCTTCAAGGAGACCAAAGAGATACTGGTGCCCTCTAGGATACAGCTCATAAAGTTATATTCATGAAAACGCAACTACTTTTGGATGACAGCTAAGCAGTACAACACAACAGCAGGAGAGATGGTGTTAGATAAAACATTTTAGCTAACATTTCTGGGGCAAGTATTTGCAGAAAGAGACACTTGTGACATTTTAGATTTCAGAATGTACTGATTTCCTAAAATGTGAATGTGCCTGTAAAACTAATATTAGGATGAGTTGTCAAATGGAGACTGTATGAAAGACTGTCAGTCAATAAGCCCCTAGGTTGAAGAAAGCAACTCTTTTCAAGGACTTTTTGTACAAGTATGAGAGCGTCTGAAACTAGCTTCTGATGAAACTTGTGAATAAAATCAAACTTTTTATATAAACAACAAATGAAGCTGGAGTAATAGGAATATTGCAACAGAAAAAGAAAATTCAGAAAACATCTGTGTTTCCTTCACCATGTCTCGAGGTAGGTGACAACTTAAAATGTGACAACTTAATCTAGCCCCTTGAGTGGAAACAGTTCATTTGGTTAGATAGGGCAACTCAGCTATCAAAGGGGAAGTGGTGAAGTCATCATCAATTTACCAAACTTAGCCAGTCAAAAAAGGCTTGTATGGGAAGAGCAGAGAAGACAAAGAAAAGCGGGACACTCTCTGACAGAAGGACTTGGTAAATGGGAATCTTGCCTACTGAGCTGTATTGAAAGAAATGCACATATGAAAAGTGTTTGAAACACTAAAGTGACTCTTAACTTCTCCTTAGTATATTCCTGAAAGGTAGATGGATCAGTAATGATTATTACCCCCCTTTACAGAGCATGAAAGTGAAGCACAATGGAGCATATTCAGAGAGAGGCTGTGAACTGGAGATTTAGTCTTGTAAGCTGGAACTGCCTGTGAGTTTCTCTCTGCAAACCACGGTACATATATACTTTTCCTGTGGAATCCCTAGCTGAACTGCAGCTGCTTTACAGCTCATGTGAGAAGATGGCTGCTCAATGTTTTCTAAAATCTGACTTCCAGCATTAATTAAATCCAACATCCAAGTGGTACAACATGTACATTTCTCCCAGTTCTTGGTGACCTAAAATATTTATGGATCACAAATATATTCTTTCAGTTTTAACATATGTCACCAAACACAAAAAATAATCCGTCTTAATTTTATCAGCAGAAATTCAGCAATGGCCTGCCCTTCCTATACCATGTCAGTAAAAGGAGGCGACCTTGGAGTGTCATTACTCCAATATAACTTTAACTATCAAGGTCCTAATCCCAGCAAAGCAAAAAATGCTGCGCTGGTCTTATCAGTAATAGAAATGTTTGCATTCATGTTTAAAATGCATTTCTTGGATTGCAGTTAGACATTTAATAGAATGACAGTGCTGAAGTGGACAGTTTGTAAGGTCAGAAGCAGAAAGCTATCTATATGTATTCAACGTGTGTCAGACACTATTCAGTCCATGGTGGGCTGCACATGCACACACACAGAAGTGGAACAGGGAATCACAGAGCTATAGAGCTGAGAAAGGAGTTCCAGAAGGTCAAGTACACAAATGCCCTCAAGGATTTGGTGCAACCGCAGGAACCAGGGGTAAATCTCAATGGGAAACAGTTTTATCCCTTAGTGGAACTTACAGAGATTTCAAGATTTTTTCCATTTTATATCAAAATAGGACAAAATCTTCTCTAGTTAAAAAAACAAGACAGACACCTGCCACTAGTTAACTCACAGACTACTTCTCATGGCATGCATTTTTGATACAGCTAAACTCAGATTCAAATTTCCCATTTCAAGTTCCCCCTTCCCGAGGTACCCTTTCCCAAGTATCCTAACTGCTCCCTGATTCACTCTGCCCAGCTTTGGATGATTAAATAAAATATTCACTGGGGAGGAGTCCTGAGTCTGACTCCCTGCCTCAAGCTTCGTGTCAGTGTTCTGATGTTGGGACAGACTATGGTTCCTCTAATTCTGGTGAGAAAGGCCATCCTGGTGGTTTCTAATCTCTTCTGTTAAAGTATTTGGTTGGCACTTTATGATGACAATTTTTGTCTTTAATATATTGAAATTTTCTGAACACAAAATAAGATGATTCCTTGGACATTTCTGGTCCATGAAAGAACAGACTATTTAATTCCCTAGTGGGGTGGCATTACTCCTTTCTAGCACCCGGTGCTGTTTCAGATGATATTCAAAGACAGCTCACAAATATCATATGACATGGATTTATTCCATAAAATAGTCTGGGAAAGTTCACTCTGCTTTGGAAGGAAGAGAACTGAGGTATGTAACTACAATCCCTGCTGTGTCACCTGGCCTTAAAGCCAGGAAATCATGTGTGGCCTGATTCATGCCGGTAGAAGAGAGACACAGATGAGGTTTCTTATTCTGCAGTGTTTGGACCCAAATTCTTGAAGAATGCCAACTGTCAGGCACATTTATGAGACACTACATCCTAAAAATATCTCATGTTGCAAACAAACAAACATATTAAAAAAAAACAACAAAAACTATTTTAAAAGTTTTTATGCTATGGGCATGACTTTCACTATTCCTTTTATGCCTCATACAACTCAAATTAAGAACTACATGCTCACAGAGGAGTTGCAAAACAGGGGCTGCATGCAAAACACATCGTAGTTCTAAAAGTCCATGGGTCAACTCATCGCACCCTCTTGTCAGTGCTCCACAACCTCTAACAGAACCAAGTACATTACTTTGCAGAGCACTGTTGATTAAAACAAACTGCACCTCTTGGAGGTACACATTCCAGAAATAGGTAGAAAATGTGGTACGAATATGACATCAGAAATCCCGAATTCAGATCTCACCTTTTTTATAGAGACAGAGCTTTGGTCCATATCTAATTAAAACATCAAGACTCTAATTCTGACCCTATTTGGGTGACAGAGTATTGCCAGAAGCCTTGGTAGAGTCAATTTTCAGTAAGGAGTCAAGTTTTCCATAAGATTTTTTCAATTTGCTTATTGATTAATATATACATCAGTTGTGTCTTGAGTTGCTTAGCAAAGATTTTTTTGGTAGATTCAGATTTTTACGCTTCCCAATATTAACTAAATTTTAAGAATCAGCGATTTGTTTCTAACTCCAAAGGAAATCCAGAGTGATTTTTAAGAGCGTCTGAATACTTTCCACTGATTAGGCTGTTAATATCATTTTACTATGCTAGGATTTCAAGATATCTGAGATCAGACCTCTAAACTCTTACAGCTGAATCAGCCACTTCCAAGACAACATCCACAATTAAGTATTATTCATATGAAATAAAGTTGTACAACTTGGCTTGCACATAATTTTTGTTGATTTGCTCCTACATATCATCTGTGGACTCAGCATCTTTGCCTACATAGTCCTGCAAGTCGTAAATTCATCCACACGGAAAGAATATTCACAGCAATATGGTGAAGGTAAAATTCCAAGGAATAAAGCTGACCACAGAGGGAAAAAATCACAAGCTGTCAGAGTATCAACAGTATCTGTCAGTGTTACTCCCAATGGCAGTGTAATGTCCTAGCACTGCTAAACTGAAGTACTCTTTACTACTTGTACTGTTAAACAGATTTTCATCCCACAACAATTTGCGTTGATCAGTAAAAGTTTCTACTAAAAAAATTAATACAAATACCCAATTCCTTAAGAATGATTGAGTATGAAGAATAACATTAAAAAATCCTTTTATCCTTTCTTGTCTGTCAACACATCTTCATATTTAATTGCGTGTTTTAACTTGCACTTTCTGGCTATTAATGTCTCATGGTAGCCTCACTTGTGCTGCAGATATAAACCAGATTTTGTGTAAACGTATAAAGTCCTAATTGCTGATTTCCAAGCAGTGAGTCCTTCCTTATGGCCCCAAATAAACCAAAAGTATTTTGACCTTAGGAGAAGCTACTGTGATATTAGATAATGAAGCATAAAACTGTTTTTTTATTAAGTTCTTCCACTTCCCTCATCAGAAAAAAAGGATGCTGCCTTCCATCTTTGTTTTCCTACCACAAACAAAGGAATATTACAAACAGTACCTAAATAGATGGCTCAGCTGCCTGTTTCTGCTGTGAAAAGGCTAAGTAAAATAAAAGACTGCCTACCAGAGGTTGTTTCTACTATCAGCCAGGGCTGACATTAAGCAAATACTGTAGTTTCTTCTTAAACATGCCTTTAACTATTAAAAATAAAATGTTAAGTTTTTTCATTAAGTAGCATCATTAAAATGTACTTTTCTCTGATTTTATCAATGTTATATCCCTTTAAATATTGACGGTTAGTTACTCACTTTTGGACAAAAGAACAATATAAAAATCAAATAGAAAAACTGGGAAAAATATAAAAGAAATTGTTCAGTAAAGTTAGGCAAACTACCCCACTCACATAAACAGAAAATATGATACAAATGTGACATTTCAAGTCAACATTTCAAACTATGAATAGACAATGCATGAAACTATAACTTTTGTAGTAAGCCCAACAAATCACTATTTCAGTGAATGTTTGCTGATCTGAGTATGCTTCACTCATCTTCATTTTCTAGGTCTTGTTTCAATGGCTTGTTGAACATAATCTGAAATAAAAGCTCACTTCGGTGTTGTACGGTGCTTGTAGATTGAAACCCCTTCTTTTCTAGTTTTACAAGGCTGAAAACTAATTTAACCCTAGCAGTCTACAGGAACCATTGTACAACCTATAGCACACAGGACAGTGTTTATGGTTTAGATCATTTTCTACAGTTTTGCAAATTTGTCTTCAAACATGCTTGTTTTCTCAGATATGTTCCTTCTTTTGTACCAGAATGAGCTATCTTAAGGATAATATGACAGAGGAATGGGCAGAATAATGAGAATGCTCCATTCTTAATTATATATATGCTACCTATATAAAAACATATGTACCTATGTATAAATGGTACAAGAAAATGCTGTTGGGAGAACAAGGCATCAAATAGTGATTCTAGAAAATTATGAAACTACTTCTGAGTCATCATTTCATGTAAGGAATTATAATTTTCAAGGCTAGGCATTGTTTGTATATCATACAATATATTGTATGGTATATTGTTGTAAGTATCATAATGGAACATGAAGTCTGACATTCTGTCTGACTTCCTCAGTGCTTTATTTTTTAGAAAATAATGTTTTTATAGTAACATCAAACTATACAGGACTTCATTTGTCACCACTGTAGGAATTATGTGGTGAAATATTTCTCAAGTAAAGACTTATGTTCGGTTAGCAGAGGCATGTATATGGTCAGAAAAAAAAATGTCTCTTCTATCAAACATCCTGAATAATACAGCATAACACTTTCTCATTGCAAGAATCTAAAGATATATAATTACCAAATTAAAAATGAAAAATTATGTTGAGTCTGCTTAACTAGTCTAAACAATCCACTTTTTGGATTTAACTTCCTTTTAAAACCAAGAACTACTAGGTTTTAAAGGAGTTCTTTAGAAGTCACAGTTCTTTGAGTTTAGCAGAGCACCTGATGACTCTAATGAGATCTATAGGTTCTGAGCACTTCTGAAAGTCTGCTAGTTAGATTCTTGTGAAAGTATTAATTATTTAAAATTCTTGGATGACTTGTATAAAACTGTTCAGTAACATTTCTGCTTGCCAAGTATTGTTATGACAAAACAGCCATAATTTCTAACAGTGTTTGATGATTACAAAAAGAAGCCACAACTTCCTGCTTTAGCAGTTGACTGTTTGCATTCCAAGCCATGAGTAGCCTTCCTGACTGCTGTGCAGATCCCTGTAGGGTGCGCATATGCAAATACACTTTTCTGTGTTTGGCTTTGGTATTTTTTTTTTTTTTGCTGTAAATACTTTTGTGAACAAAAAGTCACAGTGTTCATTTTCTTAAGAAGTAAATATGACGGGATTTAGCCACCAACATGAATTTCTAGACTTAATAAGATAGGGTATTTTTGTAAAATCCATTCACTCCACGTTCTTCTCATGTAGTTCCATGCAAGCTAAGATTTTTATAGCATCTCACAGGAAATAAGTGCCAACTTGTGTTTAAAAACACTGAAAAGTAGGTAGCCAGCTCTTTGGCTTCTCTGAAGATTTAAATCTCAACTTACAATCAAGCATCTCCAAGTCAAGAAATCCCTGTTCTGCAGTAAAATTTCTCAACCTTTGCAAGCTTTGTACTGCTATGGTGAAGATAGTATATGCACTTCATCTCTGAACCCTACCATTACTTGGTGTCTTTAGATTATAAACCATTTAGGACAAGGATTGTCTCCTTTGGGCACTAATATGATATAAATATTTGCTATTACTTCTCCCTCATAGTACAAAGATGGATCTTGCTTGCAGTCATATCAGAATCTAACGCACTGGACGCAGAGCAGAGGAAAATGTAAGCATCCCTACGCTTTGTAATATGTGCCATGCTGAGCTATTCAAAGCTAACTTGGGAAACAGATTGCACTTTCTCAGCAAGCCTAATTAGACCAAGCACATGAACCAATGAGATTAGGTTGTTTCCATGCAATGATGACATTATCAGCTAGGAAGGAGCATTGCTACATGGTTGTATTGCACTGTACTGGCCTACTCTAGAGATGCTATCTAGAGGTCAGAAGTAAGAATGAGGCAGAACTTAGTAATTGCTCTTTGATCCTGTCTTTTTTAAAGTAAGAGCTGCTATTGAGAAGTAACCTTGTGCAGAACAAGATAATGCTCTCCACTGCCATAACAGTTCTTATTAAAACAGCACTGAAAATTTTAACTTTTTTGGTCATCGTACTGCCCCTTTAAAAAAAACAGATGTTACACACTATTGTCAGTGCCTGTGTTTGGGTGAGCAGGACAATTTTTGTGCTGTGCTTTTACTTCTTTCTCTAGTTACTCCTTTCGACTTGATTTGCATAGACATGAAGCTGGATTAAGGAGATGGTATGCAACTAAGTGCCTTCAGCAGGTAGTCACAGCTGTCACTGTTTTATCTTGTGATGTCATTAGTGAGAAAGTTATTTGACCAGAAATATGTTAGTGTTGCAAATATATATTGAATTTTTAACTCTTAAAGAGTTCTTTTTCTTTTGCTTTAAGGAAAGTTCCTGAGAAATTAGAAATCTATCCTAGACAAATGACTTTGAAGGCTTAATAATGTTTTATTCTAGCTTTGACATGTTTGTTTAAAATACCAGTGCAGTTTTATTTTCTTGGATACATCTCCATGACAAAGTGGACTGTAATCATTAACCATCAAATCTGTAGGACCAAAGATCTGGTAGTCTATCAATATATTCTTGAACCATCTATTCTAATCTTCTCACTATAAAATTACATGCACTGTATAAAATATTTACCAGAGATCAACAAATACTTTAATCTGTAACTCTTAAAAGAGAAATTAGTCAAGCTGATTAATTCAGTAATTTCAGATTTCACCAAAATTCGCCACAAGATGAATAACAGATATTACAATCAATCAGTAGCAAAGATTCTCTACATTGTTGCTTCATAATCACATTTCTCCAAATACTGTTATGAATCATGATCTTGTTGCCCAAATGCAATGACTCTAGATGACATAGCAATTGCCTGTCAACCCATAATTTTAGTATTCAATATTCAATATTGCACCTCCACAACAGGGTGTTGTTTGAAATATAAAATTATGCCCTACTGCAGCTCTTGTTTCTATGGATTTATGTTCTATGTTCTGGACTTCTGTTAAATACAAGAGAGATGTTGGTCATATTAATTCAGAGTTGTAACTTTTAATGTGATAGCCTACAAAAGCACGGCTGAGATGAACAATCTGGTCAGACAAATGTATTACAGACACTTTAAATGTTACAGTGCATGCATTTATTCAACAACAGATTTTCAGTGTCCTGAGAATGAACTGCAACGTTAACCACCACTATGACTATGGTGGAACGAACCATTTTGGATGAATCATAGAAGCATAGAATCATAGAATTAACTAGGTTGGAAAAGACCTACAAGATCATCCAGTCCAACCATCCGCCTACCACCAATAACCCCACTGAACCATGTCTCTTAACGCTATATCTAAATGTTTCTTGAATGCCTCCAGAGACAGTGACTCCCTGGGCAGCCCATTCCAGCACCTGACAACTCTTTCAGAAAAGTAGAATTTCCTAATGTCCAGCCTGAATCTCCCCTGGCACAACTTGAGGCCATTCCCCCTCGTCCTGTCACCAGGTACAAGAGAGAAGAGGCTGACTCCCAGCTCACTACAACCTCCCTTCAGGTAGTTATAGAGAGCAGTAAGGTCTCCACTGAGCCTACTCTTCTCCAGACTGAACAATCCCAGCTCCCTCAGCCGCTCCTCATAAGGCCTGTGCTCCAGAACCCCTCACCAGCTTCGTTGCCCTCCTCTGAACATGCTCCAGGGCCTCAATGTCTTTTTTGCAGTGAGGGGCCCAAAACTGGACACATTACTTGAGGTGGGGCCTCACCAGGGCTGAGTACAGAGGGACAATGACTTCCCCACTCCTTCTGGCAACACTGTTTCTGATACAAGCCAGGATGCCATTGGCCTTCTTGGCCACCTGGGCACACTGCTGGCTCATGCTCAGCTGAGCATTGACCAATACCCCAGGTCCGTTTCCTCCGCACAACCATCCAGCCACTCTGCACCAAGCCTGTAGCGTTGCCTGGGGTTGTTGTGGCCGAAGTGCAGGACCCGGCACTTGGTCCTGTTCAACCTCATCCCATTGGCTTCAGCCCAGAGATCCAGCCTGTCCAGATCGCTCTGTAGGGCCTCACTACCCCCAGGCAGATCGACACTTCCTGCCAGCTTGGTGTCGTCTGCAAACTTACTGAGGGTGCTCTCGATGCCCTCACCTAGGTCATCAATAAAGATATTGAATAAGACAGGTCCCAGCATCTACCCCTGGGGAACACCACTCGTGACTGGTCGCCAGCTGGATTTAACTCCATTCACCACCACTCTCTGGGCCTGGCCCTCCAGCCAGCTCCTTACCCAGCAAAGAGTGTACTTGTCCAAGCCACGGGCTGCCAGTTTCTCCAGAAGAATGCTGTGTGAGACAGTGTCAAAGGCTTTGCTGAAGTCTAGGTAGACCACATCAACAGCTTTTCCCTCATCCACCAGACGGGTCACTCGATCATAGAAGGAGATCAGGTTGGTCAAGCAGGACCTGCCCTTCACAAACCCATGCTGGCTGGGCCTGATCCCCCGGTTGTCCCGCACATGCCACGTGATCTCCCTCAGGACAATCTGCTCCATAACCTTCCCTGGCACTGAGGTCAGACTGACAGGCCTGTAGTTCCCTGGATCCTCCTTACGACCCTTCTTGTAGATGGGAGTCACATTGGCAAGTCTCCAGTCTTCTGGGACCTCTCCAGTTGACCAGGAATGCCGACAGACGATGGAAAGCGGCTTGGCTATCTCCTCCACCAGCTCCCTCAGTACTCTCGGATGGATCTCGTCCGGCCCCATGGACTTGTGGGAGTCCAGGTGGAGTAGTAGGTCTCTGACCATTTCCTCCTGAATCGTGGGGGGTTTATTCCACTCCCCATCCGAGACTTCCAGGTCAGAGAGTAGAGCACTCTAAGCACAACTGGTCTGGCTTTTAAAGACAGATGTAAAAAAGGCATTGAGAACCTCAGCCTTTTCATTGTCCTCAGTGGCCACATTCCCAGCCATGTCCAGTAAAGAATGGAGATTCTCCTTGGTCTTCCTCTTACTGTTAATATATTTGTAGAAGAGTTTCTTGTTCCCTTTTATCCCAGCAGCCAAGCTTAGTTTGAGCTGGGCCTTTGCCTTTTTAATTTTCTCCTTGCACATCCTAACAACCTCTTTGTACTCTTTCTGAGTTGCCTGTCCCTTTTACCACAGGAAGTAGATTCTCTTTTTCTCCTGGAGCCTCAGGAAAAGCTCCATGTTCATCCACGCTGGTCTCCTTCCCCGCTGGCTCATCTTGCAGCTCAGGGGGTCAGCCTGTTCCAGCACCTTCAGGACTTCCTTCTTGAGGAGCAACCAGCCTTCCTGGACCCCTTTACCCTCCAGGACTGAATCCCAAGGGACCCTCCCTACCAGTCTCCTGAACAATTCGAAGTCTGCCCTCCGAAAGTCCAAGGTCACCGTTTTGCTGTCCCCTCTCCTGGTTCCACCAAGAATTGAGAACTCTACCATTTCATTTCTACCTGTCCAAGGCAGCCCCCAACTTCCACATCCCCCACCAGACCTTCCCTGTTTGTAAACAGCAGGTCTAGCAGGGTACCTCCCCTGGTAGGTTCTCTGACCAGCTGCAGAAGGAAGTTATCTTCCATACACTCTAGAAACCTCCTAGACTGCTTCTTCTGCGCCGTGTTGTATTCCCAGCATATATCAGGGAAGTTGAAGTCCCCCATGAGGACAAGGGCTGGTGATCGCGCAACTTCAGCCAGCTGTTTATAGAATTTCCCACTACAACTGTGAATCATCTCTATGAAAACCAATATTCCAGCCTACAAGGTGGAATTTAGTTGTATTGTAATGCAGCAATATTACATGGAAGTTTGGGACAAGGAAAAAAAACTCTCCAAAAGGAGGTGGGAAAATTTAGATGGGTCATACACAGTTTATTGGGTGGATATTTTAGTTATCAATCTCTGGGAAAAGAAATCCTTTGTAAGAACAAATACAACTTCCCTTTGTCACACAACCATCAGAAATATAGTTAATTATTCATTTCAGTAACAACGCTTTCTTTAAAAATTGTCAACTGAATATAAAGCCAGTCTTAGCCCTTCTTACCTTGTGAAAATTGGTATGGCTGCTAGTTCAGTGTGCCACTTTGCCAATCACTTCACTTTTGGAAATTCACTAAAATTCCGGTCCTCCATTCCATTATCTGTAATACGTTTGTAAAAGTACTATTTATCTCCCTGGCAGTACTGCTATGAGCCTGAAATACTTTTTGTAAGGCTACCTTCAAGTTATCAAGAAAAGACACCATGCAATGATAGATCTTTTTTATATCCAAGGTGGCTCTCTCACTGAAAATATCCCTTGGTTCTTCTCTTGAATGTTAGTAATGAGAGAGCATGCTTCAGTGCTTGAAAGCACAACAGCTTAAATATCTCATATTATCAAATGCAACATTAATTCATTTCACTGAAAGTGACAGAAAGAAACATGTTTTTCTGCTCACATTGTAACTGCTTGATTTAAATTTCCACTCTGATACAAATCACAGTTATAATGAGTTGTGTAATACAGATACTTAGCATGTCATGGCATCAACCATAAATGACTTGTCCTAACATCTCTCAGGACAACACATACTGCAGATTCAACGGCATTTAACTCAAGAGGTAGCTGTCCTTGAATTTGGAGACAAATATCCAGGATTCAGTTTTGCCCTGTTTCCATTGTTCAAAATAAATTTGTTTGCAGTAGGTATACGTGGATTTGAGTCTCCTCAAGGCTATCAATTTAATTTTTGCATACTCATATTGTTCCTAACTAAACAAATACTCTAAAATTGAAAGCAAAATGTAACTAAATTATCCCCAGATGTGGGTTAGACATAGCAAGAGACTGCTTTTTACAAACACATGAGGAGAACATGCAACTTAACTGTCAGTTTCGTTCAGGGCTGGTCTCTAAGATCACATCAGATTTAGATAACTGGGGGTTTCTTATTAAAAGCAATAGTGGCCTGTGCACTTACATTGTTACTGTACTGAAGGAATACGCTCCTGACACAGACTGGCAAAGTGAAATTTCTCTTTAGGTATTTTGATATGAATTCAAAGTATCTTCTGCTGGCAGCAGAGTCCACATCCTTGAGGCCAGTTGTGCGGAAGGTGGAGAATCACAGACATTTTGTATATTTGCTATCCTTCCATGTTGTCTCTGTATCAGTCCTACAAAGATTTCCTTTTCTTTTTGACAGTGTTCTGCAGAAGACCAAAGGGCAGGAGCTCCTTTACCTTGATTCTAGAGAAGGAGTAGGTAAAGGCAGAGCTCAGCTGTTTACCAGATCAATTTTCTGTCTATATATTTGCCACTCATCTCACATTACATTGCAAATTATTTGGGGTAGGCTACCTTCTTTTTTTTCTTCTTTTTTTCCCCGATGTTAGAACCAGCTGAAAGTACAGTATTCTGGTCATGATGATGGTGGTGCTTTAGGCAATAAACAGTAAAAATACTGTTTGTCAAATAAAAAACAAACAAACTGTATTATATAACATGCTCATACTTCATAGAATCATAGAATATCCTAAACTGGGAGACACCCACGAGGATCATGAAGTCTAACTCTGGAAGGCTTTGTGCCATGACCACTGCCCTAGGGAGCCTGTTCCACACCTACCATCCTCTACTGAAGAACCTTTTCCTAACACTCAACCTGACCCTCTCCCAGTGCAGCTCCATGCCGTTTCCTTGGGTCCTGTCACTGTCACCAGTGAGAGATCAGCACTGCCCCTCTGCTCCCCTCCTGAGGAGCTGTAAGCCACCATGAGGCCTCCCCTCAGCCTCCTCTACTCTGGGCTCCAGTGGCTCCTCATATGTCTTGTCCTCTAGATCCTTCTTGTTAGTTAAGATAACTGAATACTGAGATGCAGTCCTTCAAGACAAGCAAGTGGGACAATATTAATGCACTTTATGGTAAAATTTACTGGCATTCCTCAAGGAAGAATTAAGGGAGTACTACTTTACCTTCATTAGCAATGAAATGCTAACAAGGCAAAAGGAAAATATGTCAATTTTACCCTTGTCAAGAATGTTTAAGAGCACGGCTAGAGGTTGGGGGAAAATAATGAAACAATAATGCTAAAACGAGACTCTTCTTTTGTCTGCACTTCAAACATTTCCCTAGGGCAAATGTTCTGTACAGCTTATTCCTGCAACTGTGGCAGCTGGAGTGTCAATGGACCTCAATGAATTGCATCAAAACAGCAAATCTTTAACTTCAGAGAACAGAGGCTATAGCTGGACCGTGAATTTTCTTTTTATCCATATGTTCCTCCCTAGGTGCATCCAGAATACTTTCACAGCTTGGCTTTGCCAGTCTACACTTGGCCAGATTCAGCTTATCTTTCCAGGTTAAGTAATACCTTAATGAGGAAATGATACCAAGGAAAAGAGCAGGTTCATTATGGAAGGATGTACTATACTCACTGCCTGAAGAAACAAGAGGACCTAACCACAGAGATCTGAAAATTCAAAACTGCCAATGAGGATGGTCAAATGTTGCTTCCTTAATTCAGGTTTTGCCTTACTTTCTGTAGTCTCCCTGATACCAATTCATGGAGTAAGGTATTAGCTAATAAGATTAAAAATGCTAGAATCTTCTAAAAGAAGAATGATATGAAAAACAGAAATAACAACTGCAAAATTCAGTCTACTTTTAAGTATTATCAACTAGCATATTGTACTTACAAATGTCCTTGTAATACATAAAAAAAACCAAACAAACAAACACAATGAAGTCTTAATAATATAAACCCTCTGTAAAAAAGTACTTATTAAATCTTGGAGAAATAGTGGAGAAGGTTCCTTGGTGTATGTGAATTACAGCAGAACAGGATGAGTGAAGTGCAAATGCCACAGTAAAATTCGTAGATAGAAAATTTTAATTGTGGGTAATAGCAGATTTTCAATTTTGTAAGTCAAGGAAATGTGATCACTTCTAAGACAGAACTGAATATATTAACTGCTCTTGAGACTGTATCAGTATTTCTTCCTGCACAGAGCAAGACAAAGTAAAATACACTTAAAAGATGAAAGCTCTTTGATCCTTTTGAATGCTTAAAGTTACTGGAATAATGCCACTAAATTTTGAGGAAGAGGCTAGACAGAATAGAGATTTTATTAATTGCCAAGATATCAAAATATCAAAAAATAGTGACATCTAATGTACTAAGGCCTACAGAAATATTGTTTGTGGTTCTACTGACTGATTCTTCTAGGCTACCATGTGTTCTTTTTTTTTCCCTTCTTCATTCAGGTGAAGTCATTAGTATGCAAGCATATTTGATCTTAACATACACATCAGGCATACTTTTTTCAGTTCCCAATTAGTATTGGATAGAAAACTGTCTTGGATCATATCACTGTGTAGTCAAGACTGGAATGAACAACTGGAATCTCAGAAGTCATTTACAAGAGCCACTGAGTTTCACTCAATGGTCCACTGGTTCTGCTGCACATAATCATCCACTGGGGGTTCTGCTGCCAATTGCCAGGGTAATATATTTTTGGAAAATTTAATCTCATGAATTCTCATTCATTGAAAATAATGCAAATTATCTTCAGACTCCATTTTAGCCTGGAGGAGTTATGCTTGTATAATATTATCAGGCCTCTCTTTGATTTGGCTTTTACTAATAAAAAATCAGAAGTGAATTTACCGACCTGAATGTAACGGCTCCTGGGACTTGAACATTACACAGGTTGATGCTTGGGTCTAGCTGCAGCCTGTCCTTCTTTTTAAATTATGAACAGTCTCTGGTTAGCTTCTACTTTGCACAGCTAAGGTCTGTTTTTGATTTCTTTTCTCAGGTCTTGTTTTCAGTTAATATAAAAATATAAAAGTATAAAAATATAGGGAATTATTTCTCTTTTTTTCCTGTTCATATAGAACCCATTCTGCTCATTGGAGCAACCTCATGCAAATCAATTGGATAACTCATTAGTTTTTCTGTAAATAAAGTTGGAAATTGTTATTTCATTTTTGTTTTCACTTTAACATGGAATTAAAGCTAAATTTAAAATGAAATAAAAATCTGAAAAAACTGTGCAAATAGAACAAGTAAAACCGAGACACTTAAATCTGATCCAGGCAATGTACTCTAAATTTTTACAGAAAAAAAAATTGTCAAAATGATACATTTTGTATTTAGATTAAATGCCATTTTTCCATCAAAATTCAGCAATGACAAAACTCATTCAGCTCTGCTTTTTTTTTTTTTTTTTTTTCATAGAATGGCCTGGGTTGAAAAGGACCTCAAAGATATTCTAGTCTCAAACCCCCTGCCATGGGCAGGTCTCCAACCAGTAGATCAGACTGCATGTTCTGCTCATAATGCTGCAGGAATTTATACTAAAAGACTGATAAAAGAGGTAATAAAATATTATTATACATTCCTCTTTAGCAGAGTTTTATATGCAACTAGAATCCTTAGGGATGCTTCTGGATTTATGGTAGATTTCCTTCTCTATAGCCCACTGCATCCACTGATGCTGAGGTCTCCTATAGCACTTACTTACACTAGGGCAGCCTCAGCTAACAACTAGAAGCCTGAATGTGTTAGGTAGTGTTGAAAGTAAGGTAATCCCTACTTTGGAAAGGGTGAGGAAGTCTCCATGTTGTCAGGATGTGTACTACATTGTATGCTCCAGTGGTGCAGAAGATAGTTTTTCTTCCCTGGTGAATCTGAGTCTGGAAAATGCAAAACAAGAGGACACTCCCCTTGTTACCTCCACCCCCAAAGCTCCATGCATTTGTGAGAACCTAAAACTTCCATTTACTCTGCAGCTTTTAACAGGAAGCCTGCTTTTTAATCTCTTGGGACATGGACAACCTGGCCTCTAGTTTGAGAGTTGCTGCTTGGTGAAAGAAAATAAAAGCAGTGCACTGTCTACCGTGACCCTTCCTCTAGCCTAGTGCTCTGAAAATACTTACATGCATTTCTTACCCACCACCCAATCCTGAACAATGCTCAGAAAACTCAGTGATGTCTGACAAAGATAGTTAAGAGTCTGTGCATCTACCTGTCTCTCCTTCCTCCGTCCCTCCCAGAAGAGAAAAGTAACCCAAGTCTTAGATTAAAATGAAAGTTCATCCAGGCTCAAGGTGCATAAAATCTGTCACTCACATTGCCTCATTCAGAAATAAAAATGTAAAGATGTGTAAACAACAAATAACCTCAAAAAAGAAATAAGCCTCTCTCTCAAAAAATAAAAATAAAAGAAGGTTATCAAATATGCATTTGTTTATCACAGTCAAGTTTTATGATTCAAACCTGATTCATATATATTTTATGAAGAGAATATCCATTGTGGTGGCAAAATTAAATGTATTTTGAAACTTGTATGCGACATTTATCTATCTGCTCTATCAGAAAAAAGTTGTCATATTCATTCAGACATATATTACTTTTTCAATTTCCTGTCAGTAATGTTTTTTTAATATTCTGTAGGGTGAGACCACACAATTTCTCCTTTCTCACAACAAAGACCATAACTCATTATAATTATGTTAATGAGTTGATACCTAGAAAAGTTGCGTCACTTTTTTAGAGGTGAACAATTTGCACCTTTACCCATTGGCAATCGTGTTTTTTTATTTTATTTTAAGATGCAGAGTCAGGTAGAAAATTGTTGACTCCTTCCCCCCCCTTCTTTTACAGATGTTTGTCATCTAAAATACAGACTTATGGTGCATTCTTATGATGATTCAGGTTCTATTGTAAACGACAAAAGATAAAAAAAGATAGCAGAAGTATTGAAACTCCTTATCACATATCTTTCCAAAGGGGGTGATTTTGATAGGAAATCTGGAAGAAAAAAAAAAAGTGTTTAAGAATAAGTTGTGCTGTGCCACAGTCAAAGCCAAAGGGTCATAGTTAGAGAAGAAACAGGAGCCCATTAGTGTGAGTTAATTGACAAGAGGCAACAGCTCCCATACAGGAGATTGGCTGGAGAAGTGCAAAGTGGAAATGGCAACTTCTGTATCACAGTTGCTATTAAAGTAACACAGTAATAAGAACATTATCTTGTGCTCCATACATTCACTGTAATGCCTGCAAATGGTGTTCAAATGCAATTGGGTCTAGCCTTGGGTAAAAAGGCGGTATGATTCTCAGTTTTTGTTTAGTAGGTTACTAATGACACCACTGTTTTGGGATTATGTGGCAAGGTTTTTCTAGCAGGAGGTCTGAAGTGGTGGCCCCTGTGAACAGAGCCCTGCAGCTCCCCCATGTCAGATCAGAGCTGGCTCCAGCTGCTCCAAAAGGGACCTGCTGCTGCCAGAGCTGAGCCATGAGTGATGCAGGTTGTGCCTCTGGGAGAGCAGATTTAAGGAAGGGAAACACTGCTGTGCAACAGCAGTTGGGTTAAAGAAGTGAGAAATGTGAGAGAAACAGCTCTGCAACCACCAAGGTCAGTGCAGAAGGAGGGCAGAAGCTGCCCCAGGTGTGGAGCAGAAGCTCCTCTGTAACCCATTAGAAGCCCGTGGTGGAAAAGCTGTCCCTCTGCAGCCCATGGGCACGACGCAGAGCCGATCTCCACATGCATTCTTGGAGGAGCCCGCAGAGCATCAGTGGATGTGGCCTGGAGAAGGCCACAGCCCATGGACAGACCCTGCAGGAGCAGTCCCAGGCCAGAGCTGCTGCCCCTGGAGAGGAGGCTGTAGTGGGGCAGTAGGGCTGAGGGAGCTGCCACCTGCAGGGACCTGTGCTGAAGCAGCCTTCTCCTGAAGGATGGACCCCATGGTAAGAAGCCATGTTGGAGCAGTGCTTGGAGAGCTTCAGCCTGTGGGAAGCCCAAAGAGAATCAGTTTGGGAAGGACAGCATCCTGTGGGACAGACACCACACTGGAGCAAGGGCAGAGTGACCACGAAGGAGTGGCAGAGATGAAGTGTTACGGACTGATCACAGCCCCCATTCCTCATTCTCATGCACCAGTCAAGGACAGGAGATAAAGTGAGTGGAAGAGTGGGGCAGGGAGATGTGTTTTTAGCTTATTTTTAGTTTATTTCTGCTCTAGTCTGTTAGCAGTAGGCAATAAATTACATTAAACTCCTTACGCTGAGTGTTTTTCTATGATATTAATTGGTGAGTGATCTCCCCATCCTTACCTCAGTTCATGAGCTCTTTCCATAGTGTTTTCTCCCTCTGTCCTGTTGAGGAGAGGGAGTGAAAGAGTGATGTGGTGGAGCTTAGTCTTCAGTGTGAAACCACCACAACATTCCATTTTTGTTTCTGAACAAAAGCAGAATATTTGGAATGAAATGTGAGCTCCTCTTCTGAGGATATATAATATTTGGGAGTAAATACAAATCTTAGCAATGTTTAGTAAAGTTGGAAATAATTATGATGGTCGAGCTTCAAAACATGTTTGATCAGTATGACTTAGATGTGTAACTAAAACTATTTGAACACAAGCACCTAAGGCTATTTTTAGGACAGAAGTTCTCATGCTGTACGAGTCTCTCATGACAGTTATAGCATCTGCTGGTTGGAGCTGTGCTGGAAATTCTTTTAAACTGGCCTGTGGTCTGAGGATTTAGTACACCCCATTGTCGTCCTAACCAAAATAATAGGGCAAATGCCCAGAGAAATGTAAAAAGTAATTTATCAAAAGGAGAGATTTCACCCTGACTACTGCAGGCTCAAAGTCTTCTTTTAAACCAGAAGAATCTCGGAGATGAAAAGTTCATTTATTCCCAGCTAGTTTCTAAATAATAATTTGCCACAGATTAGATACTTAATCCTGCTTGCAAGAAAAGCTACTGAATAGAAAGGCTTTCCTTTCACATTTCTATCCATTATTTAGTTCAAGTTAAGTACACATTAAATAAGTAAAACAGATATAATTACCTTTGGTCTCTGGGATGCTGATTCTCTGTTTATACAGGAAACACAAACAAGTGAACAAGCAAAACAGGACCACAGTTTTCACAAAAATTGAAAAATATTCCAAACAGAGCAAGTTCTGTGTGGCCATTATCATGTGCTACCAGGACCTGAGTTAAAACTCCAGTGACTACCATGGGGAGATTAAGACTCTTCTGGAATTCAGGAGAGTCAACTTTGTCCTCTTCAAAGACCTGCCTGGAGGAATCCCGTGGGTTAGACCATTGGAAGGTAAGGGTACCCAAGAAAGTTGGTTGATGTTCAAGGACCACTTCCTCCAAGTTCAAGACTGGTGCATCCCTGAGAGTAAGAAATCAGATAAAGGTGGCAGGAGACCCACATGGATGAGCAAGAAGCTCATGGAAAAACTCAAATGAGGATAATTGCCTTCTCTACATCTGTCTTTAATAGTCAGACCAGTTATCGTTGGGGTACTCTACCCTCTGACCTGGAAGTCTGAGGTAGGGAGAAGAATAAACATGCCACGATTTAACAGAAAGCACTAGAGACCTACTAGTCCACCTGGATTGTTATAAGTCCATAGGGCCAGACGGGATTTACCTAGGTGCTGAGGGAGCTGGAGGACGTGATTGCCAAGCCACTTTCCACCATCTTGTCAGTGGTCCTGGTCAACCTGAGAGGTCCAGCTAACTGGAGACTTGCTAATGTGATGCTCATCTATAAGAAGGGTCGTGAGGAGGATCTAATGAACAACAGGCCTGTCAGCCTGACCTTGGTGCCAGGAAAGATTATAGACCTGATCATCTTGAATGAGATCACTCAGCACATGTGGGACAACTGAGGGATCAGGCCCAGTCTGCACGGGTTCTTGAAAGGCAGGTCTTGCTTGACCAACCTCGTCACCTTCTATGACCAGGTGACCAGTCTGGTGGATGAGGGAAAGGCAGTTGATGTGGTCTACCTAGACTTCACCAAAGCCTTTGACATTGTCTCTCCTAGTATTCTCGTGGGGAAGCTGGCAGCCCATTATCTTGGACAAGTACACTCTTCGCTGGGTAAAAAACTGGCTGGATGGCTGGGCCCAGAGAGTGATTGAATGGAATTAAATCCAGCTGGTGACCAGTCACAAGTTGAGGAAGATCTGATCAGACTGCCTAGACAAACTTGCGCACAAATCCATGGGCCACGATGGGATGCACCCATGAGTACTGAGGGAGCTGGTAGAAGTGATTGCCAAGCCACTCTCTACCATCTTTGAAAGATCATGGAGATCAGAAGAGGTGCCTGAGGACTGGAGAAAAGCTAGTGTCACTCCAGTCTTCAAACAGGGCAAGAAGGAGGAAATGGGAAAGTAAAGGCCAGTCAGCCTCACCTCCACCCTTGGTGAGGTGATTGAACAGATTATTCTGGATGTCATCTCCAAGTAAGTGGAAGAAACAAAATCATCAGAATTAGTCAACAAGGATTCACCAAGGAGAAATTATGCTTGACCAATCTGGTAGCCTTCTATGATGTCACAACTGGCTGGGTAGATGAGGGGAGAGCAATGGATGTTGTGTACCTTGACTTCAGAAAGGCTTTTTTACTCAGTCTCCCATAGCATCCACCTAGGTAAGATTAGGAATTGAGGGATAGACAAGCGGACAGTGAGGTAGATTGAGAACTGGCTGACTGGCAGAGCTCAGAGAGTTGTGATCAGTGGCACAGAGTCTAGTTGGAAACTTCTAGCTAGAGGTGTTTCCCAGGAGTTGGTACTGGATCAGATCTTGTTCAACATCTTCATTAATAATCTGGATGAAGGGATAGAACGCCCCCTCACTAAGTTTGCTGATGATACGAAGTGAGAAGGAGTGGCTAGCACATTTGCAAGATCTAGACAAGCTGGAGAGCTGGGCAGAGCGATACCTGATGAGCTTCAGCAGGAGCAGGTGTAGGGTCCTGTAAATGGGGAGGTATATGCATCCCCATGCATCAGTGCAGGTTAGGGGCTGACCTGCTAGGGAGCAGCTCTGCAGAGAAGGACTTGAGTGTCCTAGTAGACAACAGGTTGACCATGAGCCAGCAGTGTGCCTTTGTGGCCAGAATGGCCAATGGTATCCCAGGTTTCCATCAGAAAGAGAGTGGCCAGGAGGTCGAGAGACGTGATTCTCCCCCTCTACTCTGCCCTGGTGAGGCCACATTTGGAGTAGTGTGTCCACTTCTAGGCTCCTCAGTTCAAGAAAGACAGGAAGACTCTCTTCTCCTCTCTCTCTCCTAGAGAGAGTCCAGCCAAAGGCCACAAAGCTGATTAGGGGCCTAGAGCATCTCCCTTACAAGGAAGTCTGAAAGAGCTGGAGCTGTTCAGCTTGAAGAAGAGATGATTGAGATGGGGCCAGGCTCTTTTTAGTGATGCCCAGTGACAGAACAAGGGACAATGAGTAGTCTGGAACATAGGTAGTTGCATCTGAACATGAGAAAAAACTACTATGACAGTGACAGAGCACTGGAACAAGCTGCCCAGAGAGGCAGTGAAGTCTCCTTCTATGGAGATATTTGGCTGCCTCAAAAGAAGTCTGGCCAGCAGGTCAAGGGAGATGATCCTCCCACTCTACTCTGAGCTAGTGAGACCTATCACCTGGAGTATTATGTCGAGATTCAGAGTTCGCAGTACAGGAGAAATATGGATCTGTTGGTGTCTGTCCAGAGGAGGGCTACGAAAATGATCCAAGAGATGGAACACCTCTCCTATGAGGACAGGCTGAGAGAGCTGGGGCTTTGGGGAGACCTGATAGAAGCCTTTCAGTATCTAAAAAGGGCTATAAAAATGAAGGGGACAGACTCTTTAGCAGGGTCTTTTGTGACAGGACAATGGGAAATGGTTTCAAACTAAAAGAGTGGAGATTTAGACCAGACATAAGGAAGAAGTTTTTTCATCATAAGGATAGTGAAACACTGGAACGGGTTGTCCAGGGAGGCAGTGGATGCCTCGTTTCTGAAGACATTCAAGGTCAGGCTGGATGAGGCTCTGAGTAACATGATGTACCTGTAGATGTCCCTGTTGGACAGGGGAGTTGGACTAGATGACCTTTAAAGGTTCCTTCCAACTCAAAAGATTCTATGATATTCAAATCCTGCCTGGACGCTTTCCTGTGTAACCTGCTCTAGGGAAACTGCTTTAGCAGGAGGTTGGACCAGATGAATTCCAGAAGTTCCTTCCAACCCCTACAATTCTGTGATTAGCAAAAGAACTGAAGACCCACTAAAAATAACCTGTGTGTGGTATTCCAGGGATGGAATTTATGACATTTAACATTAGCCAGTTAACATTAAAGAGTAGCTGTAGATTGTCATTTGAGGTTTTTTTCACTGTAGAGAGACAGGAATCTCTACAACATGACTCATCTCAGCCTAGAAGACATGCCTGAGAACAGTGAGATATTTTTGTTTTCAGGAGTGCCTATTTTTTTCCAGTGGAGAAAGAAAAGACTAACCCACTAGCTTAAATCTGATGCACCCAAAGCTAAATTTCATGTGGTTAAAATTAGGAAAATTGAATTCAGAGTTAAAAATCTAAAGAGATACAGTACTTTGCTGAACACCAAATATAACTCTAATATTGGCATACAGCCTCTTAGTCATTTGGAAAAGTGTTACCCTTTTATTTAATATGTGAATATCTTAGCTGTACAAAAAGGAGGAAATAAATCTAGGTAATTAAATAAATCATAAAGGCTATTCAAGTAAAGAGGATCAACTTTTTTTTCTCCATCTATGAATTACTACTTAAATAAGACAAGGTTTTGAGAAGTTGAACCACGCAGGTTGAGGGGCACAACATGCACAAAATGAAAACTGTTTGACCACTCCTGTCTTACACAAACATAAACATGGAAAGTTAGACAATTCACTTAAATAAATTCAACTTGACTCGTAATATCTTGACACATTTCACTGGGGGGAGAGGTGGGGTATAACTTACACAGGTCTTAAAAAAAAAGTTTAAAAAAGGACGTAGCAATGACTGTGGACTGAAGATTTACTAGAGACATTCCCTAACCATCTCCTGGAAGTCAAATTTCCATGTTCTATTTCTATTTATAAGAAAGGGAGGAGGAGGCTGGTGAGCCTCACCTCTGTGCCTGGAAAGATCTTGGAAGATATATTAAGGCACATGAGGGATGAGCAGGTGATCCGAGACAGCCAGCATGACTTCACCAAGGGAAGGTCGTGCCTGACCAATCTGGTGGCCTTATATGATGGAGTGAAAGCACTGGTGGACAAAGGGAAGGCAGCTGATGTAATCTACCTGGACTTCTGCAAGGACTTTGACATGGTCCCCCACCACATCCTTATCTCTAAATTTGAGAGATATGGATTTGAAGGGTGGACTATTCGATGGACAAGGAATTGGTTGGAGGATCACAGCCAGAGGGTTGTGGTCAATGGCTCTATGTCCAGGTGTGAACTGGTAATGAGCAGTGTCCCCCTGGGGTACGTCTTGTGTCTGGTTCTCTTTTACATCTTTATCAGTTATATAGAGGGGATTGAGTGCACCCTCAGCAAGTTTGCTGATGACACCAATCTGAGTGGTGTGGTTGATATGGCAGAAGGAAGAGATGCCATCCAGAGGGACCTTGATAAACTCAAAAGGTAGGCCCTTGTGAACATAATGAGGTTCAACATAGGAAAGTGCAAGGTTTTGCACTTGGGTTGAGGAAATCCCAGATAGACATACAAACTGGGAGAAGAACTCCTTGAGAGTAGCCCTGCTAAGAAGGACTTACGGATTCTGGTTGATGAAAAACTTAACATGAGCCAGCAGTGTGCACTTGCAGCCCGGAAGGCCAATGGTATTCTGAGTTCCACCATAAGAGGGGTGGCCAGCAGGGTGAGGGAGGTGATTGCCCCCCTCTATTCTGCCCTCGTGAGGCCCCAGCTGGAGTATGGTATCCAAGTCTGGGGTCTCCAACACAGGAAAGATGTGGAGCTTTTGGAACTTGATCCCTGAGGTTCCATGCAACCCAAGCCATTCTATGATTCTATGCAAACTCAATGAGAAAAGGCTTTCTTGAGATAATGACCATTTATCTCCCCTCACTGTGTGTTCTTGAGGGCCCCGTTTGTGTTATTTGTTGGGTAGCATCAAGCTGATTTAAACATTTCTGCATTTGTGCTGTTGCCAGAGACTAACATGATTTGGTGAAGCAGGCATGCGTCATTCATGTTTGTACTATTTGCACTGCATATGATTTTAAGGAGAAATAAAAGGCAAGAAGGAGCCAAGGGTGCATCTTGCCTCAGTAAATGCTTTTTCACTTTCCATTGATGGATTTTTTTATAAGACTTTGAGCTCAATTCAGTAATATTTAACACATATATTCTTATCTGTATTTAAAAAAAGGCTTTTGCACACTTACCACTGAAATGTTGTTGAATATTGTTGGCTAAGAAATTCCATGTAAACAAAGCTCTAATTATACAATAGAAGCGTTTCTTCTGTATATTATCAACAGTATTTCTAGGACAGCTGTCTAGCATTTAGATTTGAAATAAATACTAGAGTATTATGAAGCTGGCAAAAAGTTTGTCTTGTCTCCTGTCCTTCCTCTTTGTACCCTTCGTACCCTACTACACACTATAATACTTCCTCACAAAAAAAAAAAGTTTGTGATTAGCAATTGCAGAATAGTTTCAGTAAGCTTTTAGACTTCATAGAAGATAATCTTATCAAGGCTTCCTCTGCTTTTCTGAATCTGGTGATCTAAGCATCAGGTAGTTCTTTGCATCTTTGTGAAGAAAATTAAAACCCAAATTTTTAAACTTTCTGCGCAGTCATTAAATATTGTGAGCTTGTTTTTGTTTTTATAGAATCACAGAATCATGGAATGGTTTGGTCTGGAGGGGACCTTTATGATCATCTAGTTCCAAGGCAGGGACACCTCCCACTACACTAGATTGCTCAGAGCCCCATCCAGCCTGGCCTTGAATGCTTCCAGGGAGGGGAAATCCAAAACTTTGCTAGGCAACCTGTTCCAATGTCTCACCACCCTCACAGTAACAAATTTCTTCCTAATATCTAATCTAAATCTACCCTCTTCCAGTTTAAAACCCTTTCCCCTTGTCCTGTCACTAAATGCCCTTATAAAAAGTCCTTCCCCAGCTTTCCTTGTAGGCCCCCTTCAGGTACTGGAAGGCCACCATATGGTCTCCCTGGAACCTTCTCCAGGCTGAAAAGCTCCAGCTCTCTCAGCCTGTCCTCTCAGGGGAGGTGCTCCAGCCATCTGATCATCTTCATGGCCCTCCTCTGGACCAGCTCCAACAGCTCCATGTCCTTCTTGTGCTGGTGGCCCTAGAAATGATGCAGTACTCCAGGTGGGATTTCATGAGAGCAGAGTAGAGGGTCATGGTTGGCCTTTTGGGCTGCAAGTGCACGTTGCTGGCTCATGTTGAGTTTTTCATCAACCGACACCTCCAAATCCTTCTCCTCGGAGCTGCTCTCAGGCCATTTTCCTCTCAGCCTGTACTTACGCTTGGGATTGCTCTGACTCAGGTGCAGGACCTTGCACTTGGTCTTGTTGAACTTCATGAGGTTGGCATGGGCCCACCTATCAAGCCTGTCCAGGTCCCTCTGGATAGCATCCCTTCCCTGTAGTGTGTCAACTGCACCACTCACCTTGGTATTGTCTGCGAATTTTCTGAGAGTGCACTCGATCCCACTGTCCATGTTACCTACAAAGATGTCAAACAGCACCAGTCCCAACACCAATCCCTGAGGAACGCCACTTGTCACTGGTCTTCACTTGGACACTGAGCTGTTGACTGCAACTCTCTGAGTGGGACCATCCAGTCAATTCTTTATCCAGCAAGTGTTCCATCCATCAAATCCATTTTTTCTCCAATTTGGTGACCAGGATATCGTGCAGGACAGTTTTTTGGTCATTGTAGCAAAAATTCTCTGCTGTGTCAGAGGAGAATGTGGCATTCTGTTCTAATGACAATTAAATGTTCTCATTCAAAGGTGGGAACATTATGATTTATCTACCTTCTGTGCCCAGAGATTCCTAAACTTTCTGCTTTAGCTAAGGGAGTATCTTTCAAAATAATTTTCTTGACCTTTTAAATACCTCACTCTGTCTTCCTGTACAGAGCCTGCCAATACTAGGCCATGTGGTACTAGCTAGCAATGAAGGGCTAGTGTGTTAAGGCACAGAATCTCCTAACTCCGATTTTGCAGTCATTCACTACTATTAATCTCTTGGTGAGAATTAAACAGTTAGAAAAATACAAGCCTAGTTTTATTTCTCAATTAATAGACTATATACAATTAATACAGAACATACACTCAGGATTACACATTTCTAACATTACTCTAGAGACAGATTTGAGGTAAAAGAGAGCTGCATGGCATCTCTCATGCTAAGATGAGAAGGCTTAGTTTATTCTCACTCGTGTCCAGAGTAAAGGTCAAAAAGATCCCAGAAGTTCAGGGAACACAAGCGTGGCTGAATGAGGTAATTTAAAAAATTGTAATCGTTACTCATTGTGGGTACCTGTATCCTCCCTGAAGACATAAAGGTTCAGGTAAGCTCCAGTGATTCCAGTACCCTTTTCAAACTGGCCCTGAGATTTAGAGGTCTTTCCAAAATCTGTCTTTCATTTGCTTGCAGTGATGATTTGGGGCTTCACAAAACCAGATGATGCTGATTATGTTCACGTATGCTAAGCTGTGTATTCATATATGGACACACATGCACGTGTTCATGTAAGTGGGAAACAATTCAGCTGAAGAAAAGTAAGGCATCTACACTATATGAAATGCTTTAGAATTTAGGCAGGATAAGACTTAGAGGGAAGAGTATTTCTTCTGAATTGGCTACAGGAAGCCTGATGGAATATTGTATAACACCTACAATACCTCTGAGGACTTACATTTAAGTAACTGAATCCCAGATGAGGTATGAGGCAGAGCTGCTGACAAGAAACAGAAGTAGTAGAGATGCAGAAAGTAGAACAGGAATGAGGAAACTGGATATGCCAGGATCTTTGGGGTCATTCACTGACATTGGCACCAGATATTTGTTCAACAGTGTTCTTGCTTCTGCATGGTGTTATGCTTCCACTTAGGGAAGGAATCGAAAGAGTAAAACCAGGACAGGTGACCATGAACTACACTTAATAAAAAGAACTGATAAAAAAAGAAAGCTGAAAGTTTAGCATGCCAAATGGTGCTGATTCCACCTCAAAGCTAAGGCACTGCATGAGTCTCATATAATCTTTTCTTTACTTTGAGGCCTTCTGTCTATCTATGCTATCAAGAAAGTCATATCTCAGCTTAATGTGCAGCCTGCAACAAAGGGAGTGGAGATGTTAAAATTAAACTTTTTTTTCAATTGGGCTGCAATGACCTATTTATACATTTTCTTTCTCGCTAGCTAGGTTTTTTTTTTTTTTTTTTAACATTACAAGATGTACCTGGACTCTCTCATCTCTCTCTAAACTGTCTCCCTGATGTCCTGATCACTCTCTGATCTATTTCTCTTTCTCTTATCTGCTGGGTGGATGCTAATATGACATATCCAACCTCTAAAACAAACCATTTATTTTGAAAGCTGGCTATGTCAGAGTATTTGAAGCGTCAAACATTAAAATGAATGTATATTTAGATATTGGGTACATCATGTCTTGATATTAAATTATCTCCTGAAAAGTGGATTGATTTTTAAACTGACAGGATATACGTGTTGCTTTCTTGAATCTCTAGCACAAAGACAGACATGAGAGTAGACTAGGAAAGGTTCCCTCTGAAGCCGAGACAGAATTTCTTGAAGGGTATGAGTGTTTTCTTTATAAGTTCTTTTTCTGTGCTCAAGGAAAAAGATTCTGTCATTCTTTTCCATTATGATGTGACAATAATACATTTATCTTCTATGAGAGATACTTATCCTAGAGATAATATTTAATTAATGTGTGAAGAAGGAAGTTTAAGTGAAAAGGGTACTTTAAAAATCATATACATTTAATAACATTGGCATAGGCATTTCAAAGTCCTTTTTTCTTTTTGATATCTGGGCCATTTACATACATACATGCTGAAGCCTAATACTGTCAGTCTCTGAAGAAAAATGACAAACTAATATATATACTTTTAGAAAGATAGATTGAATGTCCATTCATGGTTATGACTGTGATTTTTTTTCTGCTTGAACTTTCCCTGCCATTGTTCACAGATGCAACACACATGAAAAAACAGATGCAACACATATGAAAAAACATCACACAATTCTTTGCAATATTCTAGACTCAAACTGGAAGTCTGAGTTATTTCTATTCCAGAACAACTCCTGTTTAATGTAGTACTTGGAAGCACGTGGGTCTGCATCTGGTTGGTTCTATCACTACAAACGCTACATGCCTTCAACTCAGTTGTTGGCTTACTCTCAAATGAGTCAATCAAATACTTCTGAAACCTTTTTCTCCTCTGTTTATGTAGGCAGCTTAGGAAAGACAATTCTTTTTCTTTTTGAAATTCTTCACAAGATATTACTATTATATCCGGACTCCTCATCCTTTGAGATTTCAAAACAAATGCTGACTGCTCTGCAGTCATAGGATCCCCAGACTTTATCTCCTCACTGGTATCTCTAGGACATTCACAATGACATGTCAAGACGACAGCCCTACAAGAAAGTCCAATGGCCTTTTGTCCATGAAGACTTGTGACTTCTAAGAAATTCCAAACCTTCCTGAAATAGTAGCAACACACTGTACACAAGTACACTGACTTCCACTTTTCACAGAGTGATCTCCTATGGCCTTTCTCAACTGCAATTCACAGAGCACTCTCTTGTAAGAAGCTTTGGACAGCCCAAAGGGGAAATGACAAAATTAAAAACAGTCTTGGATGCCATTCTCATGTTTATTTCTTATGTAGAGGGATTTCCATCAATTCTAGTTGTATGATGATGTAGCTTCAAATTATTCTCAAATTTGCCAACTCCTGAAGGCATGTAATGATGTAATATCCCTGAGCACGAAAATTCCACTGCTTGGGAAACATCAGTAATACAGAAAGGACATTTCTTGCCACCGTCTACATGCATCAACTCAATCCATTCCTTCGTTAATGCCATCTTAAGGGATTTTTGATGAACATGAAGACTTCAGCATTTACACTCAAGTTCCTCTGTGGTCAGATTCCTGGGAATCTAAATAGTCACCTAATGCTCCTGGACAGAGGTCCTAACTGCCAAATTCAGTCTTCTGGAATAGTAATGGTCAAAACTTCTCTATGTATGGTAAAATTTGTTTTCAGAGGCTGGACAAGGGCTTGGAATAAATTCCAACAGTAATAAAGCACTGTTCATCAGTTTACCACCATTGGTTTCACCACATTCTGCTGCAAAAGCTAAGCATGTTTCTGTTATCTGCCTTTCTCTAACATAAATGTCAGCAATATGAATCTTCGAAAAGATTTTTAAAAACTAGATGAGAACAAAACCTTAACTGCAAAGTGAAAGAAAACAAAACAAAATCTTAACAAAATGAGACAAAGCCAAATGCCCTTATCAGACACAGCCCTATACTACAAAGTTCTCCTTGGAAGGAGAAGACTGATTTGTGACAGTCAGTAGTCATGTTCTTAATACGTTACTGGAAGGTGATAAGACACAGTGATAAGAAGAGCAGTGTAAGAACTTCCACAGAGCAGAGATTTCATTGACTGTGATGTGTGTCACTGGTGATAACAATGAAAATTCGCCACGCTTATAACCACCTCATGATGCTGGGCAGATTACAGAAGTAGTAGGTGCATCTTTATTTACTGGTTAGCTTTCATGAAAATGGTAGGAAAAAAGATATGATAGTTACTTTGGCTTTCTCCTCCACGCAAGAGTAATTAAGAAGACACTGACAAAAGGACAGTATTTCTGACTGGAAAGATTTAATTTAGATCAGTGAATAACACTTTCAAGAATACCAAAACGCTTCAGGCTTTTAAGGCTCTCTACAAAGTGTTTTTACTACATGTAATACAGCATGCTACCAGACCCTAGAGCTAATGACTAATGAGCTAGATCCTATGTCACCTTGTTGAGAAGCAGGATTAATTAGTCTAGCCTTAACACCATACTACCAAGGCTTTTGGCTTCTGGGATCTGTGCAAAAATGGCACTGTTTGTGATACATAAATGTACTGTGTCTTGGAGTTGGCTTGCAGTGCTCTCTTACGGTACAGACACCTTCAAGCATGAGGACTCCTAACACTGATTGAGGGAAACTCGGGCTTTTATAGGTATATAAGTTGGTTTGGAAAGTAAGACTTAGACATCTCTGAAAAAAATTGTTAGAGATCCAAACTTTGACAGAGATCCAGGCAAGGGGCTATAGATCTGAAGTGTGAAGCTTGGCACTCAAAGTAAGATTTGATGCAATCTAAATGAAAGAAATTTCAGTGGCCTTTCTGGATAAATGCTGATAATTTTCAAGCTCGTAGGAATTTCAGTACACAATTAATCTTTTCTTGGTACATCTAATTGGAGACTGCAGCTGTAAACCAGTACAGCTCCAGTATGTATTTTGCAGTAAGGAAAAGTTCTACATTATTCTTAAACAATTGTGTTTCCCCTGCAGTTCCTATTTACAACATATAGGCTCTTGTCTTGGCGTTTTTTTGGAAAACTGGAATCTCCTCCACTTCAAGAGTTTTGACTTCAGGTCATCAGCTAGTCTGAACTACTCCATTCTAATACCCATTTTCTAGCAGTTCTGGAGGAAAGTGGTGTTGCTTCTACATTAAATTTGGCTTCTTTGTCCAAGCAAGTTTTGATCTTGTAATACTGTGATTCTGAAGCATTTTTGCAACCAATTAATTTTGGATTTTTTTTTAATGCTGGATTTTTTTTTATTTCCAAAGAGAAGGCTAGTTTTTCTCCATTAAATGTGGTGGCACCATGGTGTTTCAGAACTTCCTTCTGTGAACTAAAGAACTGAGTATCACTTTTCCACATTGCAGATGGTAACTGTTCTAAAATCCACAATTGTTTTTAAGAATGTGGATATCCAAAACCTACCAGTGATCACTGTCCAAACTGTACAAAACAGGCTAGCCCTCTTTTGTTATGGTTTAAATAAGCCTACTCTGTCTACCTTCCTATTTCAGTGAAACAACCAGTTTACATGACCTGAGACTTTGGTCCATACATTTTTACATTTATGTCACTATGGCTGCAACTGAGGTAAGACAGACTCTCCAGTAAAATTAAGACACAGTCAGCAGAAGCATTAAAAGAATTGTTTTTTTTATTCAAATCCACATGGGAGTTAATTAAACAAACAGACTCCTTGATGTTTATCTGTAGAGAGGGGAAACCAACAGAAAAACAAATCTTTTCTTACAACTGACCTTTTCTTTTAGAGTGCGCCCTTTTGTTCCTGTGAACAGCCAAGCTGCGTGTACTCTGCCCAGTGAAACTTTGAGAGTAAAAATAGAGAGTAAGACTCCACCCAGCAGTAATTTAATGTATTAATATGAAGGTCTGTCAAAACAGATTCTCCTGGCAAAGAGTTTCCCAAGGAATGTTCTTAAATATTATTATTATCTGAGTGTTACATTAACCCTTTCTAATAATTCCTTCAAAACATGTCTCTTTTATTATCTCAGGCTTCTCATTTAATTTCCTTAGTATATACCAATCTGATATCACCTATTCAGATTTCTGTCAATCTTCACTTTGGGAAGACATTGTTAGTAGCCACCATTTAAACAATTATTGTTTAGTTTTTGCTAAGTACAGTTAGATGTTGTGAGGGCTAAAATATTAGTGCTTAACATGTATTAGAGTTGCATAGCTGAACCAGATGTAGCAATGATAATGATTGTTGAGAGGAAGAGCTGATGGACATAGCACACCTGAAGAACAGTATGAATTACACATATTCAAAAGGACTTCAAGGACTGACTCTCATTACATGTCTTTGGGCCTCCTAGAAATTCTGTGACAGTTAAAGTAAAAAACAAAAACAACAACAACAAAAAAAACCAAAACAGAAGTAACAACCGTTATCCTGCATTTAAGTCCTAGAAGGAGGCCCACTTTGCATTCCCAATGACAGCTGCCGATTTTGTGGTTAGGGAAAAACAAAGTCCAGGTCACATGCCAGTCTCTAAAATATCTTCTTGGAGAACATTACTAATTTTGTAGTATTGTTTATACTACTTTGCATAGATCTTTATATTAGACTGCAGATGTCAAGACATTCTTGCAGCTGTGGCTCAAGAACGCTGGAAGTTTTAGAAGTAGCTTTTTATATGCATATACTCATTTCCTTGTCACAGCCTATTCTACCAGCAGAACACAGAAACAAACAAACAATAAAACACAGTGAATACAGCAAGGTAAAAGTAGTAATGTGTATACCTCTACAAAAAAGAATATACTATTGTCACAGAATATGTACTTCAAAGTGATTTAAAATAAACAGTGTAAATCCTTGTAAAGCTATACATTTCAATATCAGAATATCTTTGATTTAGCTGAAACTTGATCATAATCAGCTGAAATTAAACTAAAACAAACAAACAAATTCACATTCCACTGTTTTTTCTCATCAGTTAAACTAAATTGGATTAAACTTCTCAGATTTTAAAAGTGTATTTTCCATTGGAGGTGAGAGAGTCCCAACTCAGCACTATCAGAACAGAAAGAAAAAGCTAACATCACCATTTACCACACAATTTTGAAATTAGCTCATTCTCCAAAAGAAGGCAATGGTCTCGTCTGTGAGAATTAGTTGGTCCTAGCACCACAGCCTATCATGTATTTCCAGACTATGGCCTCAACCACTTTAACTAAGACAAGACGGCTGCTATGCTTAGGACTATAAATTCAGTTTGCAAATAATTCTTACCATGTTGAGGAAAAAAAAAAAAGAAAAAAATCAACAAAAAACGCCCCCAGAAAACGGTGAAAATAATACTGTCTACATGTACATATATAATAGTTGGCAAGGCAGAATTTCCCTTCTGAATGAGAGATACTTTAGTGCTTTCCAAGCCAGTCCACAATAAGGACAATGCTGTTTTTTAAAATCCTATTCCTTGTTTTTATTGCACATGACATATTACATTGTGCTGCAGAGTACGTGGTGATGATAAATTCCCTGGTTATTTAATTGTGATCCTTCAAAAGATTTGAAAGGGAGCACTTTATTTCCATTTCTTTAATTTACTAGTTCTTTAGCTGATGATTTTATTAACCCTTGTGTTTGAGAACTGATGCTTAACAAAAAAGAAGAAAAGGCCCTTGGCAGTATTGTGAGGGCCTGGAACTGAATAATGCACTTTAATAATGAGGGATAGAGCTATGGCTTTTGCTGATGGCTGTGACCGGCTCTGTGACCTGATTATGTCGCAGAGTGTCAGCAGCTGAGACACTACAAAAGTGAGCGCATCCCATCAAATCTATCTCCATTGTAATCACTCGCTCTGCTGAGAGGCTTGTTAGGAGCAGGGAATCCATCAGGCCTCATTAGCACCATTTACCATCAAGAAGCTCAAAGAGCAAACGTGTACCCTCTCATCAGAATAATGAGAATCAAAGTACTCCTATTATCTAATTGGATCAACAATGCCTCTCTCTCCATTTAGTTTTCTAAGATACTTGTGGACTACAGCTCTCAAAAATTAGTTATTCTTGCTAATTGCTGGGGTAGAACTGTCCAAGGTTTTTCATATACAGAAGATTTTTGTATCTAAAGAGCAAGTCATGGGCACAATGAAGGCTGAGTTCCTTCAAGGGCATGCTTGGATTCTATGGATGCTATCTCTGTTAAATTTCTTGTTCAGCTGAAATATGCACTGTACAATTACACCATACTTAAACCCTTTTCTTATTAACCTACCAGGAAATACAGTGTATTGCTCTCTTTAACCACAAAACAATTCATAACATCAACAGCTCTTGTCATACTACTTTTTCACTCCTTAAGGTAAAAATGGTATTTTGTAACTGTTGAATGAGGATTAATTTTTTTTTCTCCCAGTTAAACAGCTCACATCTTTCTAAAAATGAAACCGATCTTACACAGCAGCCGTGGTTAAATGCATTTGATTCTGCTGATGTCAAAAGACTTACGTGAATGTAATTGATAGACAATTTAGTTCTATGTTTTAATCAAGTAAAAACTTGCTTGTAGGTAGCATTTATAGAATCCAGATGCATCAGCCACATTTCCATATTTTTATCAATCCATCTCTTTGCAAAAGAGCTAAAAAAACTGTTAAAATAAACATATCATGTACTTAATAGACAAAGGAAACACACTCAAGTCTCAATATTTCCATTGATTTGCAGATAAAAATAGAGGAGTTTCTGGTTCTTATAAGGAATTGAAGTGCAGAAATGGAACTATGATCCTACTATTAGGGCAGGCTGACGCTGAAGGGTGCAAGGCCTCACTTTGAAATCAGAGTGTATCAACTGACAAGGTAGATTCTAGCATTTCTGCTACCCTTGCCTTTACACTTAATATATAAAAGCCCAGTCCTGCAAACGCTTCCTGGAAAGTGCTGAGGGCAAACAGAATATAAGCAGTGTTACATGGGCCAATAGCTCTTCATAATATGCCTCTGAAAATGAAAATTTGATTTAGAGTCTTCTATCTGTACTATATCAAATTAATCAGGTGATCTAGACATATTATTCCAATGGATTAGATCTCCTTTCTACAGTAGTCTTGGAGAGCTCTGGTATTACAGTTCATATTGCCATCCAAAGGAACAACAAATCATATAATCATTGTGAAAGCAAGAATGAAAATATTAACAAATGCACAGCATAAATATTTGTTAAATATATATAATTTTTTATTGAGATTGTAAGAACTCTTAGGCTATTGGGAATTAAGGCCATGCCATATGTCATTTAAAAGATCATTTCCCTAAATTTGCCATAGGATCTTTGATTTGACCTACAGCTTCCTGTCTCCTGGGTTTACTGATCATTATATATTTAGCCAGACAGATGGACATTAATAAGCCCTGACTTTCTATAAAAGGAGCAGCATATAATTACAAAGACTGCACATACAAGCAGCCTGATAAGTCACCCAGCGTTATGGTTGCAGGAAGGAATTTTGGGTGTCACACTTGCGATTCTTTGAAGAAGGCAATGTTCAAAGGGCAGATTCTTAACACATCATGGAAATACAGCTCCTTAATGAGGTCCAAATAGATCATTCACAAATTGAGGCATCTCACGTTACCATTCACTTATGTTCTCAATTTTGAAGAAACAAAGCAAAGACCTTTCAGTCTTTGCTTAGCTTCTATTATTTTATTTGCAAGGAACGTAATTTAATTTATGGAATGTAATTTAAGTATACTGAATAGTCCTGTTTTGCAGACAGATAATTTCAGAAGTGTGCTGTAAGCAATGTGGTTTTACACTGAATATTATAAAAAAATTGGTGTTATTTTACCTACTTAATATTTATTTATATTGCAGTGATATCTGCAGTACTGATTATAAATCAAGAAACATTTGTAAAAATAAGTAATAAAAAGACAACCCTTAATTAAAAGAGCTAGTCAGTCAGATTCTGTAGTTTCATCCAAAAATAGTGGAATATTCTTCCTTTCTGTGTAACCTGTGGAATTATTGGACTTCATATTATATGTGGAATAAACAAGGCTCAGTCTGATGGAATCTGTAGTTTCATTCAGTAATATAGTCACAGTAGGAACTTTTTTTAAACATGCAATGAATGTCTACACTTTATTCATGTTTTCTAGGAAGAACATATAAAGGAAAAGCTACTGAATAACTAGTCTGGGTTTATATCTTCAGCTCTTACAATGATCACTTTTGGTGCCAAGTGCCTCATGTGAGTGGTGATTGTGAACCATCTCTGGAGCACAGATAGAAACAAGCAGGTTTGTAGGTTGGAGCTGATCTGAGTATGAGTTATAGGTATTATAACCAACTTCTCTTCCAAACCAATACCCCATCCCTCCAGAAATCTTAATAGGCTTTTGAGAGCCTCCATTTAAAGCTGGCTGCATAAAATGATCCTTTGATGAAAAGGGATTGAAACAAGGGTTAAAGTAGACATTGAAAGGTTATTGTAGAGGGCACATTGTTCATACAATCCTCCTTTAATATGTGTGGTGTGCACCTGCGATAAGATGATTCATTAGATAAGGCCTCACTTTGACAAGCTCCATCGTTCAACCCTCGGGGTAGTGATGGAACAATTCTGCACCCACCCAGTAAATATAACAAGGTCAGCATTTTTTTTTTTCCTGGGACTTAGATGGGGATAGTGAAGCTCAGGATGCATCTTTGTTTATGAGTTATGCTAAAAAATGGGGCACATTCTATAAAGTACTGTCTTTGATTTTCAATGGGCAAAATTTGAAAATACACCCCCTGTTCCAATTCAATAACATGACAATGGAAAATTATCAGGAAAAAAACCATACTTTTCATGGGTTTTTTTTGTTCCCTACAGAAAACAGTGAGAGTAGAAACTAAACTTTCACATATCACACAAGCTGCATCATTGCAATAAATGTTTACCAGGGCCTAACAACCACATAAGCACTCCTGATATCACTGGACACCTAGTTCGTCAGGCTTAGAATAATGACATACAAATTACTCAGTTATCTGCTCCAGTCATAAATTATACTGACAGATTTGCTACAGCAATTTTATGCAAAAAAATAGTTGTGCTAATATCATTTCTAGTAACTGAAATAAAGAATGACAGTGGCCACAATATGAAAACTACTTAAGCATGTTGCATCAATAGAATTATTTACATATATGAATTCAGATGCATATATTTCTGGATCATACTAAGATCAAAACTGAAATACTTCATAACAAATAAGAATATCTCAAATACAAGTAGTATACAATTCATATTTTAGACACTCTATAAACTTTGCTCAAATTTCTGTTCAGAAAATTTTAAAACAAAAGTTTCTTCTGAATTTGCATTGCAGACTGATAGATTCACTGCAAATTGCTTGATTTAGTTAATCAGCAAATAAGAAACCCACCCAGTTAAATTGATCACGGATATCTCATTAAAATTTAACTTGGGTTCCTTTACTGAAAGTATTTAATACCTTAGTAGAAATGGTTCACAGTGAAGTAATACCAAAATGCTACAGTTTACAAAAAGTCTTGTCTTAATAGCACAATAGCATATTTATATAGTTGTCTGTTACTACACCTGTACAAGTGGAACAAGATATCTGGTACATTTATTGAGAATCACAGGGTTACTGGACTTTCAAATATTGTATTATTGCACTATTTTGATGTTTTCAAAAGGTTGGATTTGAAACAAAACAAAACAATCTCTAATCCTTTTCCAGCTTGAAAAGGGTTTCCATCAGTGCCTAACTTATTTCCACTTCTCAGACTTCCCATTTCTTCCCTTGTCTGGCAAATCAATATTTATTTACCTTCAATATGTGCACTTTTAAATTGCTGTCATACAAGTGGAACTCATTTTGGTCCCAAGATCAGTCTGCCATCAGAATTCACTGCTTCCTCCATCTTCTACTCACCTGTCCTTGTGCATTAGTGACGAGTTGACCTGTGACCCCCTGAAGACTGGAGAGGGCATTGCCAAAAGCCTGGGAGCTTGCTATTGAGCCCATGGCTGCTGCTGCTGCAGCCGCTGCTGCTTGACTTGCTAGTGGATTGTTAACCAGCTGAAAAAAGAAAGAAAAGATCATGAAGAAACCCTTGACAAACACAGAAACGCAGAGTACTAACCGAATAAAACAAAGGCGATTGTGCTCACATAGGGAAAAATAATCTGGCTACTCAAAGAGCTTGAGTAGTTTTGAGGGGTTCTTATTTCTCAGGTTCTTGTCTCTTTGACAACAAATGGTTTCAAAACAATCCAGAGGAAGTTACATGTTAAAACTGAAGGATAAAGCTTCCTCTTTAAAAAAAAAAACATTTTTTTCTTGTGAGTTCTGCGTGTTGTATTTCTTTAGGTTCTACATTCTAATGTCACAGATGTAGCAGCTTAATCTTTCTGTTTACAGCAATTAGTGAAAAATTAGCATTTTATTTGAATGCGAGAGGGATATTTGCTTGGGATATTTAGAAGAGAGACTAACTAAAGTCCCCAAAATGAAGAAAACCTGGAGCTCCTTTTAATTTATATCATTAAAGATTCAGACTCAACATCTAGGTAAATCATAGCATGAGTCTCAACTCTGTGATTAAGTTCAATAGAAATCAACTACAAATTCAAAAATGTCTATTCTGGATTGCAAAATCTGTTGAAAAGTTGCTAAGCAACTTGCTGTTTGTCAGCTGCAAATGATTAAGACTGACATAGGTAAGTTTTCAGGAAGTGAGTTGTAATGCCCAGTTCAGTCTGGTTTACCCGGGCGCTCCATATAAAGCACAGAGCACACCCGTGGCTTTACTCTTTTCTATCACCACTTAAGTTTATCAAACATGTGAAAGGTGTGTTCCCCTGTCAGAATGAAATGTCCTTTGGGAGATGCCTTGTTCACTGGATCATTTTAAATTTTATATTTTTTCATCCTCTTCTGAGAATGAACAAATTTTCAAAAAAATGCTGGGAACTTTTCCTTAGGCTGATGTGAAAATGCAGAAGCTAACTCAGAAAAACTTGACATTTGAGTTCAAATTAAAAGGAGTTCCAAGTCTTTACATGAAAAGAAAATTTACAATCCTATAGAAATGGAAAGTCACAGACCCAGTTAGGGATGTGCTCTACAGACAGGCTCTGCTTCAAAATAGGCTATAAAAAATTAACCAGTGATTAGAAGATGTTTTAAGCATGTTACAGATATGAGGAGTGTGTATGTTATTGATGTTTAGAAGCTCATCAGTAGAAGATGTCAGATATGGTTATAATCTATGCTTATAAGAAACCTACTTGTCTGTTGAACGTTACGAAATCTACAACAATTGATTGGTCATACATTAAAACATCTATTAATCATTCATTAGCCCTTCATGAAGTATTTATAAATGGAACCTTGATATAAAGTGTTGCCTAAAGGGGTGCCTTGGGCACATCCAATCCCTCTAGAAATTGTAAAGTAAATAACTAAATAAAGATTAGTAGCAGTGCTAGACAGAAAAGATGACATTGTTGGAGGAAGTGTTTTGATTTGGAAAGAATTGTTATATGTATCTCCAAAACCAGCCCGCTGTACCCCATGGCAAGAAAACCAAGCAGGAATAAAGTACAAAGGGGGAAACAGCAAAAAACTACTTGATTAGGAGTCTTGAGGAGCTGCGGAAAAAAGCAAAGATGAGCACAACCACTGAGGCAAAGTTCAGTCTCTGAGTATAGAGTGCAGACAATTCCATTGCCTGTACAAGGTGTGAGCCCAGATGTAGGTGAGTGCAGCAGATAACAGATAGCAGAATAGATAAATCTGCCTATTTCTTGTTCAAAACAGATACATTTATTTATTCCCCAAATTAGAAGCTGGTAAATTCTGTCTTCCTCTATACCACTTTGTGGCCAGCAGTGGAACTTGGGGTAACCACCTTCAATCTGTAAATATTTGGAGAAAGGTCAGCAGCCAGACTGTATGACTTTCAGAAAAGGCCTTCCCAGTCGACACCCACAGATTTCTGCTTCTATGATACTACAGCATCTGACTATAAGTATAAATAATCTTTGCACAGTTATCTGACATCAGCTAATAAAATACACCAGCTTCTGTAGTTTACCTCTTCAGTCGCATCTAGGAAATTGTTTGCGGAGCATATGTAAACTTGTGAATCTGGAAACTGCAAAGGGTTAAAACCTTTTAAAAATCAGACTATCATCTCCCAGAATCTTCTTTTCATTTTTTTTTTCTGCTCCACTTTTCAAAAACGGTACATTTTCAAATACAACAATAAAATTTAATTACAGCAAACCCTGGAGACACTCAGGATTGCTTTTAGTTGCATCATAGAGATAAGCTACTTATTAAAAATGATGGCAGAAGCTATGATATGCATAGGTTCCCTGGGTAGTACTATGTTCCAGGAAAAATCACAGTGAATGGGCCAGCTCACAGGATAAGAGTCTTCCAAATGCATATAAAAACATCCCTATCTATTCATAAGTCTGATTAAGAAGAGGAGATACATTTTTCTTTGAGTGTTTTGGAAGCTGTTGACTGCAAGTTACACTTTACTAATTTGACCTCTTCTGTATCAAGTGCTAATTGGGGATGGAGAAATCCATCTCATTTCATTACATCTGGACCTCAAGGTAACTTCTGACATATTTTATCTTGCTCTCAGTTTAAATATAATATATATTTAATATATATTTTAATATATAATATATATTTTATATATATATTATATATATTTATATTATAATATATATTTTTATATATATATAATATATCTCTCTGACTTGAGAGATTTATTCCATTTCTCAATACGGGTTGGATCCCTGCGAACACTTAATAGAAATACGAGAAATATAAAGATGAAAGATCCCACAAGATGATCTTTTTATTTTGTTTCTGTATTTAAATAATGAGTTCATTTGGAGCTGTCAATTCCAGTGCCAAAGCTTCTGCTCCCACTCAAAACACCAACCATAACAGTGATCTCAGAGGAATAGGCGAGTTTTCTCAAGGATGCCTCTGTTAATGACATGATTATTTGGAGAAGTAAACTTTATGAGGAAGAATCTGATAATAACCGAGTAGCTTCAGTACATTTTTCTGACTTCCCAAAGCAGAACTTTTAAAGGAAAATTGTTTTGCTCTAACACAGCGTAGGAGCCATTCTACTGCAGGAAACAGAACTCACACAAACAAAACTACCCTGTATAATGATGGAGAAATGAAAGAGGCACTACTTTAAAGATCCAAAAACTGACACGTGATGTGAGATTTTTTAAGCTTAAGAAATAGTCTTCTTAAGGAACAATTTCAAGAAAAGTGTGGTAGAGTCACTGCAAAAAGCAGCTTCTTGAGAGCTATAATTACTTTTTTCTTCTGGAATAATGTTTTCTCCCCCTTTTTTTTCCAAAGCCAACTAAATATCTTGGTGAATTTGCTGTGAGAAACTGAACAACTGTTCATGTATTGCTGAATACAACATTGGATGTGATAGCCTAGGCAGTAATTTTACATTTCTCTTTAAAGTGCTTATCCTGTAGAATTTTCATTCCATTGGTTTGGCAATGAAAAAAAAATCATTTTTACTCATTACGATATCAGTCATTCAGCAAATGTATAGAGAAAAATAGATCATTTCACTGATGAAATGAAAAGCCAAAACATTTCAGAATACCAGAGCATTACGTGAAAAAATGTGACTGTAACCTGAAAGGTAAGGTCACTTTATGTAATGTTAGTATTAGAATAAAGTTAGATCTTGTAGCTTTTCTAAAGAATATCTTGGAGAGCCTAAGAGTGAAGATATTCTATCTGAATGCAGTAACAGTGGAGGGAGGGACATATTGTGGAACAACACCAAGTATACCTTCTTAGTAAAACTAAGAGTATCTGTGTTTTCCAGGAAGGCTTTTCTCATATTTTTGTATACCTCCTAGTTAGGAAATTAGTGTAGAAAAGCAAATATGTTTGATTAGAGATTGACAGATCCTCAGTTTCTTATGTTCTCAGGCAATCCTTTCACTAGAAAGCTTCACACAAGATCAGCTGCATTTGCCTAAACCAATGTTCTTCAAGGGACAGCAAACCCCTTTGATTTAAATAACCTCAGAAGTCGAGAAAAATTTAGCAATGGCTCTCAATCAGAAACACATGACAATTTTCTTTTCTATCCAGACTACGTGAAAAATGAACATAGAAATGAAATCTTTATTAGCACTGCATTTCCTTTTATAGGAATCCTTTACTATGAACTTATGCGAACTGTAAGTTTAGATTATGAGAAGAACTACACAATGGAGCAGTTGTCCACCCTGCAGTCCTTGGAGGATCCCACACTGGAGCAGATGCGTATTTCATGATGGCAGCTGTGACCTGTGGAGAGCCAATGCCAGAGCAGGTAAAAGTGTGCAGAGGAGGGAGCTGTTACAGGCGGACCATAGCCCCTTGACCCTTGCAGCACTGGCTGGTGGAGGCAGGAATGAAGGAGCAGAGATGAGCTGGGCATGGTGGGGAGGAAAGGTGTTGCTTTAGTGTTGGCCTTTTTGTTTCTCACAATCCAAGTACACTTTCACTGGTAATAAAGTAATTTTCCACAAGTTGATGATTAGAGGGCTGGAGCACTTCCACTATGAGGACAGGCTAAGGAGGTCTTCAGCCTAGAGAAGAGAAGAGTCTGAGGAGACCTTATAGCAGCCTTCCAGTACCTGAAGGGGTCTACAGGAAAGCTGGGGAGGGACTTGTTATAAGGGCATGCAGCGACAGGATGGGAAGAAATGGATTTAAACTGGAAGAGGGTAGATTTAGACTAGGTGTTACAAAGTGGTGAGACACTGGAACAGGTTGCCCAGTGAGGTTGTGGATACCCCCTCCCTGGAAGCATTCAAGGCCAGGCTGGATAGGGCTTTGAGCAACCTGGTCTAGTGGGAGGCGTCCCTGCCTATAGCAGGAGTTTGGAACTAGATGATCTTAAAGGTGGATTCCAACCCAAACCATTCTATGATTCTAATTTGAGTATTCTTTGTCAATTACAGTAATTGGTGAGCAGTCTCCCAGTCTCTATCCTGACCCATGGGCTTTCTCATCTTATTTTTCTCCCACATCCCACTGAGAAGATGGATGAGCAGTTGGGTGGGCAACTGGCTGTCAGCCGAAGCTAACCCAGCATGGCATCCCCTGCCAGTAACAGCAGACTGTATGTAGTAACAGCAGCACGAAAATATCTTCAACACCTTGCAGGCATAGGAGCAGAGCATTCCATATATATCCCCATATATTCAGTTTCTAAACATAAATGAGTTGATGAGAAAGTACAGTTTCCCTGGATGTTCTCAGTGGCTCTTCTGGTAAATTCACTGCATAGCATTGATGGTTATATTCCTAATTGTTTTAAATATGCGTGTATACCTTCTAACAATAGATAGCTCCCTGGACCCGAAGGAATTAAATTCCTGAAGGAATTTTAAAAAAAGACACAGGAAAGACTGATTCAGCTTAATCCTGGGAAAGCACCTAGATGTCACAGGGGTGAGTAGCAAAGAAATATTTATAATAATCAACAATAAGAAGACCACTAAGTCAATATATAGAGTTTTGCAGATAAATTTTCAACTGTGGGTGCCTGCACTCTGTCAGTTTATCTTTAGAGTCTTAAGCAAAAATAAGTCATATTTTCAATAAATTTGTGAGCATGCAGATCCCAAGAAATGCAAGCAAGAATCAATAAGTAACACAAAACAAAATAAGTTATTTTATACAGAAGGATACTATGGCCCAACATTTCGGGAGCACTATATATTTCAGATTACAGAGACTTTTTTTTTTTTAATTTTGATACCACCCCACCCCCCAGCATTCTGTTTTGTTTATGTAATAGGATAATTACAACATTTAACTTTTATAAATGAACAACAGGGTAAGATGTCCAATAAAGTGGCTGTCATAGAGCCTAATCATGCATAACTCATGTAAATATGCCCCAGCAGGCAAATGCTTGAAGCAAATCCCAAATTATGAAAAAAATGTATCTGTCAACAACTGTTATTTCTACAGAGCTAGGATATGAACAGCCTTTATACTATGCAATATAGTTACAATAACCAACCCATCCAGTAATGCACAGGTCTGTATTTGCAAATGCTTGCAGATAGAGTTCTAAATAGGTTGCTTAGACAGACATTTTAGTATATGCACATATCTCAGATATTTATGTGCAGAATACAGTGTAGAGACAAGGATCCTGGAATATCTGAAAGCACTGACTGTCAGGGACACTTAAAATATCTGGTTCTCACAGACACTTAATGTGCTCATTATATACATTTATTGTGGCTGAGCTACTTGCTGTCTAAATCTATGCTGAATTTTCTATCATGAATAAGTACTGATAGTGGCATCAGTGATGTGACATGACTTGATTCAATGCAAAGTGACGCGACCTGAGGTGATGGGAAGCACGCAGCACTCATGTACACCCTGATATGACATGGGGAGAGGACAACGCACAAAATTTCTCACAGTACCTTGTAAACAAGGTACTGCTAGTCAAATCAGAATAGAGCCATGGCAAAGCAAATTAAGAGCAGAGTTTCAGGACCAAACTGCTGGCAACGTGAATAATGAAGAAGATATTAGGACAGAGGCAAGGCATGAGTGGAAACCACCATAGCCATTTTTATTTCTGCTCCATTAGAGATGGAGAGAAAAGAGAGTAAAGGGAATGAGAGGAAAGGGATCCTATTTGGGTCTATCCATATGAGATAAGGTACATAGAAGATGCTAGCATGTCTGTTCTTGCGTCATTTATATTTAACAAAAAGAAAAGGAAAAAAATAAGTATGTATATACAGGCAGGCAACAAATAATATATTAGAAATATTGAAAAAACATGTAACTACAAAGAGCAGCTGACTGACTCCTTTAGCAGTTGGTCAGTACTTTCAGACTACCCACACACTAGTTTTGTGGGTTCCTAAGACATTGCATTTATCACTTTTACTTACTGAATGTTTCTGATCTGCATCAGCTGACACACACTGTCCCAGATTTGAATTAAACAATCACCTTCATTGAGTATGGCTAGCTACCTTTATGTTTGAGGGCTCTTTGAAACATCTACAATTGTATATTTCATGCATCATGTAAATGCACAGTAGATATAAGGAATTTACATCATAGAATCATAGAATATCCTGGGTTGAAAAGGACCTCAAAGATCATCTAGTCTCAACCTCCCTGTTGAGTGCAGGGTCACCAGCCACTAGACCAGGCTGCCCAGAGCCACATCCAGCCTTGCCTTGAATACCTCCAGGGATGGGGCATCCACAGCGTCCTTGGGCAACCTGTTCCAGTGCATCACCACCCTATGTGTGAAAAAACTTTCTCATTCTATCTAACCTAAATCTCCCCTGTCTCAGTTTAAAACCATTCCCCCTTGTCCTATCACTATCCACCCTTGTGAACAATCGTTCCCCTGCCTGTTTATACTCTCCCTTCAAGTACTGGAAGGCCACAATGAGGTCGCCCCAGAGCCTTCTCTTCTCCAAACTAAACAAGTCCAGTTCCCTCAACCTTTCTTCACAGGAGAGGTGCTCCAGCCCTCTGATCATCTTGGTGGCCCTCCTCTGAACTCGTTCCAAGAGCTCTGCGTCTTTCTTGTACCGGGGGCCCCAGGCCTGGACACAGTACTCCAGATGGGGCCTCACAAGAGCCAAGTAGAGGGGGACCACCACCTCCCTCTCCCTGCTGGCCACTCCTCTTTTAATGCAGCCCAGAACACTGTTGGCCTTCCGGGCTGTCAGCGCACGCTGCTGGCTCATGTCCAGCTTCTCGTCCAGCAGGACCCCCAAGTCCTTCTCCCCAGGGCTGCTCTCAAGGGAGTCATCTGACTTTATGAAATTTTACAGCTGTACTAATCATAAATTGCATCAGTGAGACAGAAGAGTATTGAAAAAAAATGTGAGTTCTTTCATTTTCCAAGAAGTTCCTGTGTGTGACAAGCATGAAAGGAAAGAGCATCTCCTAAACTTTCTGAAAGGGGTTGCCAATCAGCTCATTTCATGTTGATTAGTTTCTCTGTGTTTGTCTATTTTAGAATGATTTATCTGGCTTCTGAAAGATGTTTTCCCCACAAGAAAAATGGTTACTTCAGGGCTCTCTTGCTGCTAAAAAATGAACTCTTATTGAAAGGAAAGTGCCATCTGTCTTCTTAGATAAGAGCCCAGAACTTGGGTCTCCATGATCTAGCTTCTGTAGAAAGTGTGTCAATTGTGAGACACCACAAATCAATCTCTTGAATCTAAAACATTTATTTGCCTTTAATTTGAATGTGTGAATGGCACAAGTACATGCAAATGTGACAATTTGCATATATAAAGGATAACGAACCTACAAATGTTAAAAATGCCATGTGAGGTCACATCATGAAAATATGAGAATTCACATTGGGTATTTGAGAAAATCTTTCTAAAAGTCTTGTTTTACAGTACAATATGCAATCCTACTATGCATGCCCTGATTGTTTTATTTGAATATTCATTTTAAAACCCAGACTGTTAGGTAAAGTCCTTCAAAGACTAAGTACTTACAAACACATTTCTGACTGAGTACATCTAACAGATTCTTTAAAAATTGTATGCCAGCTGATCTGCTCATTTTCGAAGCTGGAAATACATCTGGATTTTTTCATTTATTTACAATGCAATAGCATCACTGAAAAGGTCTGCCACCATGTAAGCCAAGTGCTTACACTGAAGTCTCATTGACTTGAATATGGGCACGATCAGATCTCCAAGTGAAACTGTGTGGCATATTTTTCTTTTTGCTGCTTTCAGCTTCCAGCTTGGCCTTAAAAGACACATCAATTTGATTCAAAATGGTGTAGATGACTTCTGAGTGCAGTGGAAAGATTAATGGCAAAGACAGAGGTCAGTTCAAAATCCAGATCTGATTCTGAATTCAGGAACCTAGAAAGTGGGAAAAATTTAATGCTCTGCAGTATCTTCAGTTCACCTAAAATTAAAATGACTTAAACACCATAATTGGTGCCATGTGTTTGAGAAGTCATCTGTATATTTTCAGAGTTTGCATGGAGAGTGTATGAGCTACCGAGTCAGTTGAGAAATGGATTTTTAATTATAAGCTTGAGTTTTGCAGAAATCTCACTATATAAAATGAGATTTGAGAAGCATGAACAAACTTGAAACAAATGCTTCATTTGAAAACCCTGAAGTCAAATTCACAGTTCTAATAAAGTTAATGTAAGGAGTGAGTGATTGCAGTGAAAAACAAGCAACCTGATTGAAAGTCCATGTGAGGGGAAGGAGTATGCAAAAATGGATACTGAGGGTTCCCTAAGAAGGCCACTATTAACATTTTTCTTCCTGCTTTATTTTAGTACTTTACTACAGTTTTGAGTGTCCAGTGATGGACAGGGACTTTGTTCAACTCTTTGCTGTCTCTGTGTCAGTGGAGGGTTATCTCTGCTGCTCCTTTCCTTAAGACAGAGCAAGGTACACATCTGAGGCTGTGGCCATTCTATGATTCTATGATCTCCTTGTGCTGCCACTATGTGGGCATACTGCATCTCAGCTAGCGGCAACCTGCAGCCACATTCACCTCTGGAAGGCTTGACTGTAACCATAAGAAGCCACCAGCTGCCGGAGGATAGAACACAGAACTTAAAAAACTCTCTTGTACATACATACACACATTATTCTCTTTTTCACAAGTAGTCCTGCTCTGTATGTAAATCTACATATACCCGGGTAACTACTGCATATTTAACATGACAAAAATTGTGCCTTTGGTGTATTTCCTACACAATAAGAAAGGAAGAAGGGTTAATAGTGCAATGCACTCATATTTGAAACATTTCCACATTCTCTCCCTGGCACTTCCATCTGATTTGGTGGCAGAGAGAATCCTGCTCCCCACATGAGCCGTACATCCTGCCTTAGGAACAGCGAGGAGCTGGGCTGGGCTGGTGGCAACTGGGTGATTCCAGGTTTAATTTGGGGAATGCTCTTCTGAGAGGTGCAGAGAACTCATTTACCAGTTATTTTAAAATCACTCATTGCCCTGAAAGCTTTTTTTTTTTTCTCCAGCTATGTCTCACCTTTCTAGAACTCCAGTAGTTTTTTGTGGCTTGGTTGCTTTTTTTCTTTTCTCTTTTTTGGGGAGTGAGTGGAGTCCTTTTACAGAATGCAGTTTTCTGTCTGATTTTACTTATTTCATTCCTTTTCTCTGACCTCTTATCTCCAGCCAGTTTGTTCAAGTCACTCTGGACCTGGTTGCAATAGCTCTTCCATATGGGAGTTCGCGCAGAGCTGCAAAAGCAGCACTAAATCTACTGCATTTGTAATGCTGCCATATTAATTCCTAATCAATTTCAAAGCTGTATTTGAAACTCACATATTTCATCTCAGCAAAATCAAAATAACATCAAGTTGCCAACAGCAAATGAAACTTGGAAATATAATTAAAAACATATAGGCTAGCAATGTATTGTTTCTGAGGTCTTTGTAATTGCCATGGCGCTAGGCACTATAAATTGATGGCAAGAGGGTATATGAAACTGAGATCCTCTTATAACAAAAGCATAGCTCCATATTGCTTGAGGTAACAGAAGAACTGCTGGTAGCTGAATGTGAGTGATGACTGCAAGTATAAATGGAGGATTTTTTTTTGCTGCAAGGATCAATTCCAAAGTGGTTAAAATCTAAGCCTGAGATCCTGCAATGACTGCTTGAAGTTAGACTGTATGCAAGTCCAAATACAATCCTGAGTAAACCCAAGAGCGTGTGTTAGTGTGTTCTTATGACTGTGATCTGTCTGCTTCACAGATAAAGAAGAGATGTGACATACTCTGTGTTACACATGTGATTACACAAAGTCACATGCAAATGTTAATTTTCTCCTGTGCTGATAGTACTGCATATTAAACAAAAGTCATGGCAAGATTTAGCTCCTATCACCCTTTTTTTGTATGGAGGGTGAATGTCAGAAAAAAAGCCTGTGTTATTATTCAGTATCTGCTACTGGCTGAATGCATAGCCTGGGGAAAGTCTAATTATCATTTATAATAAATAATTTCCTCCATATTTATTATCAATGGAAATCTACTCATAGACAAGGAATTCTGCTATATGGGCAAAAATATGTAGCATCTTTTTCAGCAGCAGCTCAGCTTACAATCAGAATGTCTGTAGCTTTTTCATTAAATTCATTATTGCCTTATTGTACCTAGAATCTTGTTCTTCCATAAGGCACTGTCAATAGACAGACGAATTTCTTCATGTTCTAAGTATTTCCTACTTTTACCTGTAGACTAGATTCACAAAATATTTATGGGCCCTGTAGCATTTCTTGTGCTTTACAAAACAAGAGTCTTGTTGTTTTTTTGTACTAAAAATAATGCAAGTTCTATGTTCTTGGTCTGATTCTGATTTTTCTCTGTGTTGATATAAAGCTGGTGTAAGTGTAATGAGGTCAGTAGAGTTGCAGTTGGGTAAAATAGAAGTAACTACTATCAGAATCATCCCCTTTAGTTCTTATAGGCTACAAATCTGCTGATAGAAGGGAAAAAGTTGAAAAAAAAAAACATTTGGATGTGAAATTCTGGTGTTAGTTAATTACACTGATATTTTGTTTAAATAAAATCTGCACCAGAAATATGGTTCATCTTCTTTTTTTTTTTTCATTTTAACTTTGGCATTTAGGCCATTGTGAACTACAGAAGTCATTCACTGAAGTAGGAAGGCATAACATGTATACATCTACAGATGTTGAAGTAATAAGTTTTTCTATTTGCAGACTCAAAAATTCCCTCCAAACACCCTACCAGCCCCCTCAAAAAAAAAAGCCCCAAAACAATAACAAAACTCAGCTCAGGTGGATCTGAAATGAAATGAAAAAAAAAAAATGGAAAAGAAATAAACTGTAGGTCACATGAAACATTTACGGTAGACCAAAATGATTTCTTGAAAGGAAATTTAAGGTAGATCACCCTCACAGATGGATGTTTTACGATCGAGTGGAAATACTTCAAAGAAATAATTCTTATGTGCCTTTTTCCTAATCTCCCCCCCTTCTGGCATGGTAAGAACACATATGTGTTCTTAGCTATTTGCCAAAATATTTATTTGGAAAGAGCACAGTCTGTAGGTCTTTTTGCAGCCACTGGTATAGGCAGGTGTCACTGGTAATCCTGTCAGTAGAAGAGGTAAACCAAGGATCAAAAATGATTTTGTAGGCAATCTAGTCAGAAAATGTAGTTCTTCTAACATATCTCAAAGAAGGCAGAACGTGTGGTGAACTCAGTCTGACTGCAGTTAAGATGGGATTTTCTCACTACACCTAATGTTCATATTGTACATGCAATATCAGGCCAGTGATTATTAGGAGGTAGAGTAAAAAAAACACAAACTGCAGGGCACTTGTCTGGTTTCTTACCACAGTGGGAGAAAACAAATAGAAAAGGAATGGAGCAGTTTTAAGGAAATATTACTTGATTACAAAAGGAGGGTGCAGTCATTCTGCATTGAATTGTTCCCTCTTTCAGCTATGGCAATCAGAAGGCAGGTCACAGTCCTCTTAACTTTAGCTCAGAGATTGACAAGGACTCTGACTTTCAGAAGACCTGGTGAACGTCCATCAGCTAGAAGAGGCAAACAAGTTGAACTATCTAAACCAAACCAGAAATTGATGCTTTTGCATGGTTCCAGGAGCTAGTTGTTTTGGTTGTGGATGAAAGAGTCATGTGAGAGTGCTGAGGTGGAATTTTCTTTCTCACTGCTGAAGATCATGAGTGAGTTGAGAATAGCAGGTTGTTAGGGCACCTGATCTGATCTGCAGGGAGTGAGGGACGAGGGTCTGTTTGGCAAGCTCAATACCACTCAAGGGCTCCCTTGCGTTTCCACTATTGAATCCCTCACCAGGAAAGATCAAAAGTCTTCTCCCCAGCGGTCTGACAACTACCTAATTTAAAGCAGATTTACCTGGTATACTGCTAGAAGTCCAAAATACTTCCTTTGATGTCAAGAAAATTACTCTGGTTATTTAAACAAGTGTCAGAGAAATCTGACCTCTGTCTTCTTGTTCCTAACTAATATTCATCCAAAAATAGCGTGCCTCTTGAGAGTCATCAGTGTAACAGGTGGAGTCCCATGGAGGTCAGCATAATTGCACCAACTTACAGCATGGAAGAATTTAGCTCACTGATACCGGCTCATGAAAAATAAATCTGAAACTTTAAGGACATTAAAAACAGTGTTAAAACAGGGTGCTTTATACAGTAATTATAAGGTTATTTATCAGTAATTCAATCTACTGAGGGTGAAAATATCTTTTTTATTTTTGCCTGTGATGGTAATAATTCTCCCTGGCATTTGTAAAAGCAACAATAGCTTTTCATTGATTTTGCTTAAAAGGAAAGTTCAGGGTTAGAAAATTAGTATTTCATGTGGAAACATGAAAAACTTTCCAAAATGTATGTGATGAAAATAGTAATAATTATGTTTGAGGAGGAAGGAAATCTTGTGATTAGGGTCTCTGGGCAGAGGCCTGGAAATCTCACTAGGGGTCCAATTCTTCCATATATTTTCCCTTCTTTAATTTCCTGTCTGAAAAATGAGAATAAAAAAAACCTGCCTTTCTTTGATCCTGTTTATTTGTTTTCTTTTTAGATAATACACATGAAAGTCCATTAGGACTGGATTACGTATGCATGTGTACTGAAGTAAGGCAAGAAGCAAATTAAAACCAATTTCCTTATTTCAGGGTCAAACTGCAAGCAGAATATTTCTTCCTATTTGCTGCACAGTACCTGCACAGTGATACGGATATTTATGTACATTGGGCATTTAAGCCACTGCCATAGTATACATACAGGAGATATTAATGGTGGCCAAAAAATTCCTCTGAGGCACAGAAGTTAATAAACACAACTAGAATGAATGACTATGAAAGCTATTTGTGAGATATAGGTCTTTAACTAAGAAGCACAGAAATAGTAAAAAACTACTACAAGGGGCTATTTTAAAGTGAAGACTGACTTTACATAATTAGCAAAAAGTAGAACCAGGTAAACACAGTACATACGAGGGCTGCTCCGAAAGTAATGCCTCCTATTTTACTATATTGGCTTATGACGTCAGAGGTGGATGTTGGTGGAATGGCAGTAAGGATTGAACATTCCTACCAATATACCATTACATGTTGTTGCTGCGTGTTAGATGGCAGCAGAGGGTCAGTCTGATCAAATGGCGTCTGACATGGAAAGAATCAAAGGTGTGTCACTGAATTCCTCCAGGTGGAAAAAATTTTCCCCACTGACATTCATTGATACTTGCTAAATGTTTATGGGGACCAAAAAATGGATGTGAGCACAGTGAGGCAATGGGTGGTGCACTTCAGCAGTGGCAACAGTGGCTATGGGTCACCTCTGCTGGTGCAGATGTTTACAAGCGCAGTATGCAGGCTCTTGTTCATTGCTGGATAATATGCATAGCTAATGGTGGTGACAATGTTGAAAACCTGTGTTTCGTAGCTGAGAATTCGCTCTATCAAATAGTATTATTGTGCTCTGTATCTGTTGTAATTTCCATGGAAGTAATTAGGAGGCATTACTTTCAGACTTACATATTTCTGAATTTGCTGCTATTTATAGATTAACTGCTTCAACTTGGCTGGCTTACATTATCAGAACACCTAGCATAAATGAAAGCCTTGTCTTGGAAGTTGCTATGTGACAAGATATATTTCTTTAAAGAACACTAATTCTACCATTAATGCTCTGGACACTTTTCAAAGGATAAATCAGCTACTCAACTTGCTATTGCAGTGGTAGGGAAATCCCTGACACATTTTTTTCCATTCCTTCTGTCTTTTTGTTTATTCACGCTCTCATAGTAAATGTCACATGTGGTATCTTGACTTTATCAAGTCCTGTTTTAAAATGAGTTACAGTAACTCATATAATGCTTACTTGAGCTCTAGACCTTCGCTTTGTCTTATTATGCAGAAAAGACGACTCACTTATATAAATGATCCTCATCATATAGCTGTTAAGGGTAATAAAATCAGGGTAAAAATTTTATGTCAAGCCACAAGAGCTTGACTTGAAGAGCTACTTTAGAGACTTATGGGCCCCTTATTTATGACTGGCACTAGCTGGGAGACATAGCTAAATTGTCACAGATGCAGGATCTCATCCACTCATCCATACAAGTGGCTGTTGTGGAGAAGGTTGCTGGCAAGGTGGACAGCACCAGGACCTCCTGTCCTCCTCTCATCTTGTCAATGCTGGGGCACAGATGGCCTTACTTCCACATGTGCCCAGGTGGCAGCCTGCTCCCCATGTCACCAACAGTCCTGGAAAGACTGCTTTAATTGGCCTAATTTGTGTTTTGTGCATATTTGTGATTCCTGGGTAGATATTTTTTCAAGTATCAGCAATCCTACTTCCTTTCAGGGTATTCTTACTTAAACATGCTTTTCCTTCCTTGCCACTGCCTATTCTTTGCTTGGGGAAAGAAATTTGAGTTGGATACTGCATGCTATCCCATGGAGCAGTTTGAGTTCCGGGTGCCTTTGAATGTTCAAAATCAAGTCGCCAGAACCCAAAGTGGAGGCAGTGTTCTACTCAGGGGAACTCAGCAGATGATGTTGGTGGGGAATCTCAAATTAAGATTCTCCTTATGCAGCTGAGGTTTACGTCTGGTTCTTTGCAAGTGTTTAGGTTTGGATAAGCAGTAATAAAGGCACTGGGATAAATGTGTGCAATCTAATTATACCTGGACTACTCTCTATTTTGCAAAAGGAGGTATATTTTGAAAAAAGCTAGTGCATTTGGGCGCCTACTCTTTGCTTATATCTATTTAAGCAAGGTAAGGGTCAAGTCCTAACACTATGAATCTGGAAACTTAAAAGTAATAATAGATGGACAAATAATCAAATTACAGTATTGCAGAATAATCAAGTGACAATAAGAAGAAAGTAGCTCCACAATTCTGTTGTACATGGAACATATTTACCAAACTTTTATCAAGAATATACTTGAAGCCAAATTACAAAAGAAAGTAGGCATAAGAAGAAAACTGAGAAAAAAGGACATCAGTAAGAAACAAAAAAGCAATTCCTGTTGAATTGGTTGCCTTTAGGACTGAGACTGAAGTCCACTACTTAGTGCATGTGCATGTAAGAAATGTGCAATAGAAAATACACGAAATGAAGGATCGTTCTATAAATTTTAACTATCAAATAACAGCCTAATACAGATTATCATCTAATATAGGTGATAAGGTATATTAAAGGAAAAACAAGAAATATGTCATATACACATTTTGGAATGTTCCCATTACCCATTACATTAAGCAGAACACAAGTTTAAAAAAAAATGTATACCGAGATTAATCTCACCAAGAAAAATAAAATTACAGGTATTTGAATTATATTTAAACAAGCAAAAGACTACTGAGCTAATAAAAGAAATAACTAATTCTAACATATCAGCACCAGAGAGCTAAAACAAAAGAAGTGCAATCACATGAACAACTATGAAAATAATGATTTGATATCAGACATAGCATACAAGACGTCATAAAATTCTAGATTAGGAATAGAAGTGAGAAGACTATAGGTAAATCAAAACACTTATGTATTTCTGTTATCTTTCTGTTTTTCATGAAGCCTATATGCCAACCCCGCTGTGTACAAGATCTCGGAGAAAAGATGATAGGCATACATAAGTCATCATGTAAGAGGGGAGGCTTTAATCTACATGTGATGATCTTAGAAACATGCAGTCTTTTTGACTAGTGTTCTTTTTAGTTTTACAAAATAGTGTCACAACTATTCTGATATACTTTACAGAAGAAAGTATCTTCCAGTAACGATCCTCTAAAGCCCACATTCTTTCACACAACTATAAAAATGGCCTGAGTGGGAATACGGCTAGCCCACACTGCAGTCACACTTTGCCTTCTTTCTGTCTGTTCAGGGAGTGCCCCCAATATCTACTTTCAGACACTGTTACAATGCTGGTCGCCTTTCATTGTCTCTATGGCTGGAAAGAGAAACAGATGCTCTGGGGTGTAATTCAGAACTCATAAGGCAAGGTCCTTTTCTGGACTGTCTTCCTGAGATAACATTTTTTCCGTTGGCCACGAGAGGATCTAGGCACACGTTTAAATGCCTCACTTGGATGGCACGTACAGGAGGCATACACCTTGTATCAAGACCCATCACAGGGAATTTTGCAGTTTCCCCTGTTTTTGGCTACACCGAACATTGAGTCTCACTGCCTGTTTGTGGGTGCATTTAGATTCAAGCAGAGAGAAAGAGCATACCTCTGGGCCCTGATTCTACAGCAACCCTAGCCCCTACATTACATGTTTAACTTAAATGACCGTTAAGTTAAATGTCAGTGTGAATATGTCTGTATTTAAAGCAGAAGGAGTCAGGGGCTTGCAGCTCTTCACTTCAGGAACCGGTGACCAGTCTATGAGCACATATGCAGATTTCCTACATTATGTTTCACTCTAACCATGCACTAATTTCCCATGGACAATAAAAGTTCAGTCCCAAATGCAGTCCATTTTAACAGGGAAGTGTTAAAAGTTGCCATTTGTTTCTAACAAATGATTAAGTAAAACTATGACACAATAATTTAAAATTAATCTTTATATTACTCCTTAGTGGTTACTCTTCTCTTAGCATCCCTGACTGGCTGCAAACCTTTCAGCAGCTGTTGCACACTGCCATATTACACTGGAAGAGAACTCAGAAAATCCTGACTGTCCACATCTTTGCTTTGAAAAGCTCTATAAAAGAGTAAAGAAAATTTTACATCTCCTAAAAAGAATAGCTGAATTTATACCATTATGGTCATTACTAACAATAGGACTATTATTGGTGTATCTTCTCATGGCAAAATTTTTAAGCAGGGGTCAGTATATCTCTGGGAGTTCATAAATGCTCAAAAGCAAAACAACAGAATTACTCCGTGCAAATCAGCCTGATGCAGATGAAATCGCATTCTATTTCAGAGAGAATACAAAACAATCCTACAATCTTCTGAATGTTGCTTTAATGTAGACTTCTTTCAAGAACATCAGAAACCAGCATTCAAACAGTAATAGCCCATAGAACATTGTAAACAACTTATTTTAGATAGAAATCACATCACTTCTAAAATAGGGTTCATGTGCTGACCAGCAATCAAATAGGGTGAACCAATTGAGTAACACTGTGGAAGGTTTCCTCTGGTTTCAGCTTTTCTTAGAGGATTAAGGCCTGGAAACTCAATTTGTTTTACTATTATATTATCTATGAAGGGTGGTCTCTTGCTAGTTGGCTCACCATTGTGCCAAATACCAGCACTTTAAAAAATGTCTATTTGATATCTACAAGTTATTGGTAAAAAAAACCAACAACCCAAAACAGAAAACACAGACCAAGCCAAACCAAACCAAAATCTACCTGCAATTAATCAAAGTGGACCTTTTTCCATCATTACTTTCTGAAGGAAATGATACAAATACTCTATATTACAAAAGGAATGTGCTTTATTGTTATGTTGTGAAGAATCCATTAATCAAAATGAAAGGTATAGAAATTGCATTTTTACTTCGGTAACGTTTTAATACAAAATTCTTTTATTAAGAAACATAGCTTAGGACACTGTTTCTTAGAGATTGATTCTCCTTTAGCAACTCAGAAAATCTAGGTCCTAGACTTGTGCCTGTCAGACCCCCTGAGCGACCTTGGACAAGCTTCTTAATCTCTTACTAATTCATTTATCTATCTGTAAAGTGCAGATAATTGTAATTCCTTTGTCTCGCTAGTCTGCTAAGACTGCAATGTATTTGGGAATGGAAATCTTACAGACTGAGTGCTAGCGCTTTTTTCAGGACAGTGGCCTGTGATCTTCATGTTTCTAGATCATTTCCTAGTACTCATTCCTACTCTGTATCTTCTCCATCAGTGCCATAAGGAGCAGCTGGAGCTGTGAACTGCTCTAGGATGGCCACAGCGAGCAGCCAGTATGACCGCTGAGCACAGTGATTTGGTTCTCACGCTCCAGTAAAGCACAGCGTGATGTGTTGGAAGGTGGGCAAAATTACTGAGCTAACATGCCGAATGACTGAGGCTAAATCCAGACTGGGTAAGAAAACATTTTTTTGGAAGTCTAGTTTTTAAAACTGTCTTTTCCATGGTGTTTTTCACAGTTATTCATTATGCATACTCATGTAAGCAGAATTGTGACAATAGTACATGCTAAATAAATAAATCTATTTTTGTTCTCGGTGTTCTCCGTATTGGTGAAAAGGAATGACTAGCTTATTAAAAATGTTACTTTAATGACTGAATGGAAAAGCCAATAAATAGTAGTATCTCCTAGCCAGCTAGAAGTGGAGTAAGTGCTAAGAGCACCATTAGAGCTTCAGAAATCTCAGAACACTGCAACAACAAGCGGGGTCTGAGAGCAAGCCTCACTGCTGATGAACGGAGACAGGTAATGCTGCCACATGCTTTCCACATTACTCTTTTTCCTCCCAACCTACAAATCCTACAATCCTCCATTTCAGCTGAGTAGTAGCCTCCTATTTTCCAGAAAGACTATCCTGCTGCTGCCCAGGCTTGGTGGCTGCACACTTCCCAAAATAAAAGCAAGCAGAACTACTGGTATGGCAGTAAGGCTCAGTATGAGCATGTACTTGGTGTCTTGGGGTGGAGGAAAAAGGCTGAAAAGGGGACCCTCTTAATAAAAGGTAGAGGGGTAGGGTTCAGCTCTACGGGAACATGCTGTTGACAGGTTGTGGCAGAGTGAGGTGCAAGCTCACACTGTACATTTATGGCACAGATTCTTGGATACCTCTATGCAGTGTGTGCTTGTTCTACTGCTGTGCCATTATTTCTGGCTGGCAGTAGGAGGGAGAGAAAAACCTTAAAATAATTGCTATGAACATCATTTGCATTTAGGAGATCACACTCTAAAGGTTAAGATGAGGTTCCCTGTAGAGATGTAGTGCAGAGACCAGTGTCCCACCTCTCCACAGCTTTCAGAGGCATTCAGCTGCTTCCTGCAGCCCAGAGCCAGGAATCATAGAATCACAGAATCATAGAATCATAGAATGTCCTGGGTTGAAAAGGACCTCAAAGATCATCGAGTTTCAACCCCCCTGCTGAGTGCAGGGTCGCCAACCACCAGACCAGGCTGCCCAGAGCCACGTCCAGCCTGGCCTTGAATACCTCCAGGGACAGGGCATCCACAGCCTCCTTGGGCAACCTGTTCCAGTGCATCACCACCCTATGTGTGAAAAAACTTCCTCATTCTATCTAACCTAAATCTCCCCTGTCTCAGTTTAAAACCATTCCCCCTTGTCCTATCACTATCCACCCTTGTGAACAATTGTTCCCCTGCCTGTTTATACTGAACACTGTTTCCAATATTTATATATCGTTTTTATTTTTTTCTATATTTATATACTGCTTTTATTTTCCCTAGCTGTTTCTGCATCCTCTGAGAATTATAGGAATTTGAGTGAGTTCCTAACAGTCACACAGAGCATGAGGACTCTCACTCAGCATGTGGGGATATGGGACACAATATCCCTCATTCCATTTTTCGGCAGGGTGAGACTCAACAGTTGCCAGCTGCAGACAGGACATCCACAGCACCTGTGTGCCATTTGTGTATCTGGGACCCTACATCCACACATCACACTTTCATTCTCCTTGCAGCAGCCTACCCATAAGCTTCCACAGTTTGAAGATCGCCCAAAGCTGATGATGTCATTGAAACTTAAAGTAGCCTAGCAGCTGTAGGCAACTTCTCAGACATCTGAGACAATTTTTTTCTTTCCCTGTCATCATAATTAAATCTTAGTCCTCTGCTTTGAGACTGACTGGTCAGTTTTCACATATACATCCTGTTGTACACAGAAGTAACTGTTCGTCGGTAATACAAAGCACATTGGCGAGAGAAATATGGAAACCTTTTATTCTTATTTGGATGTGTTCTTAAGCCAGTGATTTGTCACTACTACCTAGGAGAGAAAAAAACAAACATAAAATGGCCAAGTCCCAAAGCACTTGATGGGGAGACATTGCAGTTATTTTTAAAGCTGGAGTATATCTTGTCTTGCATGCCAAATTTAAGACAGAGTACACTTTTCCACTCTAGTCAAATAAGAGACGCTTGAGGGAGTGCCTCTCACTAAGGACTGCCAATACCAGATGCTGATTTACCAGTCCTGGAATCAGGGTAATGCTTTTGTGTTTCTAAGATCAGATCCTGCCTGACTGCATAAGGGACTTCTTTATATATCCAGGCAGGTAAAGCTCGGAACAAGCACTGCACTGAGAGCTCCAGCTGTTCTCAGGACTTTCAAGGGAAGTTCAGGGGGTAGACAAATCACAGTCAATGTTTTAGTTGTGCCATGAAGACAAACTTCCCCAAATTCACAGTCACTCTGATCAGTCTTGCTTACAGTGCTTCCATACTGATATATTGCACTTGGCCTTCTGTATGGCTGGTCTTGATTTGCACTGGCATGAAATCAGTATTAGTCCTAGGGTTTGAATGAGGCCTAGACAAAACATTGACTAATACTCTCAGTAGAAATCAGAAGACCACGTGTTAGCAATTGTTTTGCAGTGAATACTGATCAGAACTGAACATCTTTGAATTAATGTGCTGTCTTTTCATGAAGTCTCCATACAAGTTAGCTATAGATTGAAGTATGAATCAAACACGAGGACACTGCCAATAGTGAACAAAGCAGGACATTGTTAACTATACTAAAAAAAGTAAAGTGTTTCAGATTATCAGTCTATTTCTGTAACTATTTTAAGCAAAGGCATTACTCTATTCTATCAAGCAGTGTTTTGCTGCTTTTCTTTATCACAACACTGTCTAAACCACTCATTCTGCCAAATTATAACCTTTCTGGGATCTGACATTTGGCCAGCACTATATGAAGACTGAGAATGAGGGTTTCTTGAAAAAGATTAGATTCAAGTGTGAGGGTAGTCTTCACCTTTTTTTGCAGCTCCCTTCTCTGTGTTATTCTTTTCTAGAGAGGAATAGCCAACAGATCTGTCCAGATCCACAGTTTTCACTTTAGTTGATTTCTGATCATTTCAGAGAATCCAAATCTTTTTCACTCATGATAATCATGTATGCAATAAAGGAAACACAAGCAGAAAGAGCACAAAGTAGGCTGCTGAGGGCTTCAAGAATCATCTGACTTAAAAGAGCAGAAGGCAAAGGCAAGAATCAGAGTATAGCATATAATTAGAAACATAGCATATATGTTAAACCTCCCATAACACCTGTAACAATACAGAGGAAAAGTTCCCTACAATTTCAAGCATTTTTTTCCCTTATTGTCCCTGTTGACAGTCAATGAGCAACAGACATACACATATTTCTGAGTGAGGGAGCAGATCAGAAGAAAGTCACCTGTCAATATTATAGCATGCCACTGATGTTACAGACTTCAAAAAAAAGTGGGGCCTCCTGTGGACACACTAATTACAGTGAATGAGATATTGCACTCTATGGGTTCTGGTATCACCATGGAATTTAATATCCCTCAACTCTGCTACCCATGTTGTGGGCTATTAACACAGAATGCAATGTTCTAACATCACGGCAACAGTATGGAAGTACTAACTAGGAAAATATAACTACACTTAGTGTAACTTCAACTCACATCTACAGGCTTTTCAAATGCAGTAAAAAGAGGGGCATGCAGTCAAACTGTTGAATGTTTACAAGGCATTAAGCAACATTCTTCTCGTAAAAATATTGTGAGACCTTCTATTTATTCACAGTAAAAACAGCAAATAAACTAGCCTCCTCCATATTTTGTGATTTCCAATAGTTTGTTCTAGCCATGATAAAGCAAAAATTAAAGGAAAACACTTGATACTTGAGAATTCCCTGAAACTACCACTCAGCTTTCATATTTGAGGAATTTGCAGTCAGAGATTAGATGCAATTCATCTTTGATTTGAAATATTTTGACTATATTTTGACTTGTGCCCATTTCCAGGAACCTCTGCAAATTACTATCACAGATGCTAAGTGGCAAGTAAATCTACACTGTAATCAGGAGCATGCAGAGTCCTACCTGACCCCATCTACTTCATGTCATTGCCACAATGAAGATGTGCCAAAACAGGATTCAGCATAGGTTGTATAAATATGCCTGGGGTCCTGCATATTTCCTTGGGCAACTTCTTGCTTTTAATTCACTGTTGAAGTGCCATTGCTCTTCTTTGCAATGAATCCTGCTTCATGAAACCTACCTCAGGTACATCAACATATCTGCAGTGCTGCTTTGGCATTTGCAGGACAGACCTAGCAATGTAAAAGGCCTCAGATTTCATAGGGAAAGAGGTTTACTCAAGTATCTGCAATGAGCAAGGAAGCGATTCAAATTTATAGCAATGTGTGCTGCTCTCAAAGACTCTTTGGTCATAACTTATATTTGTTTTGCAGATAAATGCAGAATTTTCTTACCTTATCCCCAAGAGATGATTAGCTTTGCAGTACTGTAGCACTAGCCTCAGAAGGAACACCCTGCAGATGTGTGTCCACCTTGAGGCCCCCCCATCTTACATGGGGCCCCTTATAATGAATCTTAAATTTTCTCAAGATCATTGCTCATCACCTGAGCAAGCACTGAAGAGTAAATGAAAATAGCCATTCCCATGAAAAAAAAAATCATTTAATGGATGAAACCAAATGCCATCAGTGCTGTGATAACAAAAGGTTTAAAGTGCATTACTGACGTTTCTCTGTACACTTGAGGGTTGGCTACTAGGTCAGATGGTGCAGCAATCCATGTAATCTCTTGAATGGAAAAAAATTAGGCTCAAAGTGCCAAATAGACACCCACAACATAATATCAGGTAAAACAAACATATTCCTCTTACCCCCCTCTCCAAATGTTAGAGAAATAGAGAGAAATTCCAGTCATTTCTCATTACTGTGAAGGTCAGCCTAGCTGGGAAAATTGTTTCTGCTTTACAATTCCCCAAACTGTAGAAAGCAGTTAGAGTTCTGGACAAAAACTAATGTTGCATTCAAAGGGAAAAGAGGCTGATATGGCATTGCTGCAGTAATAAGAGAATTTTTTACTCTTTCCACTTCCCTGTGAACCTAATCAACTGTGACATGAGAAAATATACTGGGCTCACCCAGCCAGAATCTGACTGCCACCTGAAAATGTCCTCAATATTCCACTGTTTGGGACTTTACAATGATCCTTCCGACATCAATTTTGTACATGTACATCAAAATGCCATTAGAAATGCTTACAAACACCTCCTGCTCACAGGCCTGCACTCAGACTCCAATCGAAGCCAGGCTGTAAAGACTCCCCAGTGGTTGACTAACGGTTTCTTTTGATTACTCGTATGAAAGCATTTGGTTATGAAAAGGCACCTTGGGGGAGCCTGGGAGATCTCAAGACCTACCCCCTGGCCTCCCTTGTAAGCACAACTGAAAGTCATTAGGAGCAATATAAATTGAAGATACTTTAAATACTGCCTTTAACAATTAATATCTGTTGATTTATTAAGTTTCCTCATTTTCCTTGAGATCTGGCAACTACATCATACCTTTTCAGGAGTGCAAGTATGTGGCAGGAAGAGGGAAGATGTACTGAAAAGAGACAAGAACACATGGTATATTACGCACTTCTCAGTTATATAGATTATACATTCTTGCCTTCATATACATGAACATATGCACCACATACACAATGAAGCTGTAAATGAATTTAGTCTTGATAAATGCTTGGCATATTTAATGCATTTCTTGGTGACAGTTTTATTATTTCTTAGTGATGAAAAGCTGAATAAATCTAAGGCAACAGAACACAACGATATTATCACCTTCCTCTTTTGTTCTAATATTTACAGGAAATATTACAAGTATTTGACATATGAATTGAGCATTTGACTGACTTTAATAACCATGTGATCAATAAGAAGTGATATTTTTACAGTCTAAGTTCAATATTTAAAGGGCTAGGTGTCAAGAATCTTTATCAAAGTAGTCAGGCTAAAACTTTTATTTTCAGAATTTATAATTCCTCATTTTTTTTTAAATTCTGTACTGACCTAATATCATTAAAAGTCCAGTTCTGCTCATGAAGTCTCAACTGTATTGGAGTCAGCAGAGAAGATAAATATCCCTAAATATCCCTAAATATCCCTAGATATTTAGGGATTTATTTTAACTGTACTTTCAAGAAGCATTTAAACACTTCACTATATTAGAACTACTTTTGACTGATAGGAAGTCACACTAACACCTACGTTAAAGATCATTCTTTATCTTTAGAAGATACCAATAATTTTTTTTTTAAATCTGATCAACTTTAATCATGCATACACTATTTATCTTATACTAATCTTTCTGTATCAATCACCTTTTAAAAAGTTTCCCATTACAGAAGCTTAGGATGCTACATACAAAATGAAGAGCATCCAGTCACATTTAAAACACTAGCTACTCTTCCCAGGAAAAGTAGTGCTTATAGTCCACTAAACTGGCAGCTCTTCTACTCAAACAGCTGATATAATATCAGATAACCTATAGATTCAAAAAACATAATCAATAATTCAAATCAATCTTAGCTTACATTTAGAATATTTTCAAGGAGCTCCTTGTTGGCTCAGCATTTATGGAAATTGTTCGTTAATTCATTCAAATTTCCAGCAGATGATTCTTTAGCAGAGAAGATGTATGTACTTACATTTAGTAAATCACCTTTCTCCACCATTACTTAGAACCCTTTCCTTTGTCAAAGTTATGCACATTAGAACAAATAGTACAGGAAGTTCTCCTTCTGACCGAAGGAAGAGTCAACTATTTATGTTCCAAGATGGAAAAGGAAAAGCTGTCAAGTATCCATTATCTTGCCAAAACAGGGCATTTACAATCATGAGACGACACACTGGTTGGAGTCTCAAGTCTGAATGAGGTGCAATGAAAGGCTTGAACCTGAAGCTAAGACATTATTTTAGAAGACGATTGTACCAGATGCCATGAATAGCTTTGCTTTCCAATGAATCTACAGTTTTCAGCAAAAGCTTTCTAACTAAATATATATATATAGAGAGAGAGAGTTGTCAAATTCAATTGTTTAAAAGTTTGGTAGGCATTTTGCAAAGGAATGAGTTAAAAAAAATGAGAGTGGTTGCAGTCCTAACAATTAAAAACTTCAATTCTTGGGGTATAAAACTCTTTCGTTCAGTGCTGGACCATTTCACTGGCAGGCTGCCTGTATTTCACAGAGCAAACACTGGTCTGCCAGCTATCAGAAGTGGGAAGTATGCTGATCTTTTCTTTCTACTTCGTGTGGAGCCTCCTCCTCAGATCATTACACCTGTTGCCTTGATGTGTTGAATCATATCCTGGGAAATGTGAAAGCAGCACCCTAGTGTGAAGATTATATTTAATAGTGTGCAGCTTTCCAGTTTACTTCAAAAATGTCAGATTCAGCTTTTCTAAGCACCAGGTAGTATTTCCAAAGCCCATGGTAATTTTCAGGACAGGGATGAAATATAAATATTTTACCACAATATTTTTTGCAAATAAGTTTTTTAAAAAAAAATTCAGTGGAACAATTTATTGCATTATATCCATTGGAACAGAAACTTCCAAAGAATGGTGGACATTTTGTTTGCATTTAGAAGGTATTTCCCTCCAGAAGACCCCAAACAAAATGTTTTGGTAGTACTGAAACACTCCAGTATTTGTCTCTTTATTTTGAACCCAGTTTCTCAAATCACATAGGAGCTCATGTGTATATGGTAAAGTAAAAAGGATCAAATCAAAGACCTCAGAGTTTTATTTCATTCAAATGAAACTTTGTCATCTACCTCCTTTTTTTTTTTAATGTTTTATTCTTCTCATTTGGAAACAAATACATGTTGAGATCATGGAATATCCGTGGGTCTGATTTTTGACTTTCTCCTGTAAAGAAATTACAGAAGCAAACGCAGCATGTGCGGAAAAAAAAGTTTTTAGTAAATTTGAGTATCTGTTGCTCAGATGAATAGTATGTCTTATGAAATAAGGCAACTTTTTGGACAGCTCTGGAAAACACACTGGCATCTGGCTGGCCCTCAGACATCTAAGAAAGGCTTTAACAAGGATTGTAATCTCACATTTTATGTTTTGAAGAAAATAATATTGTTAACTTAAGACAATCGGATCAAGACTTTCAAAAATACACACTGAAGATGAGACTTGAATTTCCTTATCAACTCATGAAGGTAAATGGAGATGTTGCATACAGCTTTTGAGCATTTTAAGGAACAGTTTAAGTCAGTACTGACAAAGGGTCGGGTATAAAACCAGAGAACTGGGAGATGTTTCCACATTCCACTGAGTGGTTTGAGATTACTCTGAAGGTTTTCCACTCATCTTGAGAGCTCTGCAAGCCACGATTACTGTAGAATAGGCATGCAGTATCTGGTGCAAAACAGCAGTAATGACATTTTTTTTCGTGAGTAATGGTCCCACCAAAGGCATATCAGATGTATATGCTGACACTTTTAACTGCAGTCCTCTTTTTTAGTTTGTGAATAATTGCTCTTCTGCTGACTCCATTCCCCCTTTGACCTGCAGAGCCCTCAGATAAACATCCCAGGGATATCCTCTTTGTTTTCCAAGACACTGAGTAGTTTAATGACTTGTAAGAGTATCTATTTTAGCCTTAAATAATTTACATGTTAGATTTCCTCAGTAAATGGTGGTAATGTCCTATATAGAAATAATAGCGAAACCATTCTTGTAGTTTATACTTTAAACAACAAAACAAATAGAAAACAAAAAATTAGAAAACAACAACAACAAAAAAAGAATTATCACCTGCTTGACACGATCAGTAATCTACTGAAGATGCAACCATCTCATCTCAGCTGAAAAAAGGAATTAGAGTGTTTTGTTAACAGGCAACCTAAAATTTACAACAATTCACTTGGGTAAGTGTGAAGGATGGAAAAAAAATTAAAAAGAATATCGAAAGACAGACTTTTCATCTGCAAACCTCTCTTAGCTAATTGTGCTCTCTCAGCATTTGCATGCAACAGCACTTCCTAGGGAAAAGCACAAGTGCAGTTGCCTTCAAAAGCCTTTTATTTTTCTTTGGTTTGTTTACTTGGTGGTCTGGATTGAGACCTCCTATGGGTCAGACCTGGCACAAAGACTATTCACTTGAATACCTATGATCTAAACATGCTTTACTCCATCTTCAGGTTTGCTTACCAGATCACTGACTGGTGGATCTGGTCTACACAAAAGGTTTAGTACTGTGTCTGTTGTTTTCCTTAGGGAAATAGCCCTTTCCTTCTTTAGCAGTGTAATCCTTCGGATCATTAGAATAGTGCAAATATTAATTGTTTAGAGGAATTAAACTGTCTGCAATAAAGTTGCAGTATAAAGTTTATTAATGATGATATTTCTGTGATGTTGTAAAGATACCTGAATTTGTGTACATGCAAGAGTTCAGTAATTCAAATAAACACAGACCGCTGTATGAACCTGGCTGAGTTTTCACATTTGCAAATTGTCATTTTCCTGTGATACAAGCTATCGATAAGAACAAGATTTTTCTAAGAAATCCGGAGACTGAATCATTTATTTTGGCTCCTTGAAGGGCTAAGTAATTTCTACAGTTTACATCAGTAAAAGTGCAACAACCCTTCTGAAAATTAGACCAATGCTTATTCAAGAGACTAGAATTAGCCTTTTGCACAGTATTATTTAATTTAAACTTATCTTCACTCCCTTTGTCCAAAGGCTAATGGAATACAGTTACACTAGGCTAGGAAAAATTTGATAATGTTGTAGGCAGCCTTACATTCAAAAATCCTTATTGTCAATTTTTCCCAGTAATTCTGTCAGTGACATGCTATTACATCTCTCAGTCATAATCAAATGAGATGAAAATCATTCTGAAAAGTAAATGTATTAGGAAACAACAAGGAGGTACGTATAAACACAAAGGTTGCAATGGCCCACAGTGCATGTACTAAAGCAAAGGTCTTCATTGCCTTACTATTGCAATGGTTGAGTTTAGGTCTCTTTTCACAGAAGTTGAAGGATGTTTTAAATTAGCATCAGCTACTGCATGACCAGGTTTCATTAAGAGATGGTTTCTACTGCACTTCAGCAAACTGAGTTGTGCCAATTCTGGGAAAAGTCCAATAGAAAGAAAATGGATGGGAATGAGAATTCATCTGGGTACCTCATATTAAACTTTTCCTCATTCTCCAGAACTCTTGTAGACAAATATATTTATATCCATTTCTGAACAAGATTTAGGCTACTAAGATATAACATGAAGGTATATGATGAGCACATTTAACCAGTGCAATGCTTTTACACCAATTTAAAAGTACTGCCCCCAAAATACAAAGCATTAACTAAATTAGTTCTCTACAATGAAATGATGGTTATGTTGGGATAATTTCTATATGTGTAGATAAGCCTTCCATAAATACTTTACTATGCATTTTTAAATTAAGTTTGAAAAGCTTCTATCACTTTTTGAAACATTAATATGAACATTTTTGAGAAAACAAAAGGAAAACAACAGAACAACAACAAAGAGAACTAAAGTAAAACCATTAAAAACCCCAAACATTAAAATTCTGACCCTCCCTCCCTAGGAGTTGATCTTATACATTACAGTTAAATATGTAAGCAACGCTCAGTTGTTTGCCTACAGATTACTGACATTGCTACAGGTTAAGACTGAGTTCTAAAGCTGTTTCTGTTACTAGTGAGTGCTTGCTTTCAACATTTTGAAGTGAAGATGTGAACAAACCTTTGAAAAGTGACTGAATATTTCAATGCCAATATATTTTGCATGTAAAATATAAAAATCTCTGTGTTGCATTTGAAATCTGATAAATATTTATTATCAATGCTGTTTGCTTTTAATCTGTTCAGGATATCATTCCTCTAGCTTTTTAGTACTTAAACAAAAATGGCATTTACATTACAATATTGCTTGCCAACAATCTCATTTTCTGGTTTAGTCAGCAGCCTTCATGGTTGATTAGTCTTTAATTATACAAATACCTACATATTTAAAAAGTTTTCTTTTTTCCATACTTTGAGCATGTAATTATTTTCTCTTGCATGCAATAACCTTTAATTTTAGGATTAAGCAACTGATTCTCTTTAGTATGGATGGATTTTTTCAAGTGTTAAAGCAAATTTGGTTATTGTATTATGAGTAGGAAAATTAACTTTAGGAAAACCTTTCATTAGTGCATTTGACAGCAGACTGAGCAGCTGACAGAAACTTCAAAATATTCAAAATACTTGAAAACAAAATAGATACCAAAACTGTGTCCTCTGAAATTAACAGCAATGCTTCTCCGAATTCAGTGAGTGAGTGACTAGGGCTATGCAATTCCTCTTTTCAATACTCCTTGCTTTTGTAGTATTAGTTTTACAGCAGTGCCCAGAAGCCCAATGCAAGATTGAAGTCTCATTGCATTATACAAAAAACAAAACAAAACAAAAACAAACAAACAAGAAAACACACAACCAAAAACCTGTAAAAGTTTGAAGTCTAAACAGATCAAATAATGGTGGGAGAATCAACAAAAGAACAAAAAGATGAAGTAACACGCCAGATAATGATAGAGCTGGGACAGCAGTCTGGCATTCTTGCCTCCAACAACCCAGTTATGAGAGAACATTGCTTCCTATGCAAATTATTTTTCAGAAGTAAATTCAATAATCAGAGGCATAACTTGATAATGAGATTAAAGCTAAATGTGCAGATTGTATGGAGTGGTGAAGAAATACATACCCTCCCCTCTCCTTTCTTCTCTGCAGTTTTCACTCATGAGAGCGTGGACTGCAGAGTTTGGGTCTACAGGACTGACATATGTTATCTCTATACCTGCTTGTACATTTGAAGTACCAGTGACTTCCCCCTAGACATACTCTTTGAATGTCTATAGGGAAAACATCAAGGATTTTTAGAATGGCTTGGTTTTTCCTCAAGTTTTGTTTATTTCTATATTTGTTTTACATGAACTGAAAATTCTGTCAGACATACATTTTGATTGCATTGAGAACACGTTTCACAGACAGAAGACAGTTAAAAAAAAAAAAAAAAAGGAGGTTGTAATTCTAGAAGTCAGGGAAGGAGAAGGGGGGAAACCTTCCTAATGGCATATTGAGCTTGCTCCTGTCTTATTTGTTAGCTGCGTGGAATCTGCCAACTTCCCTAGTAGAGTTAGTTCTCGTTATAAAGTGAAAAGTTGCAGAGGTAGTTTAGAAACATACTCAGCACCTTATTGCAGACTGGTGATCAGTGATACAATTTCAGCCTTTCACAATACTAGTCCTGTTTTCTGGTGTCTCTCTCCCAGTGGAAAAGGTCAGTAGGAATAAAGGCACTGTGGATAACAAAGACATTCCTTTTCTACACACTCCTCCTAAAAACATTTTACTTTTCCTCCTAAAAATCAGGCTTTGTCTCTGGGGAATTGCATGCTGTTGAAAGCTGTGCTTTCCGATGAGTACTGCGAATAAGATAGCCTCTTCCTTACTTGCCCCATCCTGGACCTTGATCCCAATACAACTCTACTCCACATTAGCTGCTCTCCCATGGCCCATGGAGCATCCATGTAGGCAGCTCCAGCTGGCACTCTGTGAGGTGTCCCCATGTTCCTGTGGAAAGGTTAAGAGGAAAACAGCCCTTTAGCATCTCCTGTCCCAGCTGCTGACACCAGTCCATAAGTAGAGCATTGCCTATGCTGGGAGAAGAGCAAGAAGAGACAGCACTCCAGTAGGGTTTGTCTGTCCAGCACGTTGCAAATGCAATTATAAGGTTACATGGTGAAGATCAAGACAGCATTAGCAACTAGCATTTTTTTGTATCACTCATTACAACATTCATTCAGAAACATCTTCTGGTATCAATTTACTGGCCATTGCTATGACAAATTATTGTTCTGTAGCATATATGCTGATGTTACTTGCATCCATATTTTTAGGCTTTTCTTTATAACATCTGTAATTTTGATAAGAGTCTAGGGTCTTCTCAGTTCTGATTGCTTCCCTGGTGTTATTTATAAGCATGTAAGTATTTCTTAACACATATATAAAGATATTGCAACAATGATTACTGCTTTAAAGAATCTCAGCTCTTTCAACATCCAAAATTCACCATCATCAATCTTTTATTAAAAAGACAATGTTAGCAATATGTGATTTGCTACTTTCATGTATCTATTTTTCTCCTCTGGAAACTCAGCATTGCCTTTCAGTCTCTTCCAAAAACATAAGCCAGCTTCACTCTCTAACTCTAGAGTTCTCATGGGATATTTAATCATGTCTAAGCTATCACAAGTAAGTCAAGTTCCTCTCCTGAAGGAAATTCTCCTAGTTTAAGATATATTTGCTGATGCAAATGATAAGCTGAAATATTGAAGGGTTTCAGCAAAAAAACCCTTGCATTTGAAAACAGTGAACCATTTCAGCAGATTTCAAATAATCACTGTGAATTAAAGTTTTCAATTTCTTTTGTTAAATCAATATTTTTAAGCAACTCAAGGTAATAAATTGTTTATATGCAACTTAAACTATTTTTAAACAAAGCTTATCTCCAGCTTTTTCAATTTTCCAGATCTAAAAGAGTATGGGATTTTTTTGGTTGATCGAGTTTTTGGGGGGCTGGAGGTATGTAAGACTTCATAGAATTACACATGCTTGAGAAAAAATGAACAAACAAACAAAAAAACCCAGAACATTTCTGATAAGTTGAAGTTACTATAATATTAAAATAAAAAATTCGTGTATTTGACAGGTTAGACAAAATTCTTTCTGAGACTCACAGTAACAGTGCTCATCTAGTTTCTTGTTCTCTTTCCTTTACTTCATTTCCATTCTCAGCTGGTGGCAAATATCTTCATTTCTTGATGTTGTCCTGGATCAGCAGCAAAAAAGACAGCGGTGCTTGTACACGACAGGTTGTCCTAAAAATCTTTCAGACTTCGCTTGTAGAAGGAGTATTTGAAATCTCACAGGAGATTTCTCTTCCAGATTAAAATTTTATAGTGGTGTCCCTCCAGACCCACAACCTGTCTCCTCCTACTGTGGATACAACCAGTGATTTATACATTAAAAAACAAATAAGTTTAGAATACGTAGTCTACTAGAAGTATATCATTTAAAAATAAATTTTTGGATCATTACATATTCAAGATATCAAGTCTGATTCTTTATTTCCTACCTGCAGGAACGTGTGTTCTCATGTGCTGCTACATACCTATTTGCTTAAGTTAGCCTTACTAACTCATACCTTAACCCACTAGGAGCTCTTAGAAATACTCATTTGCTGGCTTGTGATCGAGGTGGCAACCTCTGACCTTTCTTTTAATTTTCCAATTTCCACATAATTAATTGTTGGTTACTTCAAACAAATGTTAGTAGAGGAAGGCGGACAATGAAACAAGAAGGATTTGGAAAGCTCATGTTTCCAGCACAATCCCTTGGATAAAAGTGTAGGGTTTTTTTTGTTTCCCTAATTTGTTTCAAGTTGCAGCACTAAGGTCAGGCTAAGCCAAGAGAATGAATGGAATAAGCATCCTGATGGGCTGCCCGAAGCTGCCTGGTGTTACAGATCAGCATAAAACCAGCTCTCTTCCCTGTGCCTGGGCCGATGTAACTCACTGGAGTGGCAAATTACATCAGACCTACAGCTGTAACCCGACATTATGATTAATTTGATCAGTAATTTCTCCTGTTTTTCATTTTAATCGGTGTGACTATTCTGCTGTGGCAGGTCTTTCAGATCTAATTAAGATAAATTTCAGAGTAAAAGACTTGGCAGAATTTTCGAGTCAAATCCGAGCGTCAAGTGTGAAGACCTGCAGCACCAGTCAATCAATTTCCAGTAAAGACGCCAGGCTGTAACTCAGCAATCAACCCATTAACACTTAAGCAAATTTCATAATCTCCAGGCTTGTGCTTAGTCACTCTCTCAAAACATTCTAGCTACTAATAAAAAAAGAGAAAGTATTATGTTCTTTAAACATCTGTCTTAAACTGCATGTGCTAAAGCCACCAACAGAATCCACAAGTGGACACTGATAGATCTGTGTAATACTGATGAAAAAGGCTTAATTTTCGAATTTAAAACATGGCTTGGGGTGACTTTTTTTTTTAGTTTTCAGATACTTATTAGTACAAGGAGCCTTGAATGACATAACATTGAGATGATAACAGTTCTAGAATATTGATCCTCTACCAAATTTAACAATCCCACCAGGTGCTCTCTGTTCACTTGGTCCATTTGCATTCAAAAAGAAGTTCTCTCACAGAACTAGAAATCTATGATTATTTGTAATTTAAATACGTATATATTATTAAAACAAAGTGAGGAGTGTGAAAAAATAAAGGAAAATAAAGAAATAAAGCAATGCTTTGGGATATTATATCTACATAAATTTTTGGAAATAGGACTGAAAAGAGAAATTAAGATAAATGACAACTAGGAAACTTGATCCACTGGTTTCAAAAGGGTATCTGAGGCGGCTGTGTCATTTTCTTTGTCCATAAGGTCCTCAAGAGTTCTCTGGTCTGGTCAGAGACTTTGGGAACAAAAGACCTTATAGAAATATGGATCCTTTCCCAAATTTGTCTTGGGATTATATTATTTATTTATTTCCCTATTTATTAAATACTTAGTTGCTATAGAGAGTTTATTAAATGCTCCTATTTCAGAAGCAAGAGCTCTGTTTTCCTCTCCTTCAGAGAATTCTCTAGCAAATGGTTTCCTATATTAGCCTCAGCTTCTGCCCCTTGGGTGTTAATAATGCCAGTTGTTTTGCTCTAAGATTAATTTCCTTTGCTTTAAATGTGAGTTAGACACCAGAACTCCATGTGCTTCTGAAAATAGCAACACCTGCAGAGTATATTTGGGTGGACCAGGCAGCCAGTGCTCCAACTGAGAGAACGTTTCCTCAGGGAACAAAGAGACTGGCTTATAAAGTCTCTTTGAGAATGCTTAAACATATCTTTGCTCTGTTTAAACACAGTATTCAACAGTCTTTCACAGCAAAGAGTCAGTGCCTCAAAGACCCCAAAAAGCAGTGAGCTTCCAGGAGATCGGGGACAGCTGAGGAGAAGATATGAAACCTTACTCAGGGTTCCCCCAGAAAGGATGAGGAGAATTCAGGAAGCACCCAAAAGAAAAGAGAAAAGCGGCCCTGGATGAAATCCAACTCAAAGCCAGCATATTTTCTCAAGCAAGTTTCAAAGTTGTGAAGAGGAATGTCTGTGTTGTTCCCAGAACTATTACAGGAGCAGTGGCAAAAGGAAAAGCCCAAAACAAGAGGAGTTGTTGTAAATCACAACAGCATTTGGACACATTAAAAGCATGTTTGTATGGTACATCAGTGTCACCACGACTTTCTAGTTAGACATTTCCAGATTAATACTGTCTTCTTCCACTCAAGAAGTCACCTTTACCAACACAAAGAAATCATTAAAATGTAAGAATACTCAGAATTCCCAAAATGTCAGTAGAAAAAGTAGTTTACATCTTTCTATTCAAAGGAGCAGAGGATGAAATATGCAAGAATATTCTTAAGAGTCCACCAAAGTCAATTTAATCGAGACGATTGCAGGGGAAGTTCCATGTTATTAATTTAGAGCTGATGTCTAGGTCATAGAATCATAGAATGGTTTGAGTTCGAAGGGACCTTTAAGATCATCTAGTTCCAAACTCCTGCTATAGGCAGGGACATCTCTCACTAGACCAGGTTGCTCAAAGCCCCATCCATCCTGGCCTTGAAAACCTCCAGGATGGGAGCACCTACAACCTCTCTGGGCAACCTGTTCCAGTGTATCATCACTCTCAAAATAAAAAATTTCTTCCTAATATCCAGCCTAAATCTACCCTCTTCCAGTTTAAAACCATTTCCCCCTGTCCTGTCACTACATGCCCTTATAACAAGTCCCTCTCCAGCTTTCCTGTAGGCCCCCTTCAGGTACTGGAAGGCCGTTATAAGGTCCTCCTGGAGCCTTCTCTTGTCCAGGCTGAAGAGCCCCAGCTCTCTCAGACTGTCTTTCCATGCTTCCTGGAAACCCACCTAAGATCAGCACTAAAACAGGCTCATTCTAAGCAGGTGATGGGTATGAAGCTTCCTGAATAAATATGTGCTTGATGTGTCTGTATTGCCTGTTGCCTTGTGCTGTATCTGACGACCAATGGACACCAAAACAGGGAAACCTTGGAAAGTGGGTACAAACCCCTGCCTTGCTCACCATTTATATTTCTTTGTCAAACTGATTTTGAAGTAACTTGGGAACAGATTCTGACAGTCACACATTGCACAGCATCGTGCAGCACGAAAATCAGATTATATTATCAAAATAAAACAAAAAAAGTTTAAGTGGTGTGACTGGTGTCATAATATTGATCAAGTTTTCTTGATCTCAGGAGCCAATGAGCATGAGAAAATAAAACAGGTCTCAAATATGAACACAGACATAAACACAAGCCCCTTGACTACACTCCTTGTGAACTTATTCCAGCTTCCTTGCTCAAACAGAGATCATTGTTTCTTCTGTATCTTAAAAATATGTAAATTTACCATAGTGTCAGTATACACTGAGATTTCTTTAAAGTAGATTCTTCCTTAATGAGAAGCCAACCAGTGAATGGGACTGGGGGAAAAGGGAAGAGGAGGTTTGTTTTTTTTGACTGTTGGAGCCTCAGGCATCTGTGTACACATTCTCCTTCATTTACAGCTGAGTGTTGCAGCCTTTCTGCTTTCTTTTCTCCTTTGTTATAAAAGTGTTGAGGTGCCAAATACATTATTTAAGATAAGTATGAAAATTTAATCTGAAGGAGGTTCTGTTTTTGCTATCCTAGTTTGCTATTACTTGGAAGATTTTTTTCTGCTGTTGTCATCTCCCCACTTCCCTTCTTCCCTCCTTTTATTATTATTTTTTTCTGGCTCATCATCTTCCGTCAGCTCCAGTTATTGCAGGTAGGCTTCTATGACAAAAAAGTGCTTTAGGAAATAGTTCTGAAAATGGTCAGAATAATTTTACAGTGGGGCAATCCCTGGAGGATTTCCTGTTTGTCTGTTCCTATTCGCACATGAACAGAGCAGTAGAAATCACTGGGAATTCTTCTAGTCCTACACTGTGACTCTTTTTTTGTAGATACGGCTGTAGGTAGGCTCATCTTATCCATACCGCTAGAACAGGCAGCAAGTGTCAGCACCAGAAGCTAACCTCCCATTTGGAGCCAGTTAAATATGCAGTGCGGATACAAAGCACCTCATCCTGGCAGTCAAGCAGAAAAACTGGCTACTTAGTACTTGGCTCATCTAACTTTACAACAGTGTATAATCAAGATCTTATGGCTCCAGAAATGTAATTTAATGGAAACTCTGTAGAAGTGTCAACTATGTTTTCAAGTTGCAACATGCTGGCCATTCAAGAACCCATGTAGTTTCCCTGTAATAACATTAAAAAGGCACAGGAAAGTCATATTTGAAGAAGCATATTTTCCCAGAAATAAAGGTTTCAAAGTCTCCAATTTACAACATGAACCAGATTGCCTTTCACTTCTTGATCGCTTTCTCTCAACCAACTGACAAAACAAAAGTAAAAATAAGACAACAATGATCTACATGAGGAATTTCACCATTTTAAAATGAAGGGATGAAGATCTTCCATCATCTATCTGACCCACAACCTGCTGAAATGCATCTCTGCTTTGGAAAATTCTCCTTGAGTTTGCTGTCTTTTGCAAATCAGTTATAAGCCTTCTTTCTGCCATGCTGTTGCTTTTACTAGTATAAATCTGGGACCTCATCACTAATGTAATCACAAGAAGCCAGGCCCTGGAGCCTAAAGTAAGGTTTTTCACCTTTCTACATAATCATTAAAAGCCTTCCTAAATGTAATAGTTTTATAACTACAGTCCAGTCCACTGAACTCAGTGAAGAGTACTAATAAAATTAGAGCAGAGTACTATGGAACAATCTGACAAGAATTGTTCTGAGAGTTTTAGCTGGTGTACAGTGCACCAGCATTATTAATTTCTGATCATCCAGCAACAATACCTCAATCAGGTATACCTAAGCAAGTCACTTTCATTTAATTTGCTTTCTGAAGGACATGACAGCATCTGTACATTTTGAGATGTAATTGCTGTTATCCTTCAGAGTTTTTGAAACAAACACAATCATCCTCCTGAATTACTGACTTTTCATGACAATTTTTTGAGGTTGCATTGTTCTAAACTAATATCTCTCAGACAGATCCTGAATAATGTAAGAGGATAAAGCCCACATGAAAAAATCAAGAATTCAGAAATGAAATTTAAGCTGGCAAACTTTAACTTAGTTGATCTTTATTCCCTTAATATTTTTCAGACAAAACCCATTTCATTCTACTTCATAAAGATCATTACCTTAGAGGCCATAATGTCTCAGAGTTTAGTTCTTGGCCTATTTTGAAGATAAAGCATTAGACATTTAAAAAAATCCACATTCTAAGCAGCCATTATGAACTGGATATATGAACTGTTGCCAAATGTGTGCTCTCTCCTTTTTTCCTTTATGCTAGTACGGTGAAAAACAATTTCAGATCCAGTCCTCAAGCTAAACCTACGGAGTTAAAACAGCTTTTCTCTGCAGGATTTAGAATGAAATGTCAAATTTCATGGAGCTCTCAGTATTGGTCTGCTTTATAAAATATCCTACCACATTCTTCAACCACATATAAAGTGCAAGAGCCATTCTTCTGGAGTTATTTCTGAGTATTACTTGTTTGCATATTAATGAGTTTCACTATTCTGAGTAATGTGACACAGCACATTCAAGTTCTTAAGTATTTCTTAATGCAGTATCTTAGGGAAGCTTGAGGAGCATTTTACTTGCTGTAGAAATGGCTAGAAGGCCAAATCAATGGCCTTTACACACATCATTATGACTAGTCCTGAAGCACTATACTTAGTCTAGGTTTCTCTTGTGGATGTCAGTACATAGCATACATGTATAGGTGAACAAATTTGGGTATTCACAGCTACTATTAATGGCAAAAAAACAGAGAGGATGTAAAAAATCCCCCCTCCAGTTTCTTAGTAATTCTTTAAAGCTACACCAGAGCTGACAACCAGTTCGTTATAGTTCCTTGGCTGTTGCTCGGAAAGTGTCCCAGTAATGTGGCTGGCTTAGTAGAACTGGATGGACTCAGCCTAGTGGGAGAGACAGACCTCTCACTTCGGTATTTCTCATAAAGCATTTTGAACTAAAACCACCTCAGAATACTTGAGTCCCATCTTCCACTACTGTCTGGTCTGCCACACCCAGAATGTCCTCAGAAGGGTAGTTATGATGATATGATTGCTAAAGAGAGTTATGTGCCAAGGTAACTCCATAAACACATTGACATTGGCACCTCCAATTCCTATGCAAGGGCTTACTGATTTTACTTGCTTTCACTGTACATCTGCAAGTGAGACTCTGCAGAGCCAACAGTGGAATCACAGAATCACAAAATAACTAAGGCTGGAAAAGACCTCCAAGATCATCTAGTCCAATCATCAAACCATCACCACCAGGTCCACTAAACCATGTCCCTCAGTGCCACATCTACCCTTTTCTTGAAAACTTCCAGGGATGGTGACTCTACCACCTCCCTGGGCAGCCCATTCCAATGCATACCTCCTCTTCTTGAGAATTTTTTTTCCAAATTTCCAACCTGAACTTCCCCTGGCACAACTTGAGGCCATTCCCTCTCATCCTATCACTGTTACCTGGGTGAAAAAGCCAACCCCCACCTCGCAACAACCTCCCTTCAGGTAGCTGTAGAGAGTGATGAGGTCTCCGCTGAGCCTCCTTTTCTCCAGACAAAACAATCCCAGTTCCCTCAGCCACTCCTCATAAGAACCTTCATCAGCTTCACTGCGCTTTCTTGGACACACTCCAGGGCCTAGAAAGTGCTCTTCCTGGTCTGTACCTGGAGGTTACAGGTGAGACTGGAAGTACTCACGATCAGATGAGATTTAAATTGGGACCAGAGGATGTATGAGAGCTAAGACTCCAGATTCAGATTTCAAGTTCTTGAGATATATTCACTGAGATCATCCTCTCTCCTTCTTATTTGAACCCTAATTTCTGTGTGCATTTGTTCTGTCTGGAAAACTGAATGCACAGCATTCAGTTCTGAAGTATTTAGTAAACAGTTTTAGCAATATACAGAATTTGTAATTAGTATGCATACACTATAGCTGCACCAAAACAGTAAAATGTAACAGAAGCTCCACTGGAACCATTCCTGTCTCTATATTTCAATAATTTGCATACTAACGAGTCCCAAAGGAGTAACTAGCATGACAGACTGAGCATTAAGTGGTATCTAAGAAGCCTTTAAGACAATATACAAGAGCAACTCTAGATACATTATACTCTACTGTAGGAAAAAGCTCAGGAAGCAAGGACACATTTATTGTGGACTTTTAAGTCTATTATCTAAACCATTAAAAAATCAGATTTGAAGCAATTTAGTTGCAACTTGGGTTAATGCAGGTTTAACTGGCCACATGGCAAACGCAGCTTCTTGTAAACCAATTCCCTTAATAGCTTCAAAAAGGATTTTTTAATTATTAAGCTAATGCAGTTTAATTTCTGTAGCAAATGGCTGAAGCCAGCAATGTGGATAAAACTTCTGAAGTGGGGTCTCAAAAAATAGGGAATAAAGTGAACAGATATAGCAACGTTACTAGCTGGCTTCTAAGTGCAGTTCCACTACCCAACAAAAGAGACTGCTCACTTTTCAGATCACCCTAGTGTTTATTCAGAATCACACTTGCTGGCATACTCAAAGCTGTTCCTGCAGGACATGAATACTGCATGAAATGTATTGTGTGAGAACACCCAAGTGTAAGAAATTCAGAGCATTGTTTTAGAGCTCTCCTATTTCTGTCCAGGAGATCTAAGACGGGAAGAGTCCAGCATCAGTTTGAGTGCCATAGCTTTTGATGTTGTCTAATTAGAAAACATTCACATTGGCAGAGTGAGCACCAAGGACTGGTATTAATTCTGGCATTCTGATCTCTGGACTCTACCAAGCCTCTTAACAGAAGTATTTGATCCTTATCAGGATAAACTTTAGGACTGTGGTTTCAAGAGGAAGTGTATTCCATCCATCTATCTCTTGCACACATACACTAGAGGAAGCTCTATTTCTTTTAGGGACAGTCAGGATCACCTGCTAATGAGCAGCTAACTTTGCTGCTCTCATTAGTTATCACAAGGTGTGACTGCTGGGAAAATGCTGTTTGTAAAGGTCTATGGAAAAAAACATAGTTTTCTATGGGTTTTGTGATAAAGACTTTAAGAACAAAAGATGTTTATTCTTCAGAAAGAAACAAGCTAGGACCATCATTAATTATGCTTTTCTGACTTACCTTTTGGCCTGTTCTAAGCTGCTTATCTATAAAGATTAACTACTATGAGGTAGAATTTATTTTGTATGTTCAGAAGTTCATTTGATTTCACCCTGCAAAGGGAGTATGAAGTTCCTTTTACTAAGTCCTTAGAGATTTGTGCTCAACGCCTTACCTGCAAGGGATTTGGTGAAGTAAGAGGAGATGGAAGGCCATGCCCTGGTGACTGGCTTGGTTTCTGAGGGGAACTGGAGGTCTGTGGGACTGAAGGCTGCTGACTCTGGCTCTGAGGCTGTGTTTGGTTCTGCTGTGGGGGTGCTGATGGCTGTGGCTGTGGCTGCTGGGTCTGCTGGGGTGGCTGTGGAGTCTGTGTCTGCTGAGTGTGCTGCTGCTGCTGCTGGCTTTGCTGCTGCTGCTGCTGCCCTTGCTGCTGCTGCTGCTGCTGCTGCTGTTGATGCTGGAGCTGCTGAAGATGCTGAAGCTGTTGAAGCTGGGAGTTCAGGGATGAGGTAGCTGTGAATTGAAGAGAGAGGAAAGAGTTACGTAGGTTTCAGCATTACCTATCATGTTAAAAATATCCTGGATTAAGTTCTGGTTCTATTTATACTGTGGGGCACGCTGCCCACTAAGGTAAACCAGCCTCAGACTTCAGGTTGTGGCAGCAAATTAATGAACATGTTCCCATCAGTAAATGCTGTAGTTCTGTGCTAAGAGATGAGCTTCAGTGGAGACAATGAAAACTAACTTCCAGTGGGGCTACAGCTCTGTCCACTGCACAGGCCTCCAAGATGAGTGGCAGTCTTGGTTCAGACAAGGTTACAGCTGAAGCCAATGGGAACTTTCCCGGCCTGAAGAAGATTCTAAGGATATCACTGTACATATTGTGGCAAGTGCTCATAACATGAACCGGTGCTGTTACATAGAGCAGGATAAAGCCATAGTTGTAAAATTAAGAATGCTCTGAAAAGAGCTTTGTAACATCTATATACAACAGGTGTCAAAAAATAAAATGTTCAACAGTGAATTTTTTGGTACAATACATAGGTAGAAAAAATACTCAATAAAATTCACATCTATGAAATTACAGCTGCTTCTTATATTTCACATCTAAAAGCCATAAAGTTCCCCCGGTGAAACAAGGAAGGTATTTTGAAAACTTGCACTGCTTGCTTACTCCTGGTAGCAAAAGTCTGTCATGCTGTGCTAGCTTCTGCTTCCAAAGTGCTTCCAGTACCTGAAGGGGGTCTACAGCAAAGCTGGGGAGGGACTTTATCTAAGGGCATGTAGCGACATGACAAGAGGAAATGGTTTTAACTGGAAGAGCGTAGATTTAGATTAGATATTAGGAAGAAACTCTTTACTGTGAGGGTGGTGAGACGCTGGAACAGGTTGCCAAGCGGGGTTGTGAATGCCCCTCCCTGGAAGAATTCAAGGCAAGGCTGTGTGGGGCTTTGAGCAACCTGGTCTAGTGGGAGATGTCCCTGCCTATAGCAGAGGGCTGGAACTAGATGATCTTAAAGGTCCCTTCGAACTCAAACCATTCTATGATTCTTTGAAATTTGAGGCTTGGAAACCAGTAGCTCTCATCAATCTTTTGGCACAAAGGTTCAAACTTTATCTCCCTAATTGACTGAGGCATTCATTAAACTCAGCAAGGCAAGAAGTTTGCCACCGGGATGTCACTAAGGAAGAGCACATTTAAACAGCAGCCAGAACATCACAGGAACCTGGTGCTTTCTTGGATTACCCCCTGAATAAGTCACCTGGGACTCTGGCAGTTTTAGGGTTGTGCTAGATACCTATAGGATTCCAAGATGAACAGCATACAAGATCAGTGCACTAATTTACCCTCTGTACTGCATTCCCAACACCATTCTGAATGATAACTTCCATCATCAGAGGCCAAAGTAAATGGTGTGAATCAGATCTGTTGTTTCTGAAATGAGATTCAGATGTCCCAGCCAAAAACACTGTTTGGGGACTGGCAGATAAAGCAAAGCTATCTCTTCTTTTTGTGTCAAAATCCTTGTTTCAGCTTTCCAGATGTCTGTGCCCTGGGGATGAACCTGAAGTCTTGGTACGACTTATGAAATCAACAAACCGGAAATTGGTATAAGGAAAGGAGGAAAATGAACAAGAAAAGAAAAGAAAAAAAGGGAAAAGGAAAAGAGAAAATTTAGCTAGAATGGGTAAGCCAGAAAAGGCTGTATGAAGGCAGACAAAAAGGCTTGGAAGGAAGAGCTGTTGGTCACTCCTTCCTATATTCACAGCTGATCTAAATTTACTTTTAACAAAGGGAAGAATCAAACTACAAATATGTCTTTGCAAAAATTACTGTCACGTGGATGTGACTTCAACAAGGGACCTAAATGAAGAAAGAGGAATGGTAAGGCCAATGTATTCCTATCATTAAAATTACTCATAGCAGTTTGGCTTTTCAGCATAAAACAGAGTGACCATCAACTTAAAAACACATGTGATAGCCCATGGAAAAGAAATTGACCTGAAGAAAGCATACACTCTATCAATTCCACCAGCAGAATCCAGACCATGGGGAGTATCACAGAATCACAGAATCACTAAGGTTGGAAAAGACCTACAAGATCATCCAGTCCAACCGTCCACCTATCACCAATAGTTCTCACTAAACCATGTCCCTCAACACAACGTCTAAATGTTCCTTGAACACCTCCAGGGTCGCTGACTCCACCACCTCCCTGGGCAGCCCGTTCCAGCACCTGACCACTCTTTTGGAAAAGTAGTATTTCCTAACATTCAGCTTGAATCTCCCCTGGAGCAACTTGAAGCCATTCCCTCTAGTCCTATCACTAGTTACAAGAGAAGAAGAGGCTGACCCCCAGCTCACTACGACTTCCCTTCAGGTGGCTATAAAAAGCGATAAGGTCTCCCGTGAACCTCCGCTTCTCCAGACTGAACAATCCCAGCTCCCTCAGCTGCTCCTCATAAGGCCTGTGCTCCAGACCCCTCACAGGCTTTGCTGCCCTTCTCTGGACACGCTCCACAGCCTCGATGTCTTTCTTGCAGTGAGGGGCCCAAAACTGAACACAGTACTCGAGGTGCAGTTGGACTGGATGATCTTGTAGGTCTTTTCCAACCTAGCTAATTCTATGCAGCCTCAGCAGTGCTGAGTACAGACGGACAATTACTTCCCTGCAACTGCTAGCAACATTATTTCTGATACGAGCCAGGATGCCATTGGCCTTCTTGGCCACCTAGGCACACTGCTGGCTCATGTTCAGCTGAGCACTGCCAATACCTCCAGGTCCATTTCCTCTACACAGTCTTCCAGCCACGCTGCCCTAAGCCTGTAGCATTGCCTGGGGTTGTTGTGGCCAAAGTGGTAGCAAGGTAAAAGTATAATCTAAGGCAGATGAGAACAAAGAATGGAGGTGTGCATGCCAGAAAGCGACTGCATAGACAAATTTTAACCATTCCATGAAGCACCTACAATGGTAAAGAATACTGTTCACCAATTCCATCTGTAGGTGTGTACACAGAGGTAGAAGAACTTCTCCGATTCCCATGAGAAAAAAATCTGATCAGAACCAGCTCTTTACCTTGTGCAGGCTATTTCCTTACCTGTGATAGCTTGCCAGTCTGGACAAATCATTGATGTCAGGAAACAAAACTTCATATACAACATGTTTCTACTGCTTCCACAGAGAAATGAATGCAATGAGTGGTATAGTTTGTAATATATATGGCTCATAGAGAGGAATGAAGGGTCATTTTATATCATATGTGCACAGCTGAGAAGGATGAGACTTCTTTATAGCAAACTAAGATAAAGTGATTTTTTTATTTATTTTTTGTGCTGCAATTGTCCTCAAACCCTCTTCTACTACATGGCACTCTTATAGGCCATGGCTTGGAAAAATGGATTTGTCAGAATGCCCTACACTGCACATAGTGCACTGAGTTATGTAACGGGACAGGAAAAAGCATTCAAGGTGCAGGGGGAAGACATCTACGTAAGTATTTTTGGAATATAGAACATATATTCCTTCTCAAGGTATGCCTTTCACCTAGACTTTGGAAAATATGGCAATTAAATTAATGCTAAAAGTATTGATCTAACATAACATGAAGTAAGAGAAGATGGAGGGATCACTGTATTTTGATAACATACAACTGCAGAAACAGGACTGTGTTAAATTTCTATCAATGATCTTATGATTGAACTTAGAGTATACAAAAAGTATCTGTTGCATATACCTCATAGGAATCAGAAAAGTAATAATAAATAATAGTATCGATGTTTCCCACTGAGCATAAATTTTTTTTCAGAGTTCATTCATTTAAATATTTCTAAGCAGGGCTATTAGTTGTGTTGCAAGTGAAAAGTTGTGGATTCTAAAGCATAGATGGAAACATTATGGTCTGTATGTTTAGCATAGGACAAAAACCCACACTTAGTGAAATGCATTTTTACTGAGTGTATGAATCTGCTTAAGAAAGAAATTGCTTATATATATGATTGCTTATACATATTGCTGTGACATGTTGGGATTTACTTGACAGAATGGTTATGCTAACAATAGGCTTTGGTTTCATTAACAAGTCATGCGTTGATCAGCTGTTGAATTATTTTCTTAAAAATTAAATTTTTATAAGAATTACCATTCTCGACAAGGTCAATACTCTGTTTAATGCACATTTTGATCTTCACATTCTTTCTTCTGCTGATCCATATAACAAGGGACAGAATCCAGACTGAAAAAAAGGAGAAAAAAAACACCTACACACCCCTTTTTTATCCAAATCTTTACATGTTCAGGCCCTAGTGAACTGCTAATGTAACTGGTGCTAAATGGCCATTGCCAACATACTTCTGTGACCTGACAATGTGAGCAGACGTAATCAGTCACGCAAGTCCGATGAGTGAAGAGGGTATGAAAGTGAAGAGGGTATGAAACTGACTTTGAAAATGTCAAGGTTTTAAATTCTGTGGGCATGTCCAGAACTTGCAGATGATGACTCAATGTGGGAGATTTTCTTCATTGCTTATCTAGGGGTAGAAAAGCTTTGGATTCAGTGCTGATGAATACTTGAATGTTGGCCATTGAAGGAATATCAGTGTCTCTACCATGCACTTTTTGTGCTGGAAGTGCACTCATTCTTGCTCTTATGGAAGGTGGTCCCTTGAGGAAAATTTTGCTGATGGAGAAAAGTTACTTCATGGAGAAATTTCCAAGGTCTTTTCCAGCAACTGCATAAAATTATTCAAATAAATTCTTTCATTTTCATATAATTCCTTTAGAAAGCCTCTTTGAAGATATGCATTGAAGTGGCTTAGTGAGGAATGATTGTTTAACATGCTGTAGCTAGACAAACAGATAGGGAATTGGAAGAACTGTTAGATCAGAAAAAGCTTTCCCAAAGCCGCACAGCAAGTGCACTGTAAGAGGGAATTTAGGGCTCTGGATCCTGCCTTCAGTCCAGTGTTCGTACTGCCTGATTGCACTGCCTCTCACAATGTATATACCATCCACTGCAGAGGTTGTGTCACATTATTGTTTGTAATCAAATCCAATCCAGCTCCCAGAGCTTGCTCGCATACCTCATCCATTATAAATCGTATACCTGTCTAGTATTTGTCACATCTGCAGAGCTTAGAGACTGATGGAATTTCAGGTGGTACAACAGTGCTATGTCTGCATGTATAAAAGATAACATGCACTGTCTACCTACCACTCAGGAATCTTTTTATGATTTACTGGCTAACATCTGGGTAAAACTTTGACGTCTTTAAGTGACAAGTGCATACTTTCTTTCAGAATTGCATTCAAGATTTCAAAAAAAAAAAAAAGATGCAAAAAACAAAACCAAAAACAACCCAAAAACAAGAAGTCCTTCCTATGGTTAAAAAGTAACATAAAATTTATTACTTTAGAAGTGAGATAATTAACTAAAAATGCATACAAACTACAAAAAAAAAAAAGAAAAAAGGAAGAAAATCCACAAAATCTGTGTGATAGTACAACTTTCTGTAACAAAAATACGTGTTGAGTCTATACCAAATATCTGATAAGCTGCTAAGAAGAACTTCTTATGAGGAAACATTGCCATGGGGTGTTTTCAAACTTAAATTTTTACTGTAATTTCTTGGTTTTAATTTCTTCAGTGCCACAGCAGACTTCCCAAAGAGACCATCCTACATTTTATGATCCTACTTTAAAGCAGATTATGCTTAAGCATGATATCAAAGCGTTTACACTAGAGTAAGAGATATGAAATTAAGACATACAAATGGATGGTCAAGAGTCACTAAAAATAAACTTTCTGATCTCCCAGGTCGCCTACCTCAATACTTGCCATGGACCGTATAGTACTTTAAGGATTTAGAGAACATTATGGTCCAGGGAGCACACTCCTTCTTGAGTTCCTTTTGAGAGTCTCAATAAGTACAGTGCTGCTATGCATTTACAATATTTACACAAAATATGTTCTTTTTATATTCTTATCTCTTCTGTTCCCCCATTTATTGACTACATGGGAAACTAAAGTGAAGCTAAAACACACCTCTGTCAAGCAGAGTGGTGCAATGGGAAAAAGTCAACTCTAATGCAACTGTACTGAAAGCAGCAGTGTCACTTTGTGAAACATTCGGATCCATGACAGGGATAACAATTGAATCATTTGCTTAGTAGGAAACCTGAAAAGGCTCTGTCTTCAAATCCCAATCCTGGTTATATTCATTGAAAGTAGTATTAACTGCCTTCTGCCTCTGGCTAACATACTACTGTATAAGCACGAGAATGGCTCTGGTTATATTTTAAATAAAAAAATGCATTTTAAAGTTTAATCACATTTCAGAAAAAAGGAAGGAACATAAGTGAGCCCACAAATGTTTACATAATGAAATCAATGTAAAAATTATAACTCCTTTTGCACATCTTATTCACAATATAAACTCAGATTCTAAAGACCTTGGCAATGCTTGGCAGAATATCAAATTAATACTCAGAGATTCAATTTGTATCTAGAATCTGCTCTTGTGGATAAGCTTCACATAATGTCTGATTTATTTTATTAATGTTTTCTGTTTGTTTCTGTGTAAAGAGGAAGAGGGGATAGGAGGAATAAGAAGCAATTTTAGCCTACAAAGGATTGTGTTATTCTATCCTCTATCTTCCTATTTACATAATTGCATAGATGTTCTTCAGTGCCTTGATACAATGCACAATGGACTAAAAAGGAGAAAAACATACATTAAAACTTCTCCTATTTGACTGAGCACAGAATTTGGCTCTTGCCATTTGAAGAGCCTAATGCCTTTTTCCACTTTCCCAGTAATGTAGAATGGATCTGCATTGCCTCAAACCGAACAGTGTAACTAACTTAAGAATCTGGGATTGCTTTTGAACTGACATGGCCTGCTTTTCTTTTCCACGCTGTTGTTTCTCTTCTAATGAGGTATGTACTTTTCTTTGAAACAGATTTCTAAAGATTGAATGCACACACTGAACAGCCTTATGCAAGCCTGTCTCTGTACTTTCTCCCTCCCGGGTAATTAGGGGTAGGTTAGCCAAATACTCAATGTGGTTTTTGCATATGCTTGAATATTCTCTTAAGAGCAAAATGTGAGTTGCTTTAAACAATTTAGCATCTTCTTTGTGGAAAAAAAGGAAGAGTTGGACTTGTGGCTGAAGAGATTAGTAATGGGATACAGAGCACATTATTTCTAAGTCAGTGGTTCAAATCTAGTCTAGGACAATACAAGGAACTAAAGTCATTGCACTTTAATGGTGCTTTTGAGTGTTTTCTAACTTAGAGAAGATGTATTAGATATATCAGACGTATAGAAGAAGTATTCTCGCACAGATACCCACAGAGAGCCTGTGCAGGAAACAGTCTGCCACACAGTCAAGCAAACAAATTGATGGTCTCCCAGTACCTATTAGGAAGATCATAAAGACTACGGCCTTAGGTGGCATCAACTGACACCTTTATTTGCATTTTCAGCTGAGAGGCTAAGGATAGTAAGAGTAAGGAGACCAAGGCATCTTCTCCTTCCTAAAGGTGATTCCTCAGCATTGCAGCTGCAGAACCCAGATGGAGTTAGGGGGAGAAACTTGCATTGCCAATGCTCTTCTGTACCAATTCTGCAGATAAACAGAGGGCTTTACTTTCTACTGTTCTCATATCCAGCATTCTTCATGAGCACTAAATTCACTTTAAAGAATATAAGCAATAAAAAGGAAGTATTAAGAAGCAAAGCATCATAATTTATCAGGTGTGGTGTCTCCACATTTTGATGAATACTGGAACTTCCCTGAAAAATGATCCACTACATTAAATAAATCTGTCATTTTTTTCTCCACCAAACTTTAAAATGTACAATACTCCCCTAAAATCTGAAGAAGAAAAAGAATAAGCTTTTGTTCTAGGTAGAGAGCTTGACTAAGCATCAGGGCAAGAATATTTGGAATACTTCCCATTTTGAGATAGTCTTGGGGCAATTTTCCTCTAGTTTATGACAGTACTATGTGAGTAAAGTTCCCTGAGTGCGCTGTAAAAATTGTGTTAACCTATTTAATATGCCCAAAGGCAAGAACAAGCTGGAGAAATTAGACTTTAATAAGGCATTTGCTTCCTCAGCTCAAATGGGACCTAGGGCCCCATATTGTACAAATGGCTGAAACATTAACTGGAGTCAGAGTATCATCAAGACACAGGGGACCAATCAGAGAATCATATTGGGACTTTCATATAAAGATGGACAATTAAAAACCCACCATAGCATTGTCTGAAGGTAATCTAAGTGTCTGAATGCCAAAGGCATTCAAGTAATATCTAGATATGGAAATCTCCCACTTTTTTTTTTTTTTTTTGCAAAAAAATGACCCTCAGAACTCAAAGAGCAGGAGTCTTAGCATCAAGTACTTATACCAGATAAAAGCAGTGTTCTACCTACAGAGAGCAGGACTGGTCCCAGATTGTCTAAGAACAGAATTGTGTACAGATGGAAAATCAAACTAAGTGCTATGTTATTCCTACAGATTGGATCTCCAGACCCTATTGAACGCACAAGAATGTTTCTACAGAATGAAAGATAACTTCCCATTTCTTGGGGAAAAATCTGCAAGACTCCTTTGAATGAAACTAATTGACAGAGGAAAAATTATCATTTAAAGGCCAGTACAGCCCAATATAAGATTTCACAGCTGGAGGGACGTGACAGGGAACAGATGAATGACACAAAGAAATTAAGTTTGAAACAACAGTGCTGACTCAGAAAACAATGACTGTGACTCATAATGGACATCCAACACTTGTTGGGCACTCTGTGCACACAAAACCTTTGATAACAGGAATTGCATTTTCTCCTTTTCTTTCTTCTTGTCTGTTTAAAATGTTTTAACATTAATGGGAACTGTAAATTCCATGTCACTTAAGCAGATCAGGTGGTTGATGTGCCTTGGCCAACAATGCTTGTAGCAAAAGCAGTGCAGTGACAAATGGCCCCAGGAAGAGACTATGCAGAATCCTGTCCTGCATTTCAGAGTCCCCAGTCCACTGGGGACCTGCCATTCATGTTGGCAAGCTGTTTTGGGGCTTGAGGGCACTGCATTGTCAAGAGGAACTTGCTGAACTGCCTGATGCATTCAAAGGATGATTTTGCTTTCCTTCTGGTAATAGATCTGCAAGTGCTTGTTCTATAATTGTTTATGGCAAATGGCTCTTCTGACAAAGAAATATTTATCCAGGTATAGATGCAGCTCCGGTGCTCTGAAGATTAGAAATCATTAGAAGTATCTTCAAAGAGTCTTTAAAGTGAGCCATGTCCTTAACTAAAACTGAAGTTACTGTAAGTGGAATGCACTGAGTGCTTTGTGCATGTGGTTTTTGATTGTTTGTTTGTGTTGCTCTGTTTTGTGTTTTTAAGCAACACAATCAAATAGTGCATCAAAGTGTTTGTGGTTTAAAAGGCAGGCCTTGATGCTGAGCTGGTGGACATGTCCTGACAATGACAATGACAATATCACTTTCCCCTGACCTCATCTGAGGGAAGGAGCAGAGGGTTCCGTGTCCATCATGTGGCTTGATATGACAGGTTCTTTCATCTGTCAGGCGCTTACTATATCTTTCTATCATTTTCCAATTTAAGTCCAATCTGAAAACTGGGATGCTTGATACAACTCAGTTTTGTATAAGCAATTCAGTTTTTCAGGCAGCTGGAAATTCTGTTCCCAGCATGCAAATTCCAGCTGACTAGAGAAGTCAGCTGAATGGCAGTGAGAACAGGCCATGGGCTGACTCAGAAAAGAGCAGTGTGTATGTTTTCAGGAGAAAGGGAGAAGACATGGCCCAGACTAGCCCTTTCCTTTACAACTAGTAAAATGACCAACTGCAAGTATGAGAACCAAGCACAAAAGTGGCACAGCCTTGCTATGGGGCTGTGCAAATGCTCATCTGGAGCAGTGACTGAAGGCTTTAACCCTTTAAACAACAGCCGTATGGTACTCATTATAGCCTGGAACTTCCCCTGTCTTCAGAAAAATTAAACATGGAGGCAACAAGGTGAAAAAAGTGCAGAACAGGACAGAGATCTTGCAAGGGCTGCAATGCTCTCAGTACCTACTGAACTCCCAGGGAGTGAAGGCCACTCCCAACCAGTGGGGTCACATGCACAGTACCATGCTGAGCATGGTACTCTTCATCAGTCATTGAATAATAAAAACGGAGTTAAAAACTTTCTTTAAATGACACCAAATGTTGCTTAATAGCTGTGGTGCAGAAGCAATCTTGAGCATAGGTCATGGGGTTGCTGAGGAGGTGCTGTGCCAGGTGCTGCAACCTCAATATGTGAGCAGAAGATGGAGGTGTTCTTTTTTCAGATAAGGGATCAATGTACAGAGAGACTAAGCAACTTACTCCACATGAGAAATTGTAGAAGAGCTGGAAAGCAAACTGTAATTTGGTAATCAGTGACACCACAAGCCATTCCCAAAGGCATGTGCCGCTAAACAAAGTGCACTATGCCTGCCTGCTGTTGACTCACAGAAGTTCTGTTTCACTGTCCTTAAGAGTCTTTCATGATTTTTATTATCTTTCACACATCGGTAAGGATGGATCTATTAATTTGTGTATCTTTCAAAACATGCCACAAGACAAGTAGCTGTTTTGTTTTTGTAAGCTTTGAACTAATTACAGGTCAATTTAAGCAATCCCTCTGTACTCAGCCCTAGTGAGGCCCCACCTTGAGTACTGTGTCCAGTTTTGGGCCCCTCACTGCAAGAAAGACATTGAGGCCCTGGAGCATGTTCAGAGGAGGGCAATGAAGCTGGTGAGGGGTCTGGAGCACAGGCCTTATGAGGAGCGGCTGAGGGAGCTGGGATTGTTCAGTCTGGAGAAGAGGAGGCTCAGGGGAGACCTTATCGCTCTCTATAACTACCTGAAGGGAGGTTGTAGTGAGCTGGGGGTCAGCCTCTTCTCTCTTGTACCTGGTGACAGCACGAGGGGGAATGGCCTCAAGTTGTGCCAGGAAAGATTTAGGCTGGACATTAGGAAATACTACTTTTCTGAAAGAGTGGTCAGGCACTGGAATGGGCTGCCCAGGGAGGTGGTGGAGTCACCGTCCCTGGAGGTGTTCAAGAAACGTTTAGATATAGCATTGAGAGACATGGTTTAGTGGGGTTATTGGTGGTAGGTGGATGGTTGGACTAGGTGATCTTGTAGGTCTTTTCCAACCTAGCTAATTCTATGATTCTATGATTCTATGATTCTATGATTCTATGATCTATCTATATCTCTCCTAGCCTGTTTATTTTACTTGCAGGAAGATTAAAAACAAATTTAGACAGTAGGTGACCAGTGATTCTGGATTCTGCTGCTGGTTGTCTGCTACAGATGACCTGACTGCTCATTGTTAATTTGCAGTAAAATGAGAGAGGCTGAATACCAGATCACAGAATCACAGAATTATAGGGGTTAGAAGGGACCTCTAGAGATTGAGTCCAACCCCCCTGCAAAGCAGGCTCCCTGCAGCAGGCTGCACAGGTAGGCGTCCAGGCAGGTCTTGGATATCTCCAGAGAAGGAGACTTCACAACCTCCCTGGGCAGTCTGTTCCAGTGCTCCATCACTCTCACCATGAAGAAGTTCCTTCACATATTGGTGTGGAACTTCCTGTGCTCCAGTTTATGGCTGTTTCCCCTTGTCTTGTCCCTACAGACCGCTGAAAAGAGGTTGGCCATGTCCCTTTGACTTCCACACTTAAGATATTTATAAACATTAATAAGATCACCTCTGAGTCTTCTTTTCTCAAGACACACTCAGGTCACCCAGCCTTTCCTCATATGGGAGATGCTTCAGGCCCTTCATCATCTTTGTGGCCCTCTGCTGGACTCTCTCCAGGAGATTCCTTTTTTTTTTTGTACTGGGGAGCCCAGAAATGGATACAGTACTCTAGGTGAGGCCAAACACGCTGCAGCTTCAGGTGCTGATCCTGGCTCTGCTGCACTTGGCATCTATCACCTCCTCAAAGCAAGAGCAAATTAGCTGCTCTCTGAGTGCTCATGTGGTTTCAGCTACCTAAATTTCCTACTCCCCACTGAAAGAAACAACTCAGTTATTCACATAGATCAACTTTTCATCAGTAGAAAATTGGGATGGGAGAATTAGGGGGAAGATTTTAGGGGCGTTCTTCATTCACCGGCCTTGAAACCACTGACACTTCTGTGTTAGGACAAAGCTCCACCCATAGCTCAGCAGGAGGGCTGGAGAGTCCAGCAAACAGCTGCATTGTTCTGCCACTCACTGCACGATGCATTTCAGAACTTTCTAAAGCACACCAGGAACCCAGATGCTGTTGGATATTTCAGACATTTTTGTACACTGCAGAAAAGGGAATAGCAGGCCTTTGAATGACCTGTATCTGGATCTTTACTTAATAAACTGCATTTTAAAAGTTAATTGTTCTTAATTCAAAAGGGATATACAACAATTAACAAAAGAACTTTCACTTGGATAGTACATTTACTTACCTGGAGCAGGAGTCCCCAGTTATAGAAAGGGAAAAAAAAAGAAAGGTTTTTGGACAATTGGCCAAAAACATACATAAAAATCATTCATTGTTTGTGTCCACATACTCAGTCAGAACACTACTGTGTTGCCCTTTTGATGCACTAAATGGTTACTCATTAGCCCTATCAATGGAAATACTTGCTTTTCTCGTCCACAAAATGGAAGAAAAGTGGAATTTGGTTCTCAATCAATAATTCTCAAAAAATCTCATAGGAAGCTAAACTTAGCCTTCCTAAGGCATTATTTGCCTTAGCTTTAATATTCAGGGTAATGGAACATCATTTTAAACAAGAGTGTAGGTGCCATCAGCTGCATATATTTACCTGAATGATGCTACAAAGCATTCTACTCATTGTTTGCCACCTCTGAGTTCCTCAGTCTTTTAAATAAATTTAACAAAATGTTAATGCAAATAAAAAAATAATGCATACGAATACACTTAGACAGTTATAAATATCAAGTACACTTGTTGTTAATGTTAATGTTTTGAGATTTACAATAAAATTCTGCAGAACTTTCTCTAAAGATATAGAAAATTTAACAGAGGGTGCATCTCAACAGGTCTGTTTTTAATTCTCCTAGAAAGAATTAATACCACTGGCAGTGATATAACTAGATTATGTGAATTCACCACAGAGCAATTACCATTTTCTCTTAAATTTTTCGGTTATATACAACCCTTTCAGAAAACAATGCAAAACATTAACTGTAGAGAACTGAGAAAAAGTGGATAATGCATATATTAGTCATCATGTGAAATTGGTCACTGATGTGTAGCCACAGATAATGATATTTGGCCAAGGAGGAGAGCGAGGGGAGAGAATTTAATGTTCCAGAGTTTCTTTCCTTCTGAAATCGGTTGATTTCTCATCCTCCTGAAGAAGCCCACTGAGAAGTATAAATGAAAACCACTACATAAATGCTGGGCAAACACTGTTACTAGTTTTACTATGCTAACTTTGATGTCAATTAAATGGAGGTGAGCTTGTTCCAAAATAATGTATTTAAATGAAAAGCCTGGACCATTCAACAGTACAAAATAAAGAAACACATGTCAGTGCTGACACAAGATCAAAATTTTTGCTAAAATTGACTTCTGATTAAAAAAGTTAATGGAATAAATGCTTCTTAAATGGGACAAACTATCTATCTTAGGCAAACCTAAGAACAAAATTTGGCACAGTGAGTGCACACGGAAATCTGAAACCACTACTTTACGTCTGTTTTGCCAAGTTTTAACTAAGTAGATGCAAAAACTGTTCCTTTCATTTTCAGTGCCAGGTATTTTGTCTTTACTCTGTTGATTTTGATAGCTCGTTCAGAAGCTTGGAAATGAATGTTTCTTCCATCATCAATTTAAAACTTTTCCATTTGCCAACTATGGATGCTTTTTCTACTGTGTGTTTTCAGTGAAGCTGAAATTAATATGGTTTGCTTTGATTTTCCATCCAAGCACCAGGGAGAATGGGGCAAGCTATGCTTTCATCTCCATCTTTGAGACAGAGCCAGGTCCAGCATCATATAACCCCCAAAACACTCCTTTCTCCCTCACTCTGCCACAGTCTTTAAAATAAGGCTTTTTTTGGACTTATTTTTATCTGAAAACTACCTGGAAAGACCAGCTCTACAGGGGGCCTTCAGTATTTCGCAGGGGAAGGCAGTTCCTATGCGTGTCATGTCCAGTAGATGAACTGCTCTTCTTCCCGTACAGAGACCTCACTTTGAGTCGATACGGCCCCAGCAGCCACTTTTTCCTACCAGCTGTGGATATTTACGTCTTTATAGCTCATGGAACAATGATGACAGTCCAGAAATCTTAGCCTTTGACCAGGGAATTGAAAAAACAACCAATTTTGCTAAACATTATGTTCAGAAAGCCTTATTTATGTGACAATGAACAAAAGGAGTAGTGTAAATTCCTGCATTTGTTTTTTCAAGAATATTTAGAGAATTCTTTTTTTTTTTTCCCCAGTAGCTACCCAGTCATTAGAACTGATGAGAACTGCATGAGAGAAAAACAAACAAACAAAAAAACAGGTATGAAGGTGAGACCCATAAAAGAAGGCAAATCTTCTTTAAGCAATCATCCAGTGCAACACACTTCACTGTCAGGTTTGATGCATACACTGCTGGCCATTTTATTTATTTGGATTTTCAAACACATGGATTTACAATTCATAAAGAGACTAAATACCTGGAAAATACCTGCTTTAGAGTTTTGCACTTGGAAATAAAGAGGGGAAGCCAAGAATATAAGACCTCTTATGTCGGTAAATCAACAGTGGCCCATGGACCAGTACAGACAAGATCAGAAGTTATTTCCATCTCAGTTTTTAAAGGAGCAGTATTCTTAAATAAATTAATTCTAATACCCCTTAATCAGCTTGCACAGTGAAATAACATCTAACTTCTTACAATCATATCGCTAGAAGCATAGCTGATGTAACTTATGCTGCAATGATTTCAAGATTTGATCACAATATATCCACAAAACAGATAAGCCTTTAGATCTATGCATGATTCTCTCTGTTCCTCCAGCTGCACCTGAAGGTGGCCTTTTTCACAGATACTGACTGGTGTCTACTGTCTGGATCTGCCTTGCAGACCCACATCTCACTCAGCTGAGAGTGAGATTGTCCCCTGCCATGAGAGCAATCAAAAGAATTGATCCTGAAGGGATCACAGAGAAAATGTGCCTTCTGCCAGCATGGTTATGAATACACAGTACATGCCGCAAAGCAGCTCTCTCTGCACTGAGATGCAGAAGATTGCCTTTGGCTTATGTACTGATTTGAAACTTTAATCTCCCCACAGAAAACTTTAATCAGAAACCATTTTCATAATTTGTAAACACTGCCAAATGTTTGATTTCAGGCAGTTTAAATGATCCAGCCTTCTGCTGGAAAATGAAATAAATAACAACCAATCAGACAAGGAAAATAGTTATAAATAATTAAATATGCTGTACTGACAAATACTATTCCCACCTGGATGCTGTGCTTTTCCTGTGATTTTCGTAATTAGAAAAAAAATCATCCTGCATATGAAAACAAGTCACATCAGAAACAGAGGTAGGACGGATTATCTTACAGATGAAGAACAGAATGTGGGAATCTATTTCCTATTCCTGAACCTGTCGTGCCTGTGCAACACTGGGCATGGCAGTTAATCTCTCTGCCTCACTTTCTTATTCAATAAAGGAAGAGGATGGCCAAAAACCTTCACTTTCCTCACCACAGGAAGCTAAATTAGTGCAGTACAGCAGCGTGTGCTAAGATCCCCAAAATGAAGGGGTCAAAGATACATAAAGTTTTATTTCCACATGGAAAAGATTGATACAGAGACAGGTAACACAACCTCCTACATTGTGCTAATGAGATATAGATGGTTTCAAAGCACCCATTTATTTCCTTTTCCCTACTTTTTGATAATGTCTGAGTGATGCTTTTATTTCCAGCAGTTCATAAGACTTTTTGAGATCTCCAGTAATAAGGATGTGTTTTAAGATGAACTCTAAGCTCAGGCACATTTTAAGGCACTTGTCTCACATCAGGCTTAAAGGATTCCTCAGAATGAAAAGCAATCCCAGACTACCTGGAAGACTGGCACTTATGGTCACTCCACACCACTGTGTACACCTCTGTCATCACATGAGACATGCTGATAGAGTCGAGTAAACCAAACTAGCTAATGATAATAACGATAAAAAAATCCATGAAAAAATTTCACGAACACCACAGCACAGGTAATAAAATGATTCCTCCAATGCAGTAAGCAATGCCAAAGAAAGAGTAAGATGACAAAAGAAAATGAAGAAAGGAAAACAAATTCAAGGGCAGTAATGATAGGCCCTCAGTGTGCTTGTTATGATAGGCTGCAGGTAACCACATCCTGCCACTGCGAGGCTTCATAAATTCTGTCATCTTGTTAAAGAGTTTGAAGCCTACTGACCTCACTTCCTCTGTTAATACAACTGCACTGCTCTGTACCTAGGCTTTCATTTCACTTATGAAATTTGAACCATTGTGTGAGCCTCTTTCCTTCTTGCACCAGTAATTATTACCTCCCAAATTACAGAATACATAGGAAATGGAAATTCCTCTCCCTCTCCTGTTCAGCAGCCCTATTTCCCCTTCCCTAACCACTTGCAAAATAATTATCAGGCCCTCAGGAGTAGCAATGCAAAAGAGTGCTCATTTTTCTTTCTGAGTATGTTAGAAGTAATAACTGCAATAAACCAAGAACTGACTAGATTTTATGATGTTCCTGGATAGGTGAGACACTTATTCATGCAAGAAAAGCCATACATTATAAAGCTTATGCAGCCAACATTCAGTCATGAAGATAACATTCAGTCATGTTATCCATGGAAAACATATAGAGAGGGTCAGAGGGCAGAGGAGACAGCAGTCAGGCGAGGTGTTGTGGAGGTACTCCCCATGCACAAAGCCTACATGGGCTGTATACTCAGCAGCTTTCTTTATTTCTTCTAAAAATAGGAGAAAACAGTAACTCCTTTTAGCTCATATTTCTGAAAAGCAAAATATGCAAAGGCAGCTGAGACCAGATCTGGTCCAGCTGGGCCATGAAAACCTAAGAGAAAGGCAGGCCTTGGATTTTTCCCACTAGTTCTTGTACTTTGTCTTCCCAATCTAGAAAGGCACAAGATGAATCAAGATGAGTAATTCCTTCCTTACATATGACAGGGCAAAAATACGTTAGTGGTAAAAAAACCAACACAGTACGCTTGTCTATCAGTTGCTACCATTTTGAGTGTTCACTCAGGTAAGTGTGTATCAAAGATGCACCTTTAAAATTTTACAATATGCAACTTCGAGGAATGATCAACCATTATTTCCTTCATCTATGATACTATTATGCTTACAGTAACCACAGTCACTGAGCCCTCAAAGACCCCTCCTTTTCCCCCCGACCTCTCATCTATAAAACTAAAAGATAGAGAGCTACCATAAAGATGAGTAGCCTTAGTTTTAGTATCTCTAAGCAAAAATGTTGCAAATATAAATACATGAATCACCATGGCCAAGGAGGACAGCGTGACAAACCCTTCTCGGAATTTCAGAGTAATGAGAGCTGGGTCAGTTCTTTAAACCTTGAAACCAAAAGGAAAATGTGTCCTTGACCTTTGTACTTTTAGAGGTCTTTGTCTTGTGGATCTGATTTTCAATTCTCTTAACAATTGCACTACTAGCTGTGATTGGAACTTGCTTTGCCACCCTTATAGATAGATAATAGATAATGCAGAAGATGTCTGCTATCTAGACTTACTGTGCTTTCTAATAATGAAGGTATGCAACCCCTTAATAGTGTACATAGCAATGAAACTTGAAATAAAACAGTAAAAACACAATCAAAATACCATAAAAACTCTGAAATTCCTGATTTCTCTCTGACTTTGTCATAGGTCCTGCATGGGATTGTATTTCACCTTTACTGTGTTGGCTTTTGCATTAACCAAAGGTAGCCTATATTGAAAAATTCCATTCTTTTTAATGTGTCTGAGGGCAGTAGGGATCCACTGTGAGTTTTTGGCCAGTCTCAAGCTCTTTTGCCCTCAGCAGTCAGTACGTCACCCTCCAAAATAAAGGGTGCTCTTTCATCATCACCACCATGTGTCCCCCGAGCTCTGCACACCAGCAGCAGCTGCTCTGCACAGCTCCTTGCTTTAGGGATAGAGCACTTAGCAGGAGGATGCCAGGCTGCTGTTTATTTATGTGACCTTCCGAAGCCTCAAAGATAGGGCAGGCATTTATGAATAGCATGTATAAACTGCTTTATTGCTGTACTTCCTTTAACTCCATCCTGCCCTGACTGTTTCCTCTGTCTTTTTTCTCTCTTTCTCCCTTTTTTAAAGACCACCTTCTGCTTTGTGTGGTCTTGCATGCAACACTTTTATTCTGCTTGGACCACACATTCAAAAAAAAAAAAAAAAAAAAAAGAAAGAAAGAAAGAAAGAAAGGAGGAAGAAAAGAAGTAAAAAAGAATAGTAAAAACCCAGAGTCAAATGTGAGTGGCACAGCTATAATTCTTTAGGAAGCAGCAGGTAAGATTGATTGTCAAGGGTCAAAAGGCTAGGTCAAATTCCCCTCATTCGTCAGCTGAATGTCATTTTTGTTTTCCCTGTCACCAGATAGCTTTAAAAAAATTGCAACTCCTTCCTCATTATCTGGGACTTGGCTCCTTTCCTGCCATCCAGTATTAATGAAACTGTGCTTCAAGCCTGGCCTTCATCTTTGAGGTTCTTCTTCATGTACTTCTTCCCTTTCTTAAGTACTACAGAGCGAGGACAATTTTAAAGATCGTTCTCTTGCACAGAGAAGTTGGAAAATTGCTGCTATGGTGAGAATGATTTGAAAATATACATGCAGTATAAATGTCTGAATGAGCAAAAATGTAATTAAATCATAGCAGGTCCAAAGCCTACACAGCGATGTAATTGAATCATGGTTAAATCCATGCACCACATATGGAATTCTTAAAAAAGACCACATGATACAATATTTTGAAATCATGTAAGAGAAAAAAAATAAAATTCTGTTATAATTACAAGCTGTGTACTACTGGAATAATGCTAATACTGAAATTATCCATATATTTACTGTGAATACAATAGACATATGGTTGATTCAGATAAAATCATGGTCAATAATTCCCTTAAAAAGAATTAAACATCTAAATTAATTGAAGTTAAATTGCACCTCAGTGGTGAAATTTCAGGTGGACTGAAATGGGAGGCCATTTCAAGCCAGGAGTTGGTAATCTAAGAGATTCATCTTCAAATCTACTAATTTTGTGTCAAACGTAACTTCAGGTGCAATTACCTTCTTGTGCGCCTATATAAAGGCAATACTCTTGTGTTTATTGAGTGCTTTTCACAAAGGATCTCAAGGTACATTAAACAAATAATTAAACCTCATCAAAAGTTATTCCTATGAGGACTGTCTCTGCATTCAGAGGAAAAGAACCTAGAATTCTTTGGTGACAGAATGAGAGGATTTTCTAAATTCATTTCCATTAAACACATTGCTGCGCAGGGTGATTAAACAGTGCTGACTAATTGACATAATACTTCTAGCTAGAAAAAATGACATTTAAAAATATTTATAATAACTCCTGAGCAAAAATACCCTAAAATCCTGTGCTAAATCTGTACAGAACAACATTTTTTCACTCGTCCAGGTTCCCTGCACAGGTAAACGAGGTGACTTCAGCGAAACTGTTTGCATGAACATCATCTCACAGACAGGAAGTTCAAAATGTTTTGCTAAAACAAATCAGTTTGAGCTAGTTCTCAGTAAAGAAGATCAAAATAAATTACAATTCACAACAAAAAGTTCTGATTTCAAAATAATCAACTGGTAATCCACATACAATTTGGAATAGCAATTTCAAGGCCTGGTTGCTGCAGGAACATGAGCTTTCCAACTGTGTGTGGGAGACTATATACATTAAAAATATACAGTATTCAGCCAACAGAGTAGCAGATCACAGAATTATTTTGAATAAAGAGGTTCAAAAGCTAACAATAATAATTTAACTCTAAACTTCAGGTCAGCTGGCTCTCCTGTGATATTTGACAGCAGTGTTGGAGTTTAGAACAGCCAAGTTTTGGGAACTACTGATATTTTTTTACCTAACTGGGTTTTCAGGGTATGAGAAATATAATGCACCTCCAAAATGTTACCTATGACGACTCAGGTTTTACTAATTCTCAATGAAGATAAAATTAGAAAAATTCCAACAAGAGAAAAGAAACAAAACAAATGGAATTGAAGAGAAAAAGTATTCTTAATGCAAATCTAAGTTAAAGATCCTTTCCTTTATTCAAAATTTCCAGTGGCAACAAAATTTGAATCTTCAGCTTCAAGGTGAAGTTGAACAAAGATGGCAACAATAAAAATTTGAACAGAGGAGTTGTCAGTATAATGATGTACACAGTGATTTTCTAGCCAAGATGATATGGACATAATTCTGCATGTGCTACAGTGCATCACTTTAAAATATTATGTATGTCCCTAATGTAGGCAGCAACACCGGGATCAGACCAAGTGCTTAGACAAAAGTAAATGGAAATCAGAGTTGGGCATAGTGTAGGAGATTCTCCTACTCCTTTCGTTACACTAAATGGATGATTATATCTCATCCCAGCACAGTGCCTTGTTCACTGAAATATTAATGGGTGGCATTTAGCTAAACAGTACAACAAAAGCATGATAGTGTGCTACAACACACTACAAATGCTATATGCCACTACAAACTCATTTTATTTCTGTGAGCGAATTCTAATCTATGGCAAGCTGTTGCCAAACTGTGACTTCTTCACTTGACAAGCTACCTTTATCCAACACCTGCAGCTTCTGGGAATTTCACAGGTAGGTTTTTTGGTCACATCTAGTGCGCACATTAGCTGAGGAAGCCAGAAGGCCTTCCCTGTGGCTCAGGTGGGAGTGGGGACATGGAGAAGCCATGTGGATATAAGAGGCAAGTCTTTACTTAATAGTCCAGAAGTGACACAGACTGCCATATACTTCTTCCAAACACAGTGAAACCTGAAGTTTCAGCTCTTGAAGTGCCACACAGCTCCCCTCAATTAGATGAGGAACATTTATTAATTATGGGGAAGCCAATAACAAAGATGAAATTGTTACCGAAGTAGTGAAGAGCATAGAATCATACCATAGAATTAAAGAATGGCTCAGGTTGGAGAGGACCTTAAAGCCCATCTGGTTTGAATGCCTTGCATGGGTGGGGCTGCCAACCACTAGATCAGGCTGCCCAGATCCAACCTGGCCTCAATAACTTCCAGGGATGGAACCCCTCTGGGAAACCTTTTTCAAACAGATGGCACATGAGCCTTCATGCCTGCTGAAAGTCAGTTCACCCCTAATATTCTCTTATTTCTTCTTACTCTGAATTGGACCCTTTGCTCCCCTATTTTTTCTTTAAAAATTACCTTTTTCATTTCCTATTTGCTTACTTATTATTTCCTCATGTTACTTTCATTCTTTGACTCTTCAGGGTGCCCTGTATGGACTCTTAGACTGCATTTTTACAGCTCTCATTGCATGAAGCAGAACCATATGAATGAAAAACAGCTGAATTCCTCTGAATTTTTGCAACATCAGTTTGAAAGTTGCCCATAGAGATGGATTTTGGAAAAAAAAAAAAAAAAAAAGCCCTAGTATTTTTGATGTTACTGAGGAATTCAGTCTTACAGGGAGTCAGTCAGCTAAATTTCAGTCTCATCTGCCCGATGAATTTTGGTTTTTGGCATTTTAGTTGTATGCTTAATAGAGGAGGCAAAATCCATCATAAGCTGCCCCATCCTTGAACTAGGTGTTAGCAGCACTTGGCTCTCATCACCACTTTAACTGGACACTGGTTATGTTTCTAGCACAGGCTGACCCCACTTGCCTGCTTCTTTCACATTATTTTAACACTGATGTTCCTACACTTTCAAAATATTTCTAAGCAGACTTCTCCTCACAGAACCTTGCCCTCTCACCTCCACTTTTGTTTTTCCTTTTGCTATTTTCTGCAATATTATGATCAGTTGCTAACAGCCTTGTTATTGCTACATGAACAACACTCCTCTGATTTACTTCATTCTTCAACTTAGCTGTGTATCACACACACGTTTTGCAGATCCACATAATATAAAACAACATTCCTCTTCCCTGTCAGCAGATTCTTATGCTAAGCCTGTTCTCCTAAGTGGCAGAGTACTTCCTCACCTCTTCTGAAGTTGCATTCCATCTCATTTCCAACTCCCCTTCTCAACTCACATCTGATGTAGTTTACTGCTTTCAGATTTGGGGGAGAAGTTGAACCTTAATGCACTGACATTTCTATTTTTTCCTGCTCCCTGTTCTGTTCTTTAAGGTTTATATTTTCTTCATGAAAATTACATAAACCTGCCATTTCAGCATTTTTACAGCTCTCTCCAATCAGTATGGGCTTGATACCATCTTTATGTCTTCTGTCTAATCTCCCATGATGAACCCAAGGTTTATGGAGAAACAAAACAAAATGACAGATATGCTCGGATCTTGCTGATTTATCTCTTTCAATACCTCATTCCCTTCCACGATTGTGCTTTAGGAGTGCTTAGGACAGCCCTAGAATTCTACATCATGAATTTTGCAAATGAATCCAAAGCTAAATTTTTCTAAATTTAGAACAGCAGAGTTTAGAAAGGTACAGCAACAGTCATTACAATAAACCTGTGGTGTGAGCAGCAATCAGTGTAAAGCTACTATGCGCTTAGCTTCGAAGGCGTACACATATATGCAAACCCAATGAAAATATCTTTAATACCAACATGGTCCATAAAAATCAGGGGTTTAACAGCATCCCTCTAAGCCTGGCTTTGTCACAAGCTCTGAGCATGTAACCAACAGATGGAGAAAGAGCTTTTCTCTCAACCTAACAGCAAAACACGGTATACAAAAAAGATCTAGAAGGGAAGCGGGATCTTCTGGGTTCGACTTACTGCTGCTAATAGATTTTCCTGTTGGAAAGAAGCTCATTCTGGCAGTTGCGGGATGTGAGGAACTGAACAATAGGGCAGAAGACTACAGACATTGCTTTAACACATCATTTTAAGGTACTGAATTGAGAGATCTCCAAATACACAAACCGTGAGGCAGATGATGCAATTATCACTTAAGCATAATTCCTATTCACTGAAGGAAATTTGCCTGAATAAGAACTGTAAGAATTTATAAGCTTCCTTTGTTACAAGATTATGCCTCACATATATCATGAGTAGCTGGGGCAGACAACTACATAAAAAATCATTAAGAGAAGGACCATGGACAGAAATGATTTCTTAGAACTGAGGTGTAAGGTTTTATAAGAACTTTGATGCAGAAAGCTTTGAATCGTATGAATATGTCACTTTCGTTTTAACATTAAATGGAGATATAATATGACTGCTCTCATTTGTCACAAATGCGCATAAGCAAAGCTGAAGGACTAATATGCACAGACCTGAAAAATTTGTCTTCAATAGGAAGCTTTGCATTTCTGCAGGCATAGCAATACCACTATTTTAAGAAATGTTTTCTGCTGTAACACTGTGTTGCCTCCAATGTCAGTAAATTTATGAACAGTTTATAATTTTAACTGTCGGCCAGACAGTGGGTCATATGTGCATTAAATTAGTCATAATAACCTGTCAGTAGAATTTTCCTATAGCTCATTTATAGCAAAAAATATTTGCAAGTTGAGCAGCTTGTTCTGCAATGGCAGAACAGTTTCTCCCATAATTTGGAACAATCAAACCCCCTGAAAAGTAGTTTCTAAAAAGCATTTAATTTGATGTGCTAACTGGGGTTTTAATGTTGTTTTTGTTTGTTTGCTTGTTTGTCTGTTTTTACCTCTAGGATTTCTCCTCAGAATTCACCAACTATCACTTTTAACATGCAGACACTGTCCAGAAAATTGCTTGCTCTTGCCTCCAGAGAAAGAAACAACTACCCATTCTTGACTTATGAGTTATTATTTATTATCTGTGCAAAAGTGCAAAGGCTTTACAAAAAAAGACGTTGCTTTTTTGGGGTGCAAAAAGTGAGAGGCTTTACAAATACTTTGAGAGGCAACAATTGACATTCTGGAACCCATCAGCCAGTTTGTTTTCATTTCAGGTACAACCTTCTCAGGATATGGATGCCCCCATGTTCTCTTCTCCTGTTAGGAACTGCTTTTGTTCCCCCCTTTTGTTCCATGAGACCAGGCCCACTGGGATACTCTCACTGTTTAATCTCAGCAAGAGAAATGTTTTCAGGGGCCTGCATCCAGCTACGATGTCACCTGGCAGAGTAGCAAAATCTTAACTATTATCCATCAGGCATTCCCAGTGTCACCAGTTCCCCCTGGAGGGTTATGGCACCAGCAAGGTCAGCAGCAATCTGAAGTGCAATACTCACTCACTAACACAGAGCCTGGAAACATTTTGCTTCCATTCTTACTAACGTAAGAAACACAGAATGAAAGAAATCTGGTCTGAGATACTAGGGGAGAATACTTCTTTCTCACACAAACACACATTGGATAGTGTGTGAGATTTGCGTGCAGCTTTGAGTGGAAAAACTGCCTCTGTTTACTCAGATCATTACACATGGTGGATTAAAACAGTCAGATGATGTATCATGCCTTCTGAAAGAAGGCAGCATTTACACTGAGGTCAAGGGAAGCCCAAAGAAGGTAGCCCCAGTATTCCTGCTAATGAACACCTCCTCTCATACCAACAAGCAAAAGTTACATGCTTCTATTTCAGCACAAATGAGGTAAACATTTTCATCTGTCCAGTAAGCCTCTGCAAGTGACAGTCAACATGTGATGCATGTAGACGGAGCATTTAAAAATTACTTTCTGAGTGCCTTTTTTCTATGTCTTGCTTTAAACAAAAACAAACCAACCAACCTCCAATACCTACTGATAGAGACACTTCGAAGACAATTAGAAAATGAGCTAAGTGTGCACGGCCAATTAGATGAAGTCCTTTTAAGCAGAGGGTGTGTCTATCTAACTCCAAATTGAGGTTTATTATGTTGCAGAAGATATCATTGTCCTTGATTACAATCCTGCAGCTAATGCCTCCATGATTCAGACCTGTCTTTGCTCAGTACAACAGAAATACAATTCACATAGCCAAGTATAAATTTGGTAACTTTGTTTCTGATTTATTGATGTTATTGGTGAGATTATTAAGCATATACCTTCAGTGTAAGAGCATGTGACAAAAATAAATCTCCACTAACTTTAAATGAATTAATTATAAAATTATATATAAATATATATTTAAATAGCATTGTGAATGGATGCTTAAAAGCAATTATGAAGAAAATGGTGACCCTAGTTTTTACTGGAGTCAGAATTAATTCTCAGTATGTCATGTTTAAATTCTTTTTCTTTTTATAAATGTCCATTCTCTCATTCCTGTGTTTTTGCTTGCACTGTGTATTAAGTACATATTCTTCAGTCTACCTGCAGTGATTTCAATCTATTTTCATGTCAGAATGCTTACTTTCATTTAGAATGTTTGAACATTTGCATATATCTTAAGTTTATTTTCTTGTCTTTGACTACATTAAACTTCAACACCTGCCTAGTTGTACCATTCCAGTAGTGGGATAGGACAAGGAAGTAGAAAAACAACCCCTTGGAATAACCTGCTATTCGCACTCTCTAAATGCAAAGCCCTAAAATGTAACTGATGTTATCGGTTTTACAATCATGTAAATATAAACTTCTTAGTGTATTCAGTGAGAGATAGAAGAAGAGCACTTGAATAAATATTGCAAAAAAAAAAATAAAAATGACAGCTTTAAATACAATGGTCTACACAACTTTTAATATTCAAGTTTAGGTTCAGTCAGTCCTTTGCAGAACTGAACAAATGCAACACAGAACTTTTAATTAAGAGTGTTCACCAACTCTGTATTGCTAGCACACAGGATTCTGTACAGTATGTACCTGTTGATCAGAAAGATACTCATATCCAGCAAGATAGTTATCAGAACAACAATGGGCAAGCCACAGTAAGAGACAGCAGAATAAAATGTTTCCATAATTAAAAAGAGAAGTATCAACTTACAGTTCCTCTGTATTCAGTAAGCTCTGCTGGACTACAGGATACTTGGTACTGATGAGCTTTTGGGCCTTGCATGTTACACTATACACTGTATTGTATATCTAATGTGCTATCCAAACCCATTTACCTTGCTCCTGCTACTCCAGATAGAATGGCAGTCATCAAGCCTTTACAAAGCAGTTGTTTCCTATTGCTTCTTAAAATTTTGCTCTTCCTTGAAAAGTTACTTGGATACATTAAATGGAAAACTGACATAGCAAAACTTAATGAAAAGGACTGGCCTTTCCTGTGACCACTGGTGCCAGAAAAGGAGTTACAATCTAAAAAACAGTTTTAACAGATGCTGTGAATTTCTGCAAATTAACTAATGCTTTTGTTTGAACAACATCCCAGAGACCTGCAGGACCCAGACTTGCAGTTTGCAAGGGAAAGAAATAGACTTGTACATCCCAGCTGCTTTTAGTTGTTGGTGGTGGTGGGTTTTTTTATTTGTTTGTTTGTTTTGGCCTCCTTCCTGTTTCCCTGCTTACTGAACTTACTAGTTCCTATGTTTTTTCCTTCTTGGTTTCTTCTCTATGCCCTCCTGAAAAGTTGAATATGCTGTGAATCCTCTCCCTGATTCTACCCTTTGTCCCTTTTTGTTGCATGCTTTGGATAATAGAGGCAATTCAGAAACACAAGTAAATCACTAATAAGGACACATCTTGAAGTAAAATCTGTACACTCACTGTACACACTGAGACATGGTTGAGAAGCTCCATTATTTTTTTCTGTTACATCTACCTGTGCAGTTTCATCCATTTGTACACTCCATGTTTAGAGCCTTATCCTGCAGTCAATTCTTACATGCAAAATTTATCAGTGAGATTACTGTCAGACATCATCTTCTGAAGGAGGACAGCGCTGGAGATCGAATATTAAGGTAGACAGATTCCTGGCCCAATGCAGTATGGCAATTTCTGAATCCTTAGACTCACAAAATGATCCATTTTTTCAGCTGGAATTGTGCTTAACTGCCACAGCAGTCTGCCAGAATGAACATATGGAAGATGCTGTCTTATTGCATGCAGCTGAAAATGCTTTAGAATACTACATACATCTCACTATTTGGTGTGTCCTTAACAGAACTATGTTCTCTTATGGTAGGTCTGATCCCTGTCCCATCAGCCTCAGACTGCTGATACAAAGGTTCAAGCGCTGTTAATCACTGCCAAGAAAATGTCCCAGGGTTCTTTCTTTCTTTTTTGTCCCAGATAGCTTCTCCTATCACTGAAAATGATTTCCTAGGAAAATTATTTTCAAACTGAATATGACCCAGTGCGGCATTGTTCACACTGAGAACATGGATATCATATCATCAGGACTGCCATGAGAGGCTTCTCCAGCAAGAATAAGGAAAGAACATACCAATCTTGCAGCTGAGATAATTCAGAGTTGCCTTTGCTGGCTGGTACTTTTCATGCCATTTTGTGGCTACAAAATCATTCCCTGGACATAGGAAAATATTGGCATCACCATCTGAACACAAAGCAAATGATCCCAGATCTTCAATCCAAGTGGATTTCCTCAGGTCTGTCTGTATGAGCTTCAATCCATCACCTGGTTGGTGCTGAGATACAATAGGTGCTTGGCAGGTGGAAGATAGCATGTCGTTTTACATGGTGTGTTGGAACTGATCCTTCAAAGCCTGAAGCAGTTTGGTTTTGTGTTTACAGCCTAAACTAGTAATGAATTAGTAACTTGTGGTAACACTTGACATATGAATCATGTTTCTGTGTGGTAACAACAGACCAGATGCCTGATCATTTGTTGATGTACTAGCTCAGGCTGGTACTACAGCAAAAGTTCAGATATCTTTATCTACTATACCTGCTTGACATAGCTGATCATTTTCTTTTTTTTACATGCAGCATTCCTTGGCTTTCTATCACTTTGTGCTTCCAGGTTCCTTCCTAGGGCAGAATTCAGTGTAGTGGTTGGGGACCAATGTCAGTTACGCAGTGCCAATGTATTCTCGCATTGTGACATAGAGATATTGTCTCAATCAGGCTCTTCATCAACTCTTATTCTTTTTCGTTCTTGCTCTTAACAGGTCTTCATGCTTTTTTTTTTTTTCTCGCTTTATATTTTTTTATCCAGTTCTTTTGGGTTGTTTTCATTCACTGCTACACCTTTAGCTCTCCAGTGATTCCCAAAGAGTGGTACCCCCTGTCCTAACAATTTCTATTCAATCTGCCCAGTCTTCTCTCTTTGGGAGCCTGTATGCTAACAAAAATTACTATCTGCAAAACATATAGTTCATTCAGATTCATGAACATGCATGATGTTTTGCAGAGAAAGAAAAAAGATCCTTGCTATGAGGAATTTACACTGTATAAATGACTTTATTCTCCTCCCCAATTCACCTTTTTTTCTAATGCCAACACAATGTCACCATCATCCCTTTTCCTCATGCCTCTAATTGTTCTTCTGCTCTGCCAAGAGGATTTTGTGTATGACTGACCTTCACTATTTGCGTTTATCCTTACTGGGAAAAAACACTTATCTCTGTCTCTCCATCCTCTTGTAACTATTTGCTGGACTGGTTCATCATGTTACTTTTTCCTGCATTTCAGAAGGACAGTCTGAGAACAGCTATTGTAACTCCCCTCTCCTCAATCACCTCACTTCAACTCTCTGTTTCAAAACTAAGTTTATGACTCTCATTATTTTCATATCTCTCCTTATGCTTGACTGTAATGATAAATTTAATTTTCTCCACTATCTTCTATTCAATTTTTGCTATCTAGCAATCTCCTTTTTAGGTTCTTACCCCTCCCCATTCTGGTTTCTCACCTTTTAGTCACCTACCCTTTCATTTGATCTGCTATCCAGTTAATATTGTCACTGAGTTTCTTGTTTTCAATCTGGAAACTACTAAATACTTCCCACTCCATGAAACTACAAATGAGAAGGTCCCTACCTCACTCCAAGTTGCTCCTTCTTTAATCCTCCACAGGGGTCAACTGCTTACTGTAACTGATACGTGAACTGCTTGTGGTTTTTAATGGAGCTGCTAAAGTTGCTATGGTTTCAAAACAATTAGGATGCCTCTTCCTTTAAATTTATAGAATCTCAATCCCTGTTCTTTGTTTTGTACAGTGCAAAGGTTGCAAATTCTTTACAGAACAATGCAGTATTACACAAATGATACACTAATAATGACAAGCAAAACACAAGCAATGGAGAACAGACTTGCACTTGGACAAAATATGCTGTTGAAGCATCATACATAATTATTATTAGTCTTCATGATAGCTGTGATCTCATTAAAGAAAGATGTTAAATACATAAGTGATACTGGATCTTGAATCACAGTCAAAAAACAGCAGGAGCTGAATCACATCCAGTGATGCAGCAAATGTAGTAAAACTCTTGAGAAAGAGGTTAACTTCAGTTACAGTTTCCTTGTGCTTTTAATTCCCACGCAATATGGATCATTTGCTCATTAACAAAGCCCTGGTAGAAGTCTATTATAAACCCGTTAGTCATGGCAGGGTGCTTTTGCCAGATGCATTTGTATTTAACACGTAAAGAGAGGGAGGGGATAGATGGAAGAAGGAACAAGTTACAGGATAAAACTCTGTGTACACTTAGTGGGAAAAAAAGACCACAACACTAAATTGTCACAGTTTGTAAAAGATACTAAGAAAGAACAAGTGCAATTTGGACCTCCTAATGACTGGTGGAAATGAATTAATAGCTGCACATCATGCTGGTGAGTGGTGAGACACCAGAGATCATAACCATCTTGTGTTCCTGATGTCATACAGAGGGCTGAACTCTTACTAACATTTATAGCTGAGGATTCAAAAGAGAAATTTCTAAGTCTGAAAGAATGTGAACAAAACCTGATGAGGAGAGAAAATTACATAGGAAATTTTTTATGAAAAACGCCATTTGATAGCAAATGAAGGACAGTTTTGACAAAAATGTCACTCCTATTGAACAACATATCAAGGAGATAAATAAATAAACAACATATGTAAAATAAGGAATAAAAAGATAAAGCAATCGGACTAAATTGAAAGCTTATCATGTAGATGGTGTGATAAATGAAAATATGGTGGAAAAAACTACTTTAGGTCTGAGACAAATAACAACAACATGATTTTGAAGATATATTAGGAGTAAAGGAAATGCCCAGTCCATTGTTAGACAAAGATGTTTAAAACTGGTAGAATTAAGTAGAAAACAAACAAACACAGAAGTGTTCTGTAAACAAGAAAGAAGCTCACCTGATTTCAGTTCTATGAGAAATAATGAAGATGTTACTGGGTTCATTTAATTAAGAAACAGGAATGTGAATATTGCTGAGTAATGAAAAACAAGCTTAGTTGGACAAGGCTGAGTCCATTCTTCAAGAGAGCTACAAGTTTGTCGGACAAAAAAGCAGTGACAGCATGAATTCCTTGTACTATGTTTTCAGAAAAGCAGCACAATACCATAACAATATTGTACATGTCAAATGGATAAAGAGCTAGCCAAGTGACAGTTTGACACTTGGGCATAATTCTCTGAAAGGAGTATTTTTAATAGTTTCCACATGGATCAAAAGTAGAGACAGAAGGATGTGGCCACTGCAAGGCCTGAAGAGGTTTACATTTCCATTCCTAAGGTTTAATATTTTCATTCAGCAGAGAAATATATAATCACCCCATTAAAATGGCAAATATTGAGAGGAATTGAGCAGTCATAAATAGTTCCCTGACACACCAGATAATTTGGACCCAAATCCATTTTAACATAGTACAGAATGTATAATGATATCCAATGTAAAAGTTATCGCATACCTCCAAATACAGGTCTGCCTCCTGGAAACTAAAGTTGCTTTTTTAAACACACTGCAGAGCTTCCAGGACACAACTATGTCAAAAAGAACTCTTGGAATCAGAAATATTATGTGCAAGAGGACAACAGTGACACTATTGCTTGGTCAAAGTCACTGGAGAGAGAGGTATGGGCTCCTGTACTAAATTCCAGTGATCAAAAAAAAGGTCTTAAAACATTATTGAAAATAAGTACAGATGTAGAAAAGAGTGGCAAAATGGTCAGAGAAAGTACACCACAGTACAGACTGGAAGAACTTTACCTTAATTCACCTTAAACAAAAACAAGCGAACGCTGAGTGGGATCATATGATTTCACTTAAAGATTATTTGTGATAGGTATAAGAAGCTGAATTCTAGGCATATGCAAACAAGAAATGAAGCAGCTTTAAAGGAATGAAGGCCACTAGAAAGAATAGCTCTGGAAAACAGTACATTTTGGGCATTGCTCTGTATTAAAATTCATGACTTAATGCTTTTCTGGAAGAAACATGTGAGTTAAACTCTTGCTAGCTAAACTCCAGAGTTTAGCTGAAAAATAAGAATTTTGGGCCGACCAACAACACTTTTAGTTCTAAACACCTGAAATTATAAAACAAATTGAACTCGAATGTACAATTTCTGGATAAGAAAGCATCTGTTATGTGTATGTGATGGCCAAATGCAATACTAGAAACATTTTGGAGCAGAAAACCACGTCTCTTCAAAATCGATCAGTGGGGATTTTCTATTTGTTAAATAGATTTTGTAGAATATCTCTAATGCAGAGAGGAGAATACTTGCAGCAGTCTTCAAATGAGGGCATTGGGGCTGCTGTGCAGTTCTTCTGAATCACAGAATTCACTTCACAGAAAAGAGGTTTTGCCACTGATTTCAGAGTAGCCATCACCTTATCATATGCCTAATTCACCATGCTTTTAAAGCGCTTTGGAAATTGCCAAAAATGAGCACATCATTCGTAGCTTTTTAAAATTCCTTTTGGAGCTTCAATTATATAATGAGGCAGACAGGACTGATGACTTGCCTGTTCTTGAACATGCAGATAAATCATCTCCCTAACTGTGCATATTGCTTCTCTTATTCCTACTATAAATGCTGTCTAACAGTTCAGCAGCTGATCAGCACCTTCCTTTCCTACTGAATGCATCCTCTTCACTATGAGTCTCTGCTAATTATCTGTTGTTTAGCCTTCCTTGCTCTCCTGCTGGACATCCTCCACACTACCTTCCTAATGTATTGAAAAGTTGAATGCATCGCAGGATTTTATTGTTTCATTTTTGTGGGGAAAAAGGACTGAATAGTCACTGAATAAAAAAGCAGGTAGCATACACTTTAAAGCACTGAGTAATCCAAAATTATGGAAAGAGAATGAATTTAAATCTGCAGCAGCAGTTGCCATAGGCTGAAGGCATGCCTTTATCCTTTCTGGTTCAAGTATGTATGTATTTCTGGAAAGAAAGACAGCTCCTTCCAGTTGTATGTCTGCTCAGTCTCTGCAGAGAAAATGAAGAGAGCTTTTCTGTGGGGTGGGATTCCAGGGAATATCCTGTGTTGGTGTGACCTTGACAGCTCTGCTGGTACTTTGGATAGGTCTACCCCTCACAAAATAAATATGCTGATTTTACTGTTCTGAAAGATGAATTATTTGCTGAAACAGGTATGGAGGTGGGGCAAGGAGATAAAAACAAGTTCAGAAAGAAGTTTGTCTCTGAGATGATGAAAGTTTAAACCAGTGCCCACATACGCTTATTCTGAGAGGGCAGTATGCTTTTCTGGCCTAAATACCGTGTCAACACAGCCTCGCTCTAAACCGATGGTTGTATCTGCTTATATTGCCATTAATTCAGTAATCATACAATCTTTGACACAGTAAGATCAGATAAAATTGTTTAAATAATTATTATTAGTGATAATAATAATGTGTGGAAAAAAAAAAGACTTTCTTTGAAAGTGAATCTTGTATGTTTACCCAAAATGAAAACCTAACATCCCAATGGTTTCTGCATTAGCATGTGGAGAAAATGACATATGGTGACTTTGTTATAGTCTCAGCTTGATATTAACATTAATATTTGATGTAAGTTCTTCAATTAAGCAAGAAAGAGCCCAAAGAAAAAAAATTACTTAAGCTTATTTTTTTTTTTCCTTCCCTAATTGAAAATTGAAACTTGCTGTGAAATTCAGTACCATCGAGTCCCAGAGTGGTTATATGCCACCTGTGACATACTAGGCTGCCTCATTCCATTGTCTCACCAGCAATTACTTAAAAATGAATTACAGAAAATGTGAAATTGGTACCTCAAGAGTTAATCAAGCCTTAGCTGATCTGGGGGAGTTTTTCCCTGCAGGTCCTCAGAGACAGTTGTAATTAATTTGATCTTCTCCAGTCATTAACTCAGATTCATAGTGAGCTCTCCACACACTGCTCTATTAATTCACTGGAGATCAGTTCTCAGGATTCATTTAGTTAAGCAGCACTGCTGGATTACATTTTAAAACCCTTTAAACTGGTTGTAATTGATGTCTGTTTATAGAAGCTTACTTTAATGGAGTCAACGTGAGATGAAAATCTACCATACTAGTCTGAGATAGTGCCTTGCTTTTTAAAGCATGTCTCCAGAGGCATCCAGTTAAATAAGAGACACTGCAAAATAAAATAAATTCCTCATTAATCACCAACATATTCTTGGCATTTTTAAAATAGTTTTTGGTCCTCCTGACTGCTGGTACCTTGGAAACAAACTTAAAGTAGATCTTCACTGTGCAATAACATACACATTTGTTAGGTATTAAGACTTGACTATGAACCCAGCCAACAAAGCTCCTGTTAGTTTCAACATAAAGTCAACAAGGGTGAATGTAAAGAACAACTGCTGTCTTCCATTAAAATCTCAATGCACAATAGCTATTGTGACTATTGTCAGATAACAACATACTTGCAGGAATCTCTTCCTGAAGTTCTGGATCAACAAGACATGGACACTAGCACTCTGCAGACTGCATTCTGCTGTTGTTTATCAGTTAAAGCATGGTTTAGATAATAGAAACTGTTACTGCTGCTTAAATAGCTTGACTTGAATTACTGCATTACGCATAGCAATTGAGAGTTACAGTAAAGACATTTAAAGCGGAAAGTCTGAATACAGTCTGCTCAAAAATATGTATCTTGGAGCCATGATACATGATGAAGAGTCCTATTTATTGTATTATGGGCAGAAGACTGGAAATTCAACTGATTCTCTGTGGTCTATTAGCTTTACGCATTCTGCTTCCACACTTGGACTATCTTATACATGGCCATCTCAAAGGAAAGACAGAGAGCAGCTTTGGTCTGTCTGCAACTATGTGGTTAGACATGACCTGCATAACACTATAAGAAATATCCAAGGTAATGTTTTCTGAAGTAGCCCATTGACCACAGGGTCCCTATTTATGTGAAACTAATCTGAGGACATACACTTGATTTTCTTTCTAAGCACTCAGAATTTTAGCTGGAATGAAGAACAATTTCAGGAATTCATTTTCTCTGAAAATGAAACCCAAGTTTTCTTATTTTGCTATCCAAAAACCACAAGTATCACAAACTAATATTCATCCAGAAAAATAAAATAGGGCTTTGTGTTGGTCTCTGTGACCACAGAAGAAAGATAAGCCTATTTTTAAGTTATCTACTATTACATCTACTCTCATCTACTGTTCATTTGTAACTTCTTTACATGGCTGTTGTGAGGCTAAATCAATAACTTTAAAAACTTGCAAGATCCTTGGATGGAAGATGTTATTTAAATGCAAAATCAAACTGTTGCACAACACGGAGAAGAGATTTGTATCTTGCAGCACACTCTTCTAGAATAATGTGCTTCAGATATCCTTGCCTTGCGCAGAAAATGCAAAGAAAAATCAGATTTTTAGTAGGTTTAGTAATGACACTCAATATTCAAAGGGCCAGATTATCTTTTGTTTTAAAGGCAGCAGTTTTGAGTTGTTCTACAGGTAGAGATCAGTATAGCAAATGGCCCTCAATATGATAAATTTTCCCTATTTCTTCCCTGCTATTTCATCTGCTAAGTTTTGTGTGTATGGGGGAAATATCATGCATATCTTGTATACACAAATGTTAAGGGGATGGAAACTATGGAATACTTTTTTTTTTCTCAATCTCTAATTGCAGCAACATATTTACTCAGCATTCTTCAGGTCCACTCAATCACCCATACTTGAAGTATGGCTTGAGTGCATAGGGAGAGTATGTGCTTTCACAAGAAGATGAGACAAATTGTTGCAATCTTCTTTAATGTGATCTCATACCAGATGAGCTGAACAATACTAGAAGAAGCCAGTGGCAAGCTTGACTGTTTTCTGCCAAATAAAAGTGAGGTGGAAATGGAGGTTGGTGATTTTCTAGGTGATAGCGTTCTTCTTGTCAAAAGTGAAAAGGAACTGGGGTGCTACTCACGGCAAATGCAATGGGTAATTTTGTTAAGTATATGTTATTCACTGCAGTTTATAATACAAAAAAAATGTTGTTTGATTCTCCAAGATGGGAAGGAATCTACAAATAAGGCACAAACAAGAAGTTACAAAATCTAAGAAGAGAGTGGCTTGCATTTTTCTATATTTACCTTTCTATTTTTGTGGGATATGCCACTATCATGAAGCTGTTAATGAGTTAATTCTGTTAAGAGGTAAAGGAAAATGCACGCCATTTTACTGACAAAGAAACTAATGCATAGGATGGTTCTGTGACTAGCTCACACTAGAAGAGAGAGAACAAACATCTAACATTCATAGCAGGGACTTGGTCACAATCCATCTCTTTCACATATCCACATGAAATGAAAATTCCTCAAAAGTACAAACAGGTGCCTAAACAGCTGCTTAACGATCATTTGCTTTGCTTTAGTTGAGACGGATGTAAACACTATGCCCTACTGAACACTGAAGATGACATACCTTGTGTCACCTCTACAGTTGCTGCGCTGGGGCCTACTGCCACTAATGTACTTCTGTCCTGTTGAAGCAGAATTATATTGAGGATGCAAGAATATTTTGAGTAGCCATCATAGTTTCCACATCCAAAGAAAGAAATACTTTTAGTGGTATGAGGAAACAAATTCCAGCAGGCAAGCAATCAGTCATCTCAGTTCACCTGTCCTGGACTGTGTGCAAGTCCTGTGAGCATAGCAAATGCGATTTCCACACTGAAGTACACCACCACAGGACCAGGGTTAGGGTGTGAGCTGCTCGGAAATCCAGGTCTGTATGAGGATGGAACATTCAAGGTCAGCGTAAGTATATGGCACGTGGACCTTAGCCCATCTCACAGCAGGATCCCAGTGGAAGCACTGACATCTCCTGTTTCTGGACTTTGCCAGGAACTCAGCATTCACATGGCCATTGATCCCTTTAGGGTGCAATTCCCAGGGTCACAAGTGCTGGCCTTCAGGCCTGCACCAAAAAGAAGTCTGGGCATGAAGGCCTTCCAGACATTTCAGGTCCTTGATAATTAATACATTATTATATTTATTTACTTCACATATGCTTTCCTCAAAGGACTATTAACAGAACCATTCCAAATACAAACATCCACATCGAAGATAAAAAATCTAGTCTGCTGCACAGGAGACCAGTACCTTTAGCATTAACCAAGTGTGTCCAGTCTGTGTCTATATTGAATATTTGCACCTCAAATCTGGAGCCCAGTATGTCTGATTTGTCAGAATAAAGCACATTAGATATGTGATAAACCTGCTGGCAGTGCTCAGAAGTCTTGAACAGCATAGTTCATCTCTAACATCAGTGAATTCATTATCCCTGTAAAGAGTCTTTTGAGACTGTATCCCACTTCTACTCCATTGCTGTGATTAAACGCATGCAGCCATTACATTGGGAAGGAGCAGCAGATCAGGAATCAGTGGCTTTCACTTACATTTCAAAAAGTCACCTTTTTCACATGAACATCAGCTTTGTGAGTTTGGGTGTAATTTAATATACTCTGTTAGACCTAACTTGCTGTTTCTATAATGCTGAGCAGGGGAAACTTTTCACATACCTGCATGTAAACACCTACATTACTCCTGCTGTAAGAGAAAAGGAGAAGCCTCCATCAGGCGGAGCACTGGCACTGTTGCCACCAATGCTTGCTCTGGTGCCTCAGATCAAGAGCAATGAATGGGAGCCAAAATTTTTTTGTTGCTTGCTTTGCTGTGATGGAAGGGAAGCCTTTCCCAAAGCTGCTTCCTGAAGAGCCAATTCAATGAGGCAAAAAATGGAAATTGAAAGGATATTCTTTGAGAGATTTAAAATTTAATGGTTACCTAAAGGGTGAGAGAGGAGCAAAATCAGGTTTATGATACTATGGAAGCTCCAGTTATTTCTATGGAAAAGCCACAACATTATTGAAATAAGTGCAAAATAACACTGCTTTTTATTGTGGAAGAGAACAAGAGGAGTTATGGACTGCAGGACAATTTCTCTTTTCAGAAGATGTAATGCAGTGTTATACTGAACTGAATATATCTTTCAAGATTCAAACATGAAAAACACTGCTATTTACTGCCCACAAGCCATAGAGCTCAGTGTGATAACAAATAGTTCTGTCTTCATCAATGCATACTGTTCTCAACAATCCTGCCCAAAGCTGCTTCTGGGTAATCATCAGAGTTTGATAAAGTGATTACTAGATAATGCTATCAAATAACTATCATGATTAAACAAGTTACATGAGTCTTGAAGCACTGGAGCAATTTACGTGAGGAATGAGTTTCTCCTTCAAATGGTATAATAAAAATATATTAAACAAAATGGGGTTTGAATACTATGTTGAAATTAGGTCAAGAAAAATTAAGTTTGCATTTTCTGGATAGCTACAAGTACTACAAACTACTTTCCTAAGGCCAATGCAATTACTTTAAGTAGCAGAATTTTTTTCTGTCTCTTTTCTTTGGTATGTTGTTTCATTCTGTGTGAAATCTGTAGTAAGGTTGTTACACCTGTCACTGTGGCTTTCTGAGCATCTGGGCTATTTTATGGCATTACAGATTTCCTCTTCTTTACTCAAAGTACAGACATACAAATCAGCCAGAAAACAATTTTCAGCTATTCATGATTTTTACATCCAAAATGTCAAAAGCTGTTAAACATAATTTGAGCTCAGAGCACGCATGTAATCTTGAGGTTGAGATGGAAGAATTAACAATCAGAATGCTACTGATTCAGGTTATATGGAAAATCAGATCTACCTGTGGAATGAAATATTTCCAGAAGCTGAAATGATCACTAAACAAATTGATGGCAGTGTTTATTATGTGCAACTCAGAAGGCAAAAGTTTTACTATAGTACAAAATGATTATCCTGAAGACAGAAAGGACTTCGAAGGAAGTCAGAACAAAAGAGACTGTTCAGAGGTCATCAAAGAAATCATAAATATAAATAATTGATGAGTATATCCTCCCCTCATTGTTCTCTTGATGCCAAAGGCCACTGAAGGTCTTCTGGTACAACTTCCTCTATAAAACAGACTAAAGAACAATAATCTTCCAGCAGAAGACTGTGCTTGCCTTCTCCCATCTGCTGAATTCAGTAATTTGAGGTTCTTGCATGCTTGTCTCAAGTTTAAGCAACTTCTTCACTTCAAGGCTCTGTACAGCCGTGCCCCGGACTGCAGTTCACATCTCAGTTCTTACCATGTGTGCCTGTAATTCCTAAGACACTCAATGCCCCTTTCATGTCCTCTGTCTTCTGTTCTTATGTGTTCCTGTGTTGTCCACAACACATCAACTGTTGTTTGAACCCCAGTTACCCTATCTTCAGCCCACTCTCCATACCTATGCTCTTGGACTCAAGTCCCAGCCTACTCCTGAAAAAAATAATGCATTATTTCTAAACAAGCAACCAGTACTGTACACATAAAGTATTACTCCTCTCTGCCTTCTGCACTGTAAGCCCTACAGGGCAGAGACTCCCTTTATGTCTTGTACAGCCCCAAGCACACTGTAAGCATTTAATGCATAAAATAAATAACAAGAGACATGCAGCTCTGCTGGAGAGAAGAGGGAGCATCGAAGAAGCCAGATTCAGCTAATCAAACTTGTATTGAGTGAGGTGGGGCTTCACTTACAAAGCAGTCAGAGAAAATAACTGGAGTGAGGTGGGGAGGAGACACTCAACTCTTAATATTGACCCAGCAAAAATTTGGGCATGTTCTCAAGACCTGAAATAACCTTTCTGAACACAAAGGTACTAGCCATATACACACAGCAGGCACTTTGATTCTCATCTGAGCAGCATAACTTTCATTTGCCTAAGAAAATCTTCTGCATATCAGAACCTTACTTTAAAGTCTTCAGGGACAGAAAAATTTACCACGGCTCTGTTTATTCAATGGTTAATTACCACAGCTTTTATCACAATGCATCTTTTTACCTCATAACTTTAGCTTCCTATCATCCAAAGCTATAGAATTGTCTGTTAGACTGATTTACTGTTAGTTTTTTACTGTAAGCACAAAAGCTTCTCTCATTTAGGCATTTGTAGGCTGTGATTAATTTTCTCCTTTTACAGCTAGAAACATCAGACTTTTAAAGTTTCCAGATGCAATGCAAACGTTCCAGTCTTTCATCCATGTTCCTTTCTCTTTCTTACACCTTTGCCAATGCAAGTTTCTGATACATGTCTATCAAAAGTGAGCAACTGTTTTTTTGGCGCTACAAACTGATTCAAACTCCCTTCCATTGTCTGCTCATAGAACCAGCTCCAATCCCAGTTTTAAGGCAGTTAAGATATTTTACACTGATTTCCTAGCTCCCAATAAACTTTCATTTCCCATTTCACCATTTAGTGTGGCACAGGTTCAGTGCTGATTAATCCTTTAAACAATAATTTTGCATGATGCAAAATTAAATGCCTCAAGGCGGATGTGATGCTGTGGTTTTGTTACTTTTTTTTCTGTCATGTGTGTGGTTTTGTTTGTTTGTTTCACTGTTACAACATTAATGTACATTAGCTATTGCGTCTTTGTGCAGATACTGGAAGACAACTGTTATTGTGCTGATGGCAATTCCGCCCAGTACTCCCTGGCCAGTTTTCACCTGAGTAATGTAGGTGATATAAGGCATAGAGCCTGCTCTCCACCAGGTATTGCAGAGTAGCAGCCCGTGCACCCCTGCTGCCTCACTGAAAAATATGCACCACTTCCAGCAGGGCATCTAAGGCACACCTGTCTTGCTAGCCAACAAACAGAATTGCATCAAAGTTCATCAAAGATACATCTTCTACAAAAAAACAGAGCCAGTTAGGAAAAATTTCATTCCCATGTTCTATTTATTTACTGTATAAGCTTTTCTATTATTTTACCAATGGATAAATAGGATAGTACAGTAAGTGGCCCCAGGCTCTGAAGTTATTCTGAACACATAGATTATTATGTCTTAAAATTCAAAGAAATAACCTCCCTTCCTCAAATAAAAACCAAACCCCAAACAAATTCTTCTGTTTATTCAGGTGTGCATCTTATTTTCCATAAAGTTCCCATGAAAGCAAATAAGAGGTAAAGGGGTTATTAATCAAAAAGACCTTGCTTGGATCCATTTTGAGACCTTTCTCATTTGAGTGATGTAGTTCAGTGGTTTTTTTTTAATATTATTAGTATTTATACATCATCACAGGTAAGCCTGATGCTTTATAGAGAACTAGAATAACAAGTCCCTGCCCTGAGGTGCTTACAGTCTAAATTAGATGTAGAGAGTGAAAGATGACAACAAACACCAAAAAGAGGTGTGGATTAAAAGTATTAGAACTAGGAAAGAACAATACATGCAGCCTCACATTTCTGGTATCTACTTACTTCAATTCTTTGATTTATATTTAATGTGATATATGAAACAAATGCACTTAAAGACCAGGAATTAGAGGAGATTAATCAAAAAGGATAGAGAATAAAACAGAACTTATCAAGTCTCAAGACAATAACGAAAATCTTCTTGCCTGTCATGGTCCTACCAACAGAATTATGATGCAAAGAGAGTTAATGGAGGGAAACCCCAATGACCTGTCTATAAAAAGTTTTTATCAAATGCACTCAAGCACATGGAAGGCTTATTTAGTCTGTATTCTCCTAGAGGCAGGCAGAAACATTCCACAAACCATTTACACTCTGGGAGAAATACCAGCACTTCAGAATCAGAATCTGAACAATTTTTCCCATGAAATTATCACTAGAAGAAAAAAAAATACAACAAAACTTAGGTCTTCAAAACATTGCACTTGAATAGTTTTGTAATTTCTTTCTCAGTGCAAGGAATATTTCTTACTCAGTGTTTTCACAATGTCCTTGTAGGTTCCCTGGATGCTATACTAAATCATAGCATTATGGAGGAAAACCACATAGCTGTATCTAGAAACCCATCTGAGACATAATGTGCAAAGGCACATATTTTTGCTGCTATTACTTATGCATATTTTCCTCTCTAAGGTATGACCCTGGTCCCCCAGGATATTTGTGTACAAAATAAAGGATGTGTCAATGGGAGTCAGGGAAAAGGAGCCAGGGTTTTTGTTTCACAAAAGTGTAAGATTTACCACGTGGGGTCAGACCCATTTAACGCAGTATACAGTCTCCAACTGTGGCCATTGGCAGATTTATACAACATTTAAGGACACTGTTAGGGTGATCCTTTCTTTGGCACATCATCCCAGATTCCAGAAATCAGCAGTGAAGGGAATTCCTCAGCTTAAGGTCACATCTAAACCACCAAATGTAATTACCTTGAAAAATCACAAAGTCAATCCTTCATTAATTTACCTGGTCCCATTTTGAACTCATTTATACTTTTTGGTGCCTCAGAACTCCCAGTGGCCACTAGTTCCACAATTAACTACATACACTGTGAGAAAAAGTATATCCTTTTGCTTGTTTACAAGATATTCTCTGACAACTCCAAGGGGCAGCCAATGCTTTGCCATTTAGTTGCGCTAGGTGATTAATGACATAAACTTCTATACCCTCCTCCCTGTTTCCTCTTTTAAAAGGAAAGATGACTAATCTGTTCAGTTTACCCTTGTCTAAAGCCTTACATTCAATTCTGAACATCTTGTTCCCCCCACCAGGTCTTTCTAGTTCTATTAGATCCTGTGTATGGGCTCTGTAACTAGAATTGCCTACAATATCCAACACATGGGCAAACCAGGTATCTTAAGAGTAGCATCAAGATGCTTTCTTCTTTTGCTCTATTTCTAATAATTGCTAACATGTTAATGGTCCTTCCTAAGAGAAAGGGATTCTGATTTCCCACCTCATTGCAGAACTCATCATGGTCCTCACAAATCTTTTTTATTGATTTAATTTCCATATACTCTGGAATACCTCTGGTGAGGTGGAATCAAAGTCATTTTAGTCATTATCAGTCAAATGGGGGACTTCAACTTCCCTGATATATACTGGATATATAATGCACTGCAGAAGAAGCAGTCTAAAAGGTTTCTTCTTGCGTGGAAGACAACTTCCTGACACAGCTGGTAAGAGAGCCTCCCAGGGGAAGTGCCATGCTAGATCTGCCATTCACAAACAGACGACTGGTGGGGGGGATGTGGAGGTTGGGAGCTGTCTTGGGCAGAGAGACCATGAAATGGTAGAGTTCTGTATTCTTGGTGAAGTCAGGAAGGACGCCAGCAAAACTGATACCTTGGACTTCCAGAGGACAGCCTTTGAACATACAGGACTCTTGTAGGGAGGGTTGCTTGGGATTCAGTCCTGAAAGGTAAAGGGGTTCAGAAAGGCTGGATGCTTCCCAAGAAGGAAGCCTTAAAGGCGCAGGAGTTGACTGTCCCCCTGTGCCAAAAGATGAGAAGGCAGGGAAGAAGACCAGCGTGGATGAACAAGGAGCTTTTCCTGAGGATCCACGAGAAAAAGAGGGTCTACCTCCTGTAGAAGAAGGGATAGGCAACTCAGTCACATCATGACACCAGATCCAGATTCAGGACCAAACATGAACTGATCTTCAGTTCTAAATGCTGTCTTAATCTGAAAAAGTAAATCTTTACTGTAAAACACACAAGATGGGAAATAAAGAGCTGGATCCAAGTAATAGATTTCTTCAAAGATTAGCATTAATAGATTAAGTTCTGTCATGCTTACTGAAGTTTTGTAGCTTTCTCTTGAAAGTACTTCACTGACAGCAATGAGAGTATTTAAGAAGTAAGGAAATTGCAGAAACAAACTTCAAGACATTAAATTGACAAGTGTATCCACTTTACAGTTAGATCATTCTTCTTGAGAATTTTCTCAATTTTAAAACTTGATTTAAAAAGAATCAAACAACTACTGTTTTTTTGAAAATGAGATTGTAAGAAGTGTTTAGCAAGCCCACACACATTCAATTATTTTAATCTTCAGTCGTAAGTCAATATTTGCAGCACTTTAATCATTTTGATTATCTTCCTTGAACTCCCTTCAATTTATCAATGCCTTTTAAAATACAGATTCTGTAAAATAGAGTGGAGTCATTTTTATGAAGAAATGAATGGTCATTAGCAATCAGCTCAAGTGAACATAAATTTTAAAGATGAAATATATTTTGAATTAAAAAAAGCTTATTATTTCATGTTGTTGAAAATCAGCTTTCTCCTCTTTTTCCAGAACAAATAAATCTTTCATTAGAATTGCATTCATTGGACTTCTTAAGGCATTCATATGGATGTGAGATTTGGCTTTTCTTCTTGTGTATATGATTGGGTCTATTTAATTTCAGAGAGCTAGTTAGTGTTAATGTGAAACTGACTGGGGCCTTCACAGCTGTCTGAGTCAATAAGTCAGAGGGAACTCGTCAAAATATTCCTGACAGACAGATATGTAAGCATGGTCAGATCGGAGTTACACCATTACTCTGCTGACGAGTCAAACAAATTCTAGTTGTAAGAAGCTTTAGTGTTCAGTATCATTTTCTACTAGACACCCTCTAGTAATCAAGAGACCTGGAGGACTACAGGCCAGTCCCTTTCACCTCTTATTTTCTTAAATCCAAAGTGCGAGCATAAACCCGCATTTGCCAAGAGCTGTGAGAGCTTTGGGAGGAAAATCTTCTGCACAAAAGAAATGGCTTCTTTTGTACAGAGTAAAAATATTTCTAAAACATGTGTTGACACTTGAAGCCAAATTTACTCCATCTAACTCTGTGCATCTGAATTCATCTTAGATGCCGCTGGTAGCTAGTGGAAAATTACAGGCACTTGTGAGTAACTGGCATCTCTGTCAGCTCACTCAGTTTCTATGGGTATCTCTCTGTATGTATTAACCTCAGATGGCACTTAGCAGGATCCTGTTCCCAAAATACATGCCTTAGGTAACATTAGGTGGGAAAAACTGTGGCATTTGTATCCTGTAAACTAACTTAGAAATTTTAGCCTCCTTTCAGCAGACAATGCAAGACTGATAAACTTTTCAAGTTGGGAAATGGCTGCAGTGATACCACCTTTGGGATTATGAGGAGCCATTGGTATTTCTTGAGGAGTCATCTCCAGGTGTTCTGAATCAAGGATTTATTAGAGTCTAAATGTGTTGCTAACCTACAATTTCAGTTCTGGTACTACGCCATCCTTCTCAGCACTACTAGAGAAGGAGAAAAGCACCTCAGTCAGGTTTTCACTCTAATGTGAGGTGGGAAGATGAATTTCAAACCTGGTGTGAGGGAAAGAGGCTCTGTCTGAGCATTTATCTACTTATAAAGATATTGCTAAAGCCACTCAGGCTTCCAGGAAAAGACTTATTTCTTTGCAGGTGGACTATGCTGATCTTAAATTGGACATGTCTATATTACTTCCTGCAAAACTGCGTATCCTTTCTGAGGGGCATAAATTTCTTTTTTTTATGACTACAATGATGCAAAGCAATTTTAAATGCCCAGAGGAGAGAACTAGAAAAGATGAATGGAAAGGAATTGAATGATTCATTAGATTCTGAAGAAGATTTGATGAGGAATTCTATAATTCTGGACTTTTAATTTAATTGTGTCTCTCTTTATTACTTTTTCCCCTTCTTTACCTTCAAGGAGCTTCATAGAAACATAATTTTTAAGAGCTCCTTATCTTGCAGCACACAGTAAGAAATACAGCACTGTTTATTCTGTTTGGACAATACATTTGGGTTTTGAGGTTGGTGATTTATCAGCTTTCTCAGGTACTAACTATACCTGTATACCTGGAATGTCCTGATTGCTGTTTCAGTAAAATTATACCTTTGGTATAAATTTCTTACTATTTTTGAACTTTATAGCATTTTCTATAGGTAGGAGATAAGTGCTATGACCTCTGCTTATTTGCTCAGGTATTGCCTAAAATCTCTCTTCACTCACATTGCTCCGACGCACAGGAGTGCTGCTGTAATCAATGGAGCTGTTCTGGATTTACACTTGTGAGAACGATTTCACAATGTCTGTACCCAAATATTCTTGTGGACATTACTGAGCTTTAGATTCATCTATGACCTTTATCATAAAATTATTAATCTATATTTTGAAGTTCTGAGATTTTCCCTGATACAATAACTGCATACCAGACTGTGAGCTGCTACAAACAAAATTCCACCATATAAGGTGTGATTCTAGCCTGCTAATTACCGATCTGATTTAACTCAATTTCAATGGATTTTATTTCAGTCTTACTGGATGCCTCTAATACTGTTTTTCTAGTGCCTGTTTCCTTTTCCTTTCCTTCAAAGATTTAGATGATTTCTGTGTTTTCCACTCTTTTAGGCTAAAGTTCACACACACATCACTATTCCCACAGAAATCGACAAATGATAAAAATAGACTTTCTTAACATTGGAGAAGGCAATGGAAAACAACTTAAGTTTCTTAATTTTATGTTTGTAAACTGTGTACAGTTGAGCAGAAACATGAATTATTTACATATGCAGACATTATATGCATAAATTATCCCAAGCATTCTGCCAGATCTGCCAGCACCTCAGAAGCAAGATAAGAAAAACTTTTCTTTCCTAAGAGAAATGTAGATCTACAGGAAGGTATATGAGTGCATTTGCCCTTTCATTACATTCTCTAAAGTGACTTTTGCTATTTCATGCTGAGTTTCTACAACAGGAAACAACAGTATCTTGTCTTCTCCTCATTGCTTTCTCACTCCTGTAAAATTTTCCTACATTTTCCAAACAGCCTTCATCTCGTAGAGAATATTTCCCTGAGCAACTTTATTATTAAAAATCTTTTGATTTTTTCCTACAAGTCCTACCACCAGCATTTTCAGAGAAACTATGCCATTTGTCCTTCCTTTTCAGCAGAACATTTTTACACACTTTTTTTCTTCAGTATGGCCAACATTTTATTTCAAAGATTCACCATCTTTGAAGACTGCACTCCACTTACAAAATTGCAATGTTCTTGGAAATGTAGCTATAATTCCTGTAAATTCATTAGTATTTTCAAATCAGCTAGGAGAAAGCAAGGAACAAATAGCTACAATACTTCAGCAGTGACCTTTGTTTCTGAAACAATCCAGCAATAGGCTTGTTTTTTGCTGACCATTTTCATGTTAAGTACTGAAATGTAATTTTCTTTCCCACGTTACTATTTAACTGTGCTTAGGTAATTCAGAAAATTATTGTCTTGGCAATTTTATCATAGAATCTACAAATATTTTTTCTCAGCAGTACTCAATAGAACTGCCCCTCTCCTTAATGTTTGGTAGGCACTTATGAAAGGGTTTGCATGATCAGGAGCATGTGTGCATACCTGTAACTACATACATATATTTACCTTTCTAGATACAGATATAGTATATATAAAGGAATACATTTGTTTATTTATTTATTATGTATTCTTGTGTACGATTAAATAAATAATTGTATGAAAGGAACCTAGGATGTAGCTCTGGGACTAACCTATTTTAATGAGTGATAAATGTCACAAATTTAAAAACACATTTTTACAACAGATGAACTACTACTTTTAGATGCTTCCTAAAGACCAATAGATTTGAGCAAAACTTCTACTGGAAAAAAGATCAGCACCAGATTCCTGCATGTTACCTTACATTCAGTCAATCATAGAGCAATTTAATAATTGGATTATTTAAAGTTTCCTTATAACATCCAAAAGTTCCTTTCCAATGGCAATCATCATTATTCTGCAACATTGTGAAAAGTTCCACAGTCTAAAGAGAGGTAAAGAGTTAGAAATATGAACAATTTAGAAACATTTTAAATAGGATCACAGGAAGTTGGCATCTGGATCCTAGGATTTAATCTGGATGATCCAAATCTCATCTCACATTTGCTGGTGCTGATGTATCCATATTTTCTTTGTCTTCACCTGCACTGTAGTTGCTCGTACAAGAGCCACAGCAAACAAGCTATTCAGCAAACCTGGTCATATGCCTTAATGATTTAAAAACAACCACTACCTCCCCATATCACTCCTCTGCCTCTACCATTCGCAGCCTATGGTAGCAGCAGCCATGCACAGCAGTATGCAGGAAGACTGCGTTTCACTCTTAGAAATTCAGTGTTCACAAAAAGACTTCAGCTTTCCACCCATCAGAACTGAAGGTACCAAAAGCCATTATTATTATGGCGGGTCACAATGTTCATGTGGAAACCTGCTGGGCTAGAATAACTAAAATGTATTTCTGGGGAAAGTTAACCATTCTGAATGTGCCACCTAATGCCTTTCCAATAATGGGACCTGTTGCCTACACTGAAATTAGGCTAGTATTTTATGTGAGAGAAGACACAACACTTATCCCACATCGGCAGAGCTGGGCAGATAGATATTGTCTTCGAATTTTGTCTTTTATGATAGTGTTTTTTTTTTTTTTTTACATGGTCTTTCTATAGCAAACACAGGGACACAACTTAACTCTTTTTAGTTTTTTGTTTAGCCTATCAGCTTTGATGTTTTAAGTGCCCCGTCCCCCTTCCTAAATCGGTATATTTATGTTGGTAAGACAGTCTTAAAAAATGCTTGGGGCCATGGCTTCCACCAATGAAGTACAAATACCTTTTTTTAGGGTCCTTTTATAAACTGCCCATGAATTCAGATGCCTAAAGATTTATTTAAAAGACAAACTTCAGTCATATTTGAGAATCTCACAAGTTCAATTTCTATTATCATCCTGCAGTTCTCTATTATAACAGGCAGCCTTTTGTTCTTTATCAGTGCAACTTTTAACACTTTTCTTGACTACCTGTATTTTTGTAGGGTGAACAATATTAACAGGATATAATTGTATCCGAGAGCACATGTAGGCCTAAGTGCATGCATACATTTTCATATCTCTAAACCCTACTCAAAATCTCAAACACACCCTTGTCCTAGACTTGTATGTCTTGCCATTCCAGTCTCATTAACAGGCTTCTGTAGTGATGCTCATGTATTGCAATGTCATTACGCTCATTGTCCTTCTTGGAAAAAAGAAGCTCGTTTCAGAGCAAACAATTCACTTTAGCAGTGTAATTCCTTTGATTGAAAATCACATCAGAAAAAAAGTCACCCTCATCTTCTGAGATGCATTCAACTACAAATAAAAGTAACAGTTATTTCATAACTCTCCCTCTTAGGGAAAGGTAATACTTATATAGTATTCAGATCGTACATTGTCATAACCTCAAGAAAGGAGATAAGCAGAAGTGGGTGGAGGAAAAGAAAACAAATCTAAAATACTCCTTCTGATAAGGTATATTTTTTTTCCAGTTGCAGAGCATTTTCACATAAAAAATAAATAAATAACTTTTCTTTTAATGCACTGAACACCAAACTGCCTATACTACAGAATAGCTCTTACTATTTAAGCATTAAACATTTATCTGGATTCTGCATAAATAGAAACAGAAGAAGGGTTTCTAATAACTGTCAATGTTGGAATAATCATGTTGCTGTGCAATGATCATGTTGGGATCTTTTTACAAAACGAAAACTGCATTCATTTGCAATTATTCATTACAGTAGGGCCTGTTCTCCTCCTGTGACTGTTATTTAAAATGAAACAGCTCTCTCATTTTCAGTGACGAAAACTGGCTTATCAGTGAGTTTTGCTTACAGATAAATTTTCCTCTGGGTCAATTCAATTTAATTTTAAGAGGTTTCATTGCATCATATTATAAATTAATTATATCAGTTGCCGGCAGTTTAATGCACTTTAATGAATAGCTAATACACTTCTTCAGTTCTTAGTGAGAAATTACTCCTCATACTGTTATTTCAGACTCATGCTGGTTAGGATTATTCCTCTGTCTTGTTCCACTGACATGATCTGGTAACAAGATGAACGTATTTTGAGCTAAACATTTAAACAATAAAAGAGAAGAGAGAGAACAAGTGACTGTAAGAATATTAATGAGAACAGGAACTTGAGCAGGGCAGCAATGAGATGAAAAGAACATAGCTATTAAGGAATGTTTTCACTCTTGCCTGTCTATCACAGGGCCAAATCTTTAGATAAGCATTTTTCAGCATGATACAAGATGTTATCAAATGCTGTTGTACAATATTTAGTCTCAAGGGCTGACTTAAAAGAAATGGCACCAACTATAAAACAAAACAACACACCACCACCAATGAAAAGTGGAAGGCGAGAACAGCAAAGGGTTCAAGTTTGATACACAGTTATTATCACAGCTTTGCTTTTCCATAGAGCTGATTTCTATCTGGACTGGATATCAGTGATAAGGGTACTTTATGTTTGTACGTGTCTGTGTGTGCAGATGTGTGCATTCCTTCTCTACAAGAAGAACGTGGAAATATAGGAGTAAGGGGGGGTAGAAAGAGTATAAAATTGAATGCAGGCTGCCAAGATGGAAATGATATTTGTTTTCTATCACACCAGAGATGCACCATTCCAGCTTTTGTCCTTCAAAGCTGTGAGAGACCACGCTTTAATGCCTGCAGGTTGACCATGCATTGTTATTATACAGTCTTCATGTTCACATCATGTGTCATCTGACCAAAGGAGAGTCTACAAAGTGAAAGCCTCATGCAAAATTTATGCTTATATGGCTGTTTCAGTCAGTGGAAAAATCAATACTGCAGGCTTGATGCACAGAAATGACTGAGTGCTCTCTGACTGACACTAAAAGCACTGGGAGATTGAGGGGCTGCATTTGCTGTTCAAGGAATTGAGTGTATTAGAGCTCTTATAATAGTCTGCTCACCTTATATTAGCCTTTCCTTGGGATTATTTTTTGATAACAATTATGATTGTGGGGTTTAAGGCAATTACACTATTACAAAGAAAAAGCTGCTTTTTATGTCCTGTAAAGCTGTCATATATTTCACACCACAACTGCCTTCCAATTATTTTGCTACAATGCACTTTGGAAGCAAAATGTCCTAACTGATATATATTAGTCCTTTATGTTTTATAAATAAAAATCAAAGCTGTAATGTAATCCTTCAAAAGAAGGTTCTCAGTTTCCCAGATGTTATTTTAAAAAGCATAAAATGCAGTGTGTGTTGTAAGTCTTAAAAAAGACATACACAGTATCTGTTTTTATATGGGAGGATAACATAAGCCAGGGATGTTGCACACGCTGTACAGACTGCGGTAGCTCAAAATGCTAATATTGCCTGTTAAACATGGGCAGATGTGGTCAACAAAGACAGAATGTAACAGCAACAAGAGGGAAAGAAAGGAAAACAAAAACAAAAGCAAAACCCAAAACAAAGACCAACTTCTCAAAGGATTTCTATTTTTTTTTCAGAAAATAGGCTTCAAGGTATAGTTTAATGTTAGAGTGAACATCCTGCCAGAATTTTTAAAGACATGGTGAATACTCTTTGTTAGACATAAAGTGTCAGAAAATGGTTAAGGAAAATTAGTGTTTGAGAAACAAACCTTGGTAATCTACTTTAAGAAAATTACATATATTCCTTCCATCAATAAATACCCTTAGTGAGAACAGGAATGCATTTGCACTGCATTTTTGTGACAACAAATGCACAGAAATATTTTTATTACATGATATTACAAGCTTTTCATCAATGTCTTCTGCTTTTGTTATAACTCATAGGTAATGAGTAAAATGATTAATGCAGTTTGTAAGTGAGGATAAAAAACCTCATTGTTAGTTGCTTTAGAAATTCCTGAATTCCATAGCAACTGTTGTTATAATAATATTATAAAATATACTTCATACCCATATTCAGCTTTCGTGACATCTATGCACATACTTTTAGCTGTGCTCAGACTTCCAAAACATTCAGTAATGCTCATTAATTAGAAGAAGTCAAGTGGGCAGCTCTATTTCAAATTCAAGCCATCATAAGTGAGGTGGGCAAAAAATATGGTCATTTCTAGCCAAAAACTAAATACAAATTGACGAAAACCAAATGCACAAATTGCCTTATGAAACACCAGTGTTTATATGGTATAAAAGAGTATTGATTATCATGTGGCTGAATTCCCACAAATTATGGCATCTGAAGCTCCTGCAGCAGAGCCTTAGCCATATGTGACCAATTGAGTACAGTATTTTCCCAAAAAAGTTTAACATAGGAGTTGTGTCTAACAGATAAATAGAGCCTGCTGGAGCATGAACCCAGGTATCCTTTTGAACTTTGAACCACCAAGAAGCAGCTGCCATCCACGGAAAGTGAACTGGTGCAGCTATAAAGCAGCTCTGAGGCTCCATTCAACATGCTCTATTCAGGCACAACTCCCAGGAGACAAGAGGCAGTGCCTTCAGCAGCAACGGTGGAGAGGCCAGCCTTCTTTAGTTCAAGGTGCCCTGTTCCACGGTGTAATGCTAATCCTCTGCCTGAAATCCACAGAAAATTTCTATGCAGACTGACTGCACCCATTCAGGCCTTCCTTGAGCACAGAAGCAACCACCAAAGGAACTGGTTGGTCATGTAACTGGATGAAGTCTACATGGGCGGAGGGAAGGAGATTTCAGCTTGGAGATAGGCTGAATTTTCATCTGCATGTTGTGAGGAGTAGTAAGGAAGATAGAAGGCACCTGCTGACTCAGAGGATGGATCGCTGATTGATGTCTGATAGGAACTAGTCAATGTAGAGTCACACTGCAGCTGTATGGGAGGTGTCTGTCAAACCTCCATTACATTGTCTCTGTACAAATGCTGAAAACGGACTTTCTCCTGCTGACTGAAAAAAAAACAAAAAGACAACAGGGAACACAGATATCGGCAATACGTCTTAGACTATGGGTGCTGTCACATAAACCCCTAGCTTGCCTGTCTTCGTCCAGAACTATGGGAAAAGGCTACAAAATCAAAGAATCATAGAATCATAGAATGGCTTAGGTTGGAAGAGTACGCACAGATCATCTAGTTCTAACCTCTTGCAGTGGGAAGGGTTGCCAACTGCTAGATCAGGCTGTCCAGGGCCTATCCAATCTGGCCTTAGACACCTCCAGGGATGGAACTTCCACAACCTCTCTGGGCAGCCTGTGCCAGCACCTCACCACCTTCTCAGTGAAAATTTTCCCCCTGACATCTAATCTATATCTCTCATCTTTTAGTTTTAAACCGTTCCCCTTTGTCCTATCACTATCTATCCATGTAAAAAATTGATTTCTCTCTTGCTAACATCTGGGAGGACAGAAGATTATATGAGGAAATACATATTTCTACATATTCAGGTTGTAACAGAATAGAAAAAGGCCTCAAAGGGATGAGGGTCACTTCTGGTAAACTAGTTTTCTGTTTTACAACTGTACTCTTTTTTTTTTTTTTTTTTGTGCAGTGACCTTCTTCTTTCTTCAGTACACCATTCAAAAGAGGAAATAAGAAGAGGAAGGATCACAGAGAGTTTCCGAGATATAATATACTAAATGTTTTGATATCTCTTTTGACTTAGCCTAAATGATTAAAAGTGCAAATAGATAATCTTCATTAGAAATTAATCAGCACAACAGCAGTGAAAACACCCAATTTCTAGTGTTGAGTAGAGGCATGTGAGGAATGAGAAGGAAGATGGATTTCAGGGTCACAGATGACTTGCGGGAAGGAATTAACCCTGTCCCCTACTGAAAAACTGCTCCCTACGTTTGTGAAAGAAATAGCTACAATTTTCTCCACTTAGAACCAGAAGTTCTCTCTCTCCTAGTCCTCTCTCCAAAACCAACCAATAAAAATGCTGTCCTAAAACCACACTGGGTACAGCACTATTGGGTACACTTGAACACTGAAAACTAGCAGCAGCTAAGGTGAAGGTTGCTTGCTGAGCACTAATATATTTAGCGCTACACAAGCTACACAGGTTTTGCTTCAAGGATCTTAACAGCTTATGCCAAATTCTCTTCTCATCTCTAAGCATGGAAGAACCATCTTAAAGTACCCCATACCTATTCCATTGCTCCCAGATTTATAAAGATTTACTAGCAAACTTTGGGTAGATAGTGAACTGAGACCTTGGCTTAATACATAGCAGCTTACTTTTCTTCCACTGTGTGCCACTGTCACGCAGTGTATCTGATCATAGATGGAACGGGGAGCTACCCAAGACAAGAATAATTGTGTTAATGTGTATTTGTGAAGCTCCTACCATGCAAGGTCTCTGATCAGTGCATCTAAGTGCTGCTGGAGTACAAATAAACACTAACACTACCAGCTCTATTCAAATAGCTAAGCATTAGCTAATGTGAAAGGTGCTATAAAAATAAAAAGCAGAAATGGTACTTAAAGCCTTTAAACCATGAAAGGGCAAAACTATAGAAGGAAGAAAGGATAGAAGGAAAAGTGGGAATTGCAGGTATGGAGGACTTCAGCCTGTTAACTAAATATCCTGACAAATTGAAAATACTAAATGTATGCACATACACAATGAAATTTATATGTAGCTGAGGTTAGCCTACCTCTCTGTCACTAAGAATAATCATTGCTAATATGATCCTGTAATGGGTACCTACAAGCAGGTTCCCTGAGAACCAAGGTAAGCACGATTATGCATGTGACAGATAATTCAGCAGAAGACACTCAATATTTGTAACAGAAATATTTTTAGGCTACAAGGATGAATTGATCAAGATAAGAGAGGAAATGTGAGCAAAATCATAGGCAGTAAAGAGAACCTCAATGACAAGACAGTGGACTGGTAGTGATGCAGTGCTTCCCAAGAGATCAAACAAACTCAGATCCTAGTGGTTGAGCTTGGAAGGGACATGGAGTGGTAACAGAATTTACCAGGAAAGGGAAAGGTAAAAAAACTTGAAATAAGGAAGATTTTTTTTTTTAAATTTCTGAATTCTGAAAAAGCCTTTGTTAATGGTAGAAAGCAAATATCATAATTGTTTGGAAACATCAGAAAGGCAAGTTTGGGGGAAGGCTTGGATATGCAGGGTAAAGAATAGGGAAGTCAAAGAGAGGTTATGCGACAGACTAATGGAGGGGATGTTGTCAAGTGTGACAAGAGACAGTTAACACTGAGTCATCTCTGGAAAAACAAAATGTCAGAGACAAACCAAGACAGGTCTAGAAAAGTGAGACGCAGATGGATATACCTGTAAGCCACCACTGTGAAGACTGGCTGAAGAAATACTGATGGAAGTCGAATCATCATAGTTTTCACCTAATAAAAACCATTATTTAGTAATTAAAGAGCGTTTTATGTTCTCTGTGTAAGAACAATATTCTCACTACCTCAAAGCAGCACACCTTGTCTGTTGACTTTTTTCTTAAAGAATATAATATATTTAATGTTTAAAAAATCAGGTTTGAAGGAAATCCAATGAGAGACACTCAAACAGCCTGTGCGTCTACTAGTACAAATGTATTTTTCGCAGCTTAAAATGGACGTGGGCAGGGGACAGTGCACATGAGTAGTACAAATGTGAAAGAGGGTTCCTCTAGCTCAAAATGGTTTCTCAACTACTTACCTTCTTTTTGTCCTATAATTCTGTCCTTAGTGAGTGAGTGCAACTACCTTATTTTCCTCAATGAGATTAACCATTGGTTCACTTTACTTTGTTCAACTGCTTAAGAATTTCCTTGGAAAAAATCTTAACTTGCCAGTAATCACTGACGAAGTACTCAGCTGGAAAATGTATTTTGCTGTTTGATTTCCTTATGAAAACTTGCCTTGTGGAGCCCTATTTGACTATTATTTAGCTTTTTCAGCTTTTCCATAGTAACATCATAATTTAAATGTATTTTTTTCCTAACAACGAAAGCACACACTGGAGAACAAAAGGTCTGAAACTGCCAACCTCAATTATGCTGAGTAGTACCACATGGAAATCTGTGGAATAATAACATTATACATTAAGGTATAACTCAACGTAGTAAAGACTATGTATTCTAGAACAGAAATACTTGACAGTTGGCATAAAAAACCTCTCTCACACACTTAACACCTGTAAAATTGATATATACTTTATAGTACAATCTAATACATTATGAGATTAAGTAAGAAAGAATGGAAAAAACATGTCATTATAAAAAAAAGAAACTTGCAGCTGGAGGGTATGCTGGATTCTACCCCTAATCTTAAACTATCACCTTCTGAAAGATGAGTCCATGCTTCTGAATTCATAGCTGACTGTACATCCCAACTAACAGCATTTTTTCCATATGTCAAATACATAACTAGAGAATGTAATACACATACCTATAGGGGCATATGTTTGTTGATCTAATGGACTGAACAAGTTGAAAAAGGATTGTATGGATAGTTGGCTATACAATAAAATGCACAGACAGTTAGCTAACTTGAGATGTTAAAGAAGTCAACAGATGTGGAAAGTGATTACCCACTTAGTTCCCATTGCTCTTGTAGTCAGAAAGGACACAGACAGCACAGATGAGCTGTGACACTCCTGAAATGCCATTTACTTCTGAAAATCAATATATTTCAACAAACTTGAAGGTAGTTACCTCCTAAGATAAGTTACAAGCAAGAGGAAGGCAGCAAAAAAACTACAGCTCTTATTTTTTTCCAGATTTGCATTCAGCATTCAAGGAATTTGTTAATTTAATGCCGAGCATAGCTTCAGAGGGAGCATATTACCAATTTTCAGAACAAAATTTAACTGATTCTGGAATAGACAGTTCATTTCTGAGACAATCAGAAGAATTTGTGATTTGGAACCTTCCAGCTTGTGGCAATCAAAAAGCTGGATATCACTGCTCTGCTGCTGTTGCTTTGAGAACCTTCTTCTGTGGAAGTCTCCTATCCTAGCACAGCCTCACTCAAATCAGCTTGTAGGCAGAGTAAGAAGCTTCTCCCATTCTATGGTTTCTGCTTCAAATCATGGCATCATTCTTTTTCCTGTGATCGTCCTTTGAAGAAATTTGCATCTATGTCGTATCTTCCTTCTACCATGTTGTCAGTGTTTCATACCTATCCAAATGCTCCTCATGAGGAAATCTCTAGTTTTCCCTTCCTATTTTCCCATCTTCACTCCACTTTTCCAGATCTGATGTTTTCAAGGAGAGGCTGACAAAAATATGATGTAATTACAACTCTCTTTCTCTAAATGTCAGTTTCCTACTGGTTCTGCTATTATCCCCATTGACTACGTCCTCTCTCCTAACTGAAGATGCCTGCATTGTCTTTTGTTCACCTTTCGTGCCCTGCTGCCTCTTCCTTTTCTAGACACTGGTTTGCTTTAGTTTAAGAGAAATAAATGTGTCAGCCTTAACCTCATTTGACGCTATCACTACTGCTCCAGAGTTGCCTTCTTCAGTTAATAATTAAACATACATTCACAATCACAGCCTGAGGTAGTTTACTAATTTCACCATGTACCTCTGCATCCTGTCTCCTATCATTTGCACTCAACTAAAACTGTTCAGATTCAGTGCTCCATCACAAAGCACTTCTTGTCTCGCTTTTCTAATTGCTTCATTGGCATGTCTTGCAGAAGTTCTCTGTAATCCCTCATTCCAGCTTTCTGCCACAGTCTCTTTGGATTCTGGTTTTCGTCCATCTAATACTTTATATAAGTAATCTCAAAGACACAAATTACACTTCATATATATGCCGACAGCAAACAAGTTGGCCTGGCAACTCCTAAATTGTAAAGACTCTTTACACATGGCCTATTCAAAGGTTCTTCCTATCTAGCTGCACAACCAGAACACTCATCCAAACTTTCAGCAGCTTAACTTTCAGTTATGGCAACATTCCATTTTTTCTCTCAGGAAGAGAAAATGGTGTCCTTAGTTCTCCAAGGCCACTATTTGTGATGTCTCTTAGTTAACTTACCCTTTTTTCATCACATCGAATACAAGTTGCCTTTTCTTACTTCCAAGGATCTTTCCTGCTCACCCCTGCCCTTCCTCTTGCCCCATTATCTCTTATTTACTGCTCAAGGACAGATGGTGCATATTAACACCATGCTGACCACAACTGCTTTACCATTTCTTTGTATCCCTCTTCTGACCACATTCATCTGTGGTCTCCTGTCTTCCATACAGCTTTAAAAATTTTTTGCTTAGGCACCAACATAAAACAAATGACAAATAAGCAATCAAACAAAAATAATCATAGTTTTTTGCAGGGATATCTGCATCTCTAAGAAGTCTACCCAGAGAAAGTACATCTTCAGGGCAAGCTCTGCCTCAGTACTCTGTAGAAACAGAAGAATAAAGAGATGTTGCAGACGTCTAGTTATTTAATAACTACCTTTAGGATTCAAAAGGAAATACTGTACCCCATAGTAAAACCAACAACACTGAGAAAAACTCCCAACAAGTGTATTGAACCACAGGAATTTAAGACTCTCGGTAGACCACATTTCTTTCTTCAGTTCCTTCAGCCTGCAAACAAAACACAAGGGAGCGTAAGACCCTCTAACTGAGGATAGTGCACCCATGGAGTATGTCTATTAGGACTGCATTCTGTCACTCTGCTTCTGCCCAGGATCTCTGCATTAAGACTGTAACAACCCTTTCTGTCCTCCTCCTTGTTCAGCACTCTTGAAGTACCACAAGTCTAGGGCATCAACACTTTTCTCCAGAAACATAAATCAAGGGGAAAGCAACTGAAACCAAGGTGTTGCTGAGGAATACATAACGGAAAGATAGAGGTAAGCCTTAATATTGAGGTTTCTGTTTCTAAAAGAAACAACTCTTGATCCTGATCTTTCCAGAGATACTTCCTGTCTGTAGGTGCTTTAAGACTGAGCACAGACAGGTAGAAAAGAATCGCAGAATCATGGAATATCCTGAACCGGAGCCCACAAGGATCATTGAGTCCAACTTCTAGCTCCACACAGGACCACTCAAAATTCAAACCCAATGCCTGAGGGCATTGTCCAAACACTCCTTGAACTCCAACAGCCTGGGGCTGTGATCACTGCCTTGGGCAGCCTGTCCCATGCCCACCACCCTCTGGTGCAGACCCTTTCTCTAACCCTCAACCTGCCCCTCCCCTGACGCAGCTCCATGCCGTTTCCTTGGGCCCTGTCACTGTCACCCGAGGGCAGAGCTCAGCACTGCCCCTCTGCTCCCTGTGAGGAGCTGCAGCTGCCATGAGGCCCCCCCTCAGCCTCCTCTGCAGTGGGCTGATCAAACCAAGGGACCTCAGCTGCCCCTCATACACCTTGCTCTCTAGACCCTTCACCGTAGCCCTCCTTTGGACGCTCTCTCATAGCTTTATCCCCTTATATTGTAGTACCCAAATCTGCACCCAGTGCTGGAGGTGAGGCCACACAACACAGAGCACAGTGGGACAACCGCTTCCCTCGCCACGCTGGCAGTATGGGCCTGATGCACCACCCTCAGGTATGGTTGGCTCTTTGAGCTGCCAGGACACACTGCTGGCTCGGATTCAACTTGCCATCATGCAAAATCCCCAGATCCCTTTCTGTGGGGTGGCTCTCCTGCCTCTCATCCCCTGATTTGTACATATACTCAGGGCTGCCCCATCTCAAGTGTAAAAACAGGTAGTTGATTTGTTAAACTTCAAGCAGCTGATGACTGTCCAGACCTCCAATTTGTCAAGGTCTCTTTATTAGGTGTGTTTACCTTTGAAAGTCTCAACAGGTCCTCCCAGTTTAATGCCATCTGCAAAGTCAGTCCACCTTCAAGTCCTGCGCTCAAATCATTTATGATACATTGAAGTGAACTGGTCCTAAAATAGAGCCCTGTGGATCCTCAGTAGTGTCGAAAGGAAAGAGGTCAGTGGAGGCAGAACTTGGTTCTGTTACTCCCTAATTTCTTGACATAATAATTCTCTAAGCAATGGAAAAGTTATAACATCACTTAATAGAGATTCTGTGAAATCTTAATTAATGGTTGTAGACATTTTAACATGCCAAGATTAAACAAATCAAGGAAATGTAAACCATATTCCTACATAATAAAGCCATAGTCAACTGTCTTTTCTTCTTTCTTTTCTTTTTTTTTTTTTAAATGTAACTATGCAGTCTTTCTTCAAAAGCTATCTTTAAATCTACAAACACACCACAATAAAATCAACTGTTCTACTAACCAGCCTTGGATATCTTTCAAGAGAACAAACAAGAACATCATTGACTAAAGTATCTTGACAATCTTTCTTCCATAACACATAGGAGTTCTTTCCTGTCTTCTGTACTAATATTAAATACACTGCTTTATCAGCTCTTTGAAAAGCAAAGTGAATGAGCATCTTTACCACTTCAATAACAATGAAAGAAGCTAGTAATACTAGGAAGGTGAGGCATGTTCAATGTGAGAAGAAATTATTTTCATTCTAGGTTGATTCCTCACTGTGCTGAGCCCCTGTCTGTGATACAAAGGAAAAAACATGGCAGTTTACATCTAAAACCGTTCTAATGGCAAGACACATTTCCTTACCTAGTTGGTTCTGGCAAACCAAACACATGACCTGGATATTTTATTATTCATGTTTTAATTATTCACATTTGAATCATAGCACCTTCTGAAAACTAAATGCAGAAAGTTTTTCTCTCCTTGTACAGATCTGAGGTACCTGCTCATAAAGAAACCTAATAACTGCCGAACTATTGGTTATTGTGTGAAATTCTTGTATAAGATAGATTTCATCTCCAACACTAGAGAATTTCCTAATGACCCATTCATCCAGCATTTTTTTTTGTACAAGCTGTAGGAACAAAATGTAACTGTAAACATGAGTTAATGTAGTAGATGTTATCACCTGCTTATAGAGATAAGTATAAACTACTCAAACTTAAAAAAGGGACCATTGATTTCATCAGTGTTTTGAAGCTCAGCAAGTCAGCCAGTTCTATACCAGAAATTTCTGAGTATCAGCCCCTGTAGTTTCCTGGCAATTGCAAACGTATCTACTTCTAAATTCTAGAGGAAAAACTGTATGTACTGAACTTGATATGAGTTTCATACTCTATATCACTGAGTTTTGAATAGGAAAAAAAAGTTGTATTTTAAAATAAACCTTGAAAACTTCTTTCCATAATGGGCCAATCACAGCTGCAGGTTTCAAATTTACAACTGATTAATCAATTAATCATACAGAAATTGTGACCTCTTTGTTCCTATGAAAAGATACAGATGTGAATGATGGTCCAAGTCTGGTTCACGTGATGTTTTGGATCATCTATATGATTTTGTACAGGCCCATTTTTATTCCTTCCTTTCCCCATCCGTTGATTAGAATGTGTGATGATTACAAGAGGAGGCTACTTGGCTTCAGATCTTTCTGTCCTCTTCAACTAGACAAATTTTGACTGCAAATCAAAAACATTCTTTCTATTTAGATCACCTATATATCAACATTCTAATTGGGATTCCAGTGGAAGTCTCTAAGCTGAAGGAAACCTGTATTGGAGATTCTATTCTGTCACATTACCTGGGATCTTTTCTAAAACCAGTGCTTCCAAAATGAAAAACAACAACAACAACAACAAAAAAATTAACCCTGTATGCAGGTGCCTTTTGTTTACCAAGATAAGACACATGACATCTGTGCTAGTTGTGCTTTTTGGTTCCTGTTCTCTCTCTCTCTTCTATTTTCCTCAGAAGCATCTGTATCAGCACTGATAACTTAGTGAAATTACAATTTTGATAATTAAACTGTTTAACAAATCCTTCTTCAACTCTGTTTCAAAGCTAGAATGCAATGTCACCACGAGCCATTAAATGCTTCTACTCCTCCCTAGACATGGATATATATGAGGCAGCTGAACTGACTCTTTTATGTGCAGCTTTGAAAGGATGCAGGATGAAAGGTGCTATGTAAATGTAAGATATAGTTTTCCATAGTCCAATATCTTAGTGAAAGGTTGTAATTAGTTTAAGTACTGTTTAACATAAATCAGATCTTTGCATTCTAGATTTCAAATGCAACATCTTGACAAGATGTAGATTATTTTATGTTGGACATAAAAAGTAGTCTGTAGTAAGATACTGTAATGATGGCCTGAAGAAGCTTTGAAATCTATAGATGTTACTGAAATTAGGGAGATCTGATTGGCTCTGCTAGGCACAGCCCGTACATCAGATTTGTTAGGTTTTATGTGACCTTAAATTTCTTGGAATTCTTCTCTTTCTTTCTAAATTCTTTAAATGTTTAAGGATTTTTTGGGTGGTGTTCTGGCTGGTTTTTGAATCTTTTTTTTTTCTTTCATGAAATGGTGAATGTTTAAACCAGAGAGAAGTGCTAAGAGAGCAGAATGTTCTTAGCACTGCTAGATATTTCAAGCCCGTGATTTATTCGCAATGTACTTCAATTATTAAAAATAGACAGTATTTTTTATATCTTTCAATTCTGCTCTACACCAAATCACAAAAGCCAGATATTTTCTATTAGTGTTTGATAGCATGTGGTTACTGAGGCCATAAAAAAAATAAAATAAAGGGCACTTTCAGTTTTAGTATAAACTATGATTAATTTTTATTAGGATGATACATTTATATATTATAAACTGACAATTTATTTGTAGATTTTTTTTCCTGCAAGTTTAGTAGTTTCCCTTGGTGCAGAATGCAGAATTGTATATGAGATATTTGAGTGTCTAAAACGATGTATGATAAATGAAGTAGCATGCTACTTATACGCTTATCATGTTCTCTGACTAGCAACAGGTTCAGCAAAGGGCACAGCCAGTAAATGAAATTTTCCACCAGGACAATATATCATCACAAGAAATGTATGCGTTGGAAACTTACAAGCTTGCTCGAAATGCGGACAAGGTGTGAAATGGTAAAAAATGAAAAGCAGAAACAGCATATAGTAAATTTCAAATTCAGCTGTATTTCCATATTGGCTGAGCCTGGTGCTTTAACTGTTTAATGTCATGCAGTTTAGAAAATAATAAACACATACACACAAATTTAGCTCAATTTTGATGATAGAATAAATTTCCTTCTTTAGAAATCCTATACTTCTGAGAAAAGAAACTGTAAAGTATCTACTGAGAATGCTTTTAAAATCTCCTTCAGATTGAAAAGAAAAAGCAACATCTTTAAATGCATATTTTTTCCTCAGAGTTACAGGTAGAAAATCTGCTCCAGGAAATGCTTATCATAACTTTCAACATCCTGTGGAGAGCACTAATTAAAATAATAATAAAAATAAACAGAATAAGAAAAAAGGAATGTCATCTGTACATTTCCCAGTGGAATTTAGTTTGTTTACAGAAACATTTCATAATAGAAATTTTTGGCATATAACCGTGGAATCCTGACATATTATAAATGCCCCTTTTTTCTTGCAAAGAGGTACATCAAATACCAAAGAGAAACTTCTTGGCATTCTGGTGGTAGTTGGAATCACAAATAAAAATAAATGGAGAAAGTCTGTTTTTATAGCCTTTATATTTTATAGAGAGAAGAGCATTGGAGAAGCTGGTGAAATTCTGGAATTTGATCTGAGCAAAGCTTCTGAAACGCCTTGAAATTTGTTACACTGCTAGAAATCTAGTGTAAGAACCAGCTTGTGACTACATATTATGGTAGGAGTTGTACTTAAAAGCTTTAACAATTTTACAAACTGAGTAGCAAATCCTTCCCTTTTCTTACGTTCTTACTGGCTAAAATACACTTCTGGAGAGATTTGGTTGATTCAGTTTTACTGTGCACAGTAATTCCAAAGCCAGTAGAAAATACTTGAGGCCATAATGTCTTGCTATTTCTTTTTTTTTTTTTTTTTTTACCAGAAAAACTCCTCTTATTTTTGTCCATCTCACTTCCAACTAGCAGCCTTTCCCCCACATCCCACGCAAAACGTAAGTAAAATATGTTTACAGTCACACTCAAGTATTAATTTCATAAATGTTCTGTTTCATGCCAACATTGTCACAGACATCTTGTTTCCATGAGCGGAATCACTGCCACCCTATTCCAAAGACGTTAGTGATGATAACTGCTGGTGAATCACAAAATGGAATATTTATTTTAGCAAACCAGAGGTTTGATCCAGATCCTCATCTGGATGTAGACAGACTTACTCTCTTCCCTCTCTAACCTACATGACCTTTCCTAATGGCAGTCCTGATGTGATTTAGCCAAGCATTTTGTCTGGATAGCAAGAAAGCCCCTCTGATGCACCACGCCTTCAGAGAGAACCTGTCTCATGCTCTCAGGCTGGCTCTCTCAAGTGCCGCTTTTTCATCTGATATGGTTAGGCTTTATGGTGCCCCTCTCCAATGGGGAAGTCTTGACCTGACTGAAAACAAAGGAGATACTTCCACTGTCTCCAGTGGAGCCAGGACATCTTTTCATGTTTCTGCTTATCCCCAGATTTACAGTTCATGTTCTTTGCCTTTGTGCTTCACATTCTGTTTGGATTTGTTGTTTCTCTGTCCATCTTAAATCCAAACTTAATTTTCACTTTTTTATTTCCTCTGACCTTTTTTTCCTTATGATACTGGTTTGGAACTAAATGTTTCCTGCTTATACAGTTTGCTCTCTTTTGATGTGCGCTGTATAAGTGGATAAAATATAAAAGACTATAAATGCTCTTTTAGATCTAAGTGGTCAGAATATAAGGAAGTTCATGCTTTTTGTAGAACATGAGGCTAGACCATCACTAGCCATAGTCCTCTGACATTTTGCTCTGACTTCCTAGTTTCAGAAAAAGCAGTGAAAGAATTCTCTAAGTGAAATGCATCTTTTTGCAACTCAGAGGCAAAATGAGATTGCTTGCTGCAAGCCTACAGTTTGTGTCCTTTGTACTATTAGGTCACAAGTCTCACAATCTTTCATGTCTGGAATAAAAACCTAATTTGCTTGGTTGATGTCAGACTTCAAGGGTCTGTGCACTGTCTGGTTAACTTTGTTGCTGAGCAGTGATCACTGTCTTCCAGGCACAGGCTCACTCCCAGCACAGAGGAGATCCCATGGGCTCTCGTACCATTTCGAGAGTGCCAGTATCTCCTATGTACATTTTTTTGTGCCACTGTCTGAAATCAAATCCTCAGTCACTGCTCTACAGTTCTGAAAGCCAAGTCCTCTTATTCATTTGCAAAGTATAATTTCCCTATTTCATCCTTGTTGTTTATGATATCCTTCTTTTTGAACAGTTGGCATATATTTGGAGTGTCATTTGTTTCATACTGCCCTTGTTGCACAGGTTGCCGTTTCCATGAACACTATCTTTCCCTCAGTTTCTTTTCTTTCCCACAAAATCTGTTGGTCAGAATTGCTTTTCTGTTCTTTAGCATTTTGGGATTTTGTTTAACTTACTAAGTTAACATTAGCATCCTACAGATATAGTTAATTTTCTTCCCGTTTTACAGAGGACAAACAGATCTGTAGTTTCCCCTGATTTTATCTTTTTATTTGTCATCTTTCCCATAGGTGTGAGTGAAGATAAAGATGATTGAGTTTCATTGCTACTGCTATGCCATAATGCAACATGAACTGCTTAAAAGGCTTACAATTTTTGAACATGCTCTTACAGAAAAAAATCTTTTGGAAAGACTGTAATGAAGTACTTAGTTGACAAAGGGATATGCTACTTAAAGTGTTTTGCATCTTACCATTCTGCTTTTCAAATAACTTTCTAAGTTTGTCCCTTCTAAGTTGAACAATACAATATTTACCATTAAAAAAACGTATTTTTCTATAAATTGTCATGTGGGGAAACACTGGGTCTTAATTAAAGGAGATATCAATGATTTAACTTTTACATCTTGTTTTAAATGCCTAGGGACAGTTTCCTGCCAGTCTACATGACACTCTAGTCTCTAAAGAAAGCATTTAGTACCAACGTGGTTGCTAAAATTCATTCTGCATTCTTTGTTAAAAATTTCAGCATTAACGTCTTAATTTGGCACTGTGTTCTTGCCTTTATGTGTAACACAAAGCAAAAATCAAAGAAAACAAATTGAAACAAAACAAAAAACCAAAACACTAAAAGCCCACTAGAAATAAATGTTGAAAAAAAGAAAATGTTCATGGAATATATTCCCTATTACAGACTGTAGAAAATGAAAAAGCTGCCCATACAATCATCATATTTATTCTTGCTCAAAAGTGCTGTACAGATACTACATTTATATTACAAGTTCTAAGTTCAAAGTGATGTTTAAACACTTTTCTTTTGAACTTCCATAGCTTTTCCTATAAGTTCTATTTGTCTATCTAATAAAAGATGAGCATGATCCCTGTTAACTAACAGCTTTACAATTTAGATCAGGTTGACTCACATTGGCTCCAAGGAGCTCTCCTGCCCATTTGGAGAGTTATAGGAAAGCAGCAGAGACAGCAAATGCAGTTATAAGGAGATTTAACTTTATGATCTCTGTTAATTCCCTGAAGAAAGTATGAGGAATCATCAACTTGTGAATATCAAATAGCGTTAGAAACCTGGATTTATGATATTACAATATTACCTTGTTATATTTCAGGATTGTTTTAGTTGGTTTTTTTTTTTTTTTTGGGGGGGGGGTGTGTGAAAAAAAAAGGCTCCGATAAGGGCAGTACTCTGTCTTTTGTTGTTCCATGTGATCAAAGGTAATAAAATATAAATAATCCTTTCCCTCACAGACTGCAAGACTAAACTCTCCTTACATTGTCCTCTATGGTTAATGAACATCATGTTAATTTTACTGGAATTCTTCTGTTGCCATTTTGACATCAGTCAACTATTTATTTTAATGATACAAAACCAAGTATTATCCCTGATATTATCACTTAGAAGATAGATTATATTTCATGAATTTATGTATATTACAGAACTTCTATACTTTTTGTTTATGGGGGAGGAAAGAGAGACAGAGAACAGAATAGCCAAAGGAATTAGATCCATTCTTCTACATAAAATAAACTTCACAGTCTTTAAAAGCCCACAAAAATTAAATGATGTCAATAAAGATTTGGTAACATTTTAAATTAACTCCAGCAGAAATAGAGTCCACTTAACTATGGTCACAAGGAAAGAGAAAAGAAAAAACTGGCTTTTGTGGTTCATTTCAAGCACAGCCTCAGAAGTAAAACCTGCTGATTGCAAATGATATAAGGCTGAGGTTACACGAACTTAGCATTAACTTTACAAACCAGGAACTTTATGATGAAATGGATCTCTTCATTTGAAGATCTCCAACCGCTATTCACTACTTTGTGGTCTGTAGAGACGTTATCTGATCATTCAGGGATGTACTTCTGGTTTGTAGAAGTGGGGACACTAAAGATCATCAGAGCCCAAGTCTGATCCCTGGGGCCTTTTTACTCTGCTGACACTGAAAATCTACCAGCAATACACTGTCGAGAGCAGCAATCATTAACTCATTCAAAGTCACAGGCACAAGGGGTCTGGGGTTACCAGCTATTAATTAGTGTAATTATTCCCAGGATGACAATTACTAACTGCAGGATCCACTTAACATCTATTCTCAAATCTTGTCTTTCTGCAATGCTAATGATTCTAATGGGTTCATTTACTACCATTTACTGATTACACTCACCATGGTATATTGTTTCAGATGGTCAGGACGGAAAGCCAATACCTAATATTGACCTTTGTAGTATCCTGTGATTATAAAGGCTGCTCCATCCATCATTAGCCACATCATTTTATTGAAAAACATATGTCCTGTTTGTGAGAGATTTGTGATGTTTCTTTTCTTTCAAACATTCTTACAAAATTAATTTCCTGGAGAAATAATGCATTTCAAATTACTTTCTTAAAAAAATGCACTTGTACGTACTAGTATGTTGTAATATTGGTTGCACAATGTGATATTTAAGACTATTTCAGCTAACAATTATATGCACATAGTGTAGCTTCAAACCAGATTCTCTAGCTGGAGAAACAAAACAACGCAACAGCAACAACAAGCGAGAAGAGGTACAAGTCTGCAATCTGTATTTGCTTGGTAGTGACCAAATTCTGCATGATGCTGAGTCACAGTCAAATCCACTGGAGTTCGCATAAACTAGAATGCTTAGAATGCATTTAAATCAGATGGATGCATTTTTTTAAAGGAACAGAGAAAAATAAATTGTATCAATCTAGTTTCACCTGCTTAAGGAATCTAACACAACCCTCCTGTGAAAGACAAGATGTCCACAATAAACATGACTTTGATAGGACAGAGAGGTAATTTATAATTTATTTAATAACTGAAGGAAGCAAATCTTTGATTGAAAGATTTTTCTCTATATTTAGGAAATTGGAGGTCTCTTAAATCAATGACAGGGCTCATTTCACCAAATGCTTTAATAGATCCTCCTAACTCCATAGAATATTCATCTTTTGCCAGATCAAGCTATACAAACTAGGATAAATCAGAAGTTGTCATATATGGAGACTATAGAAAGATTATCTGTAAGAGGTTAGTACAGCAGCTCCTCTTTCCAATACCAATAAAATCTGGATTATTGAAACAGGAGGAAGATTTTCTATTACAAAAGCAGGAGAAGAGTGAAGAGAGTACGGCATCATGCTATTCTGATGTTTCTTTTTCTTCATTCTCCAAAAAGCTGACAGCAAGTGCAATCAAGGATGTCATACACTGAAAATCAGTGTTTAAAAGGAATAGAGAAATAGAAACATACACTGCATTATGTATTCTGGAGAAGCTTTATCTCTTTCCTCTTGCTATGCTGATGAGTCAGAAATTAAAAGAGAAAATAACTTTAAGTCTGTGTTAATATACGGTTTCAGAGAAGTAACACTTGCTCCTTTAGTATATATTTTAAAGGATCTCCTGGACAGCATCCCAGCTATGCAGGAGTAAGTGGAAGCAGTGCTGCTTTTAAATGTGCTGTTAGATTGTATTTGTGAGCATTTGATGTTCTTCTTTAATAACCCCAAGTAAAAGGCTGAATGAATTCAACAACAGTAGCTGAAAAAAGTGCAATGAGTCATATTATAGGAAAATGGAGAAAAGGATACACGACTCTCCACTGAACACAATCCCATATTGTAGGCAATCTGTGATAACACCCTTTTCATTTCAGTTCAGTCCCATAAAATTACCACTAACATTACAACTCATGCAGAACACAGATAAATGTAAAAATGTCACAGAATTCTTCCAGATGGGACTTTTAGTTCCACTAGATCACCATCTACTTTTTTACTTGTCTAATATTTCATTACAACCTTCCATAAGTTAATTTTCTTTCCACTGACCATGTAAATCACAAATCAATTTTCATTTAAAATGCCTGACTACAGATTGCTCCTGAAAGCTCAAAGCATATGCTTCAGTGAGCACTCCAACATTCTTAATGCACATTAGAAAAATGTTGTGGTTTTTTAAAAATCTTTTTAAAGGAATTAATTTTACATTAATGTCTGGCATGAGACCCAAGTAGTGGTACTTCTCCCTACCCTCTCTTACCCCATCTTTAAAAAACAGGAGCATTTTTGAAATGTAATTGCATGTAGAGCTAAATGTCTGTCATGACAATGATATTCATTTCCAAACCAAAAATTCAATCAAGAATATAAACTGCTTTAAATTTGCAGAAAGTAGGTACAGTTACTTAATCCCAAACCTCTACTTTTGTGGGGAAAGAAGACAGAAAAGGAAGAAAAAGAGGAAAACCATTCACAGCCCAGTCACTGTGCTTATTTGAATCATACTTTTTCACATATTCTAAGTGTTTGTATAACTCGAGGAGTGGACTGAAATACATGACTACTACTAACTTCATTCATGGAAGCAGCCAACCTATAAACCAATGAGATAACCCTGTGAGACAAGCAAGATCCAGCTTTATATGAATTCCTAGAAAATATCATGAAATAGTATGATCCAAAATGTTACTTTCTTCTGTTAATTTGAACATGGCACTCTTCCTCTACAAATTTGTAGGCATAAGTTTGGCAAATCTGGACTTGGGAATGGTTTCTAAGGCTGTCCCTGCTACTGTCCACCTGAGAAACATCAGCTAGTCATTTCACTACTCCTTGCCTCAATTTCCACATTACTAAACGCTGAATGATAAAAGTGACCCTTTCAGATGTTAAAAGAGATCACTTAAATGCCTAAGCTGACAAATGCATAAGCATTTGCTAAATCAGTAAGAGGCAGAACTCGTCATGTGGTCATTTTATGCTCTTTATAGGTAGACTTGATTTCCTCACATCAGGAATTTCTGTGCTGCTTAATTTCAAAATGTTTTCACATAATCTTGTCACTAGAGAATCTCAGCATCAAACCTTGAAGGAGCAACAGAGCAAGCTGGTGTTATGGGAGAAGGAAGAACTCTATCTTGGAACATGCAGGAATTATAATTCTTTCTAATGGCATGATCCCAGGTCACTGGTGTCTAATGAACTGGTGAAGCTCAAGAGAAGAGAGCAGTTCCTCCAGCTTTTTTTTCTCGTCTGAACTCATACCCAGGCATACTTTTTAATTTGCTGTCTCACTTTTCATTTGCTGGAACATCCATATCTAACATCCACCATCCATACCTGCCTCCACCTATGGGATCATCCTTCCATCTCTGAAGTACTCTTCCATGCTGTTTTTGCATCACTCTATCACAGCTCTTAGGCAAGGCAGTATAGCTTTGAATCCCAACTTCTTGAAGCACTATGACATTGGGATTCTAGCTTGGGGGTGATGGAGAAGGTGTCAGTTGAAATAAGGCTGAGTGCTCATGACAACTGAAAGTAGCTTTGCTTTAAGTGGGACTCTTACTCATAATGCAATGTGTCAGTGCTGACCACTAAAATGGGGGAAGGGAGATTCTGCTCTTGAGCAGTCTCTGCAAAGAGGTTCTTGCCAAACTATTTGCAGGTTATGGTCAGCCAAACCCTAAGGGTCTTCACACTGGGGTTTTTAAAACTCAAACTCCCAAATGTCAACAGACTAAAGCAGCACTCCTCACATGAATCTGCCTCACTAAAACTGAATGTTGAGGGTCTCCGGAATTGGCTTTGTGTGGCTGTATCACAATCACCACTCAGAACTGACCACTTGTAACAACAATGTGGGATTACTTTAAATATGAGGAGGTGTGGGTGAAAACACATTATGTTCACAACAGTCAAGTCTCCAAAAACCCATCTATGAATAGTCAGTGGAATCTTTACAGAGCAGGCATTACAATGAAGAAAATCTATGCGGTCCTGTAACTAGACTTCTAAAGTTAACTACTTCAGCTAAATAAAAGAGTAATTTATTGGGTTATCTAGACAGAGAAAGGCCCACAAAAATATTTAATGAGGGATATACCTATGAATTGGCTCAACTGGGTGGTTTACATTTGCCTGGCCAGCCAGAACACTGTGCTTTTTGAGTTTTTCCTCACTTGTCTTTTTATTTTTCTTTCAGTGTCTTTTTTTTTCAGTCAGCAATGGACTGGTAAATGCATCTTATGATCAAGGGGTGTGCAATTGAAGAGGGATCCCAATTACTGGGGCCAGAAAGCATATTAGGTACTTGAGCATCTTTCAGTTAACTAGATCCTCTGCTTCTTTATATCCCTTTAGTTTTCAGGAGTTTCTCTTCCATAGCCTACTGGCTAGAGGTTCCTGGATGAGGGTCCTGAAGCTCCACAGGGCTAGTAAAAGCAGGCGTGTCTGCTCATAGGAACAAGCTGGGATGTGAAAAAGAAAATTCTGAGGGTGTATTAGAAAGAAAAGGAAGGACTTCTCAAGAAAACCATGTACTCTACTGAGAATCTTTTCAACTACCCAAGTTTTCATGGATCCTGTTTACTACTTGATGAGGAAACTAACATCCATACATCAAACATATTGTTCAGGAAGCCTGCGATTCCACTGTGAATCACATCCTAGTAAATACAGAATTTCAGATGTAGATGTCTACAGGATTATTTCAGTGCTTATGGGTAGCTTTATATACAGATTCATTTAGGTATTCCATTTTCAGCATTTTCCTACAGTTACTGAACAGAACATTACAGCTGCTGGTGGCTAAAACCAAAGCTGACAAGTTAAATTTAATTCTGCAAGTGCTGATGGTAGAGTTAGTTATTAAATAAGCTACACAACCTCCTCCAACTTGAGCACTTGGTGCACTAACATCTCTACGTAATCAACATTGCTCTGAATCATCAGCAGTATAGGTTTTGATTTTATTGCATCTCCCAGTCATGAGTTACTTCTTTCTGCGCTACTAACACAGGCTTTAAGGCTATGTAAATAGCAAATGATTAAGTGCAGCAGGAGTGGGTCACTAGATGGAGACAGTTGATTCTGCATCCCTTTATTGTCCTCTACTTGCAGTTGAGAGTTCTTAATTTGGACTGTATTTACTCTGGTTTCTTGCACTGAATCTATGATTCATGAAGATGTCCAAAGGGCCAACTACGCCATGGGTGTCCAACCTTTTGTCTCGTCTGGGCTGCACTGAGAGAATATGAATGATCTTGGCCCAGTGTTTTGGTTGTTGCTGAGTGATGGGTATTTGCCTGGGGCTAGGCCGAGAAATTCAGTGGGAAGAGCCGCTGCCATGATGGCGCAGGGCATGGCATGGGCCACATTACTAGCTGTCCTGGGCTGCATGCAGCCTTTGGGTTTCTCCACCTGGTTCTGCAACACCAGTGGAGCAGGGCTTCTAGTATAGCTTCATCCAAAAGAAATCTGGTCTACTCACATCAAACTAAGAGGCATATGGTGAAAAAATTAGGATTCATTTCAAGCATGCACTACTGCTCTAAACCAAAACTCTTCAGTAGATGCAGCCTACTATACAGTAAGATTTATTTTATGAACAGTGGTTTACTCCTGCATTCCTCTACCACTTCAACAAAAAAGTTTTCCCTTATTAATACTAGTAAGTTCAGCTTTTTCAACCTCGGTTTCTAATCTCCACCATGCCGTTTATGAAATGATTGGATCAGGAGACAAGGAGAATGTAAGTGAAATGTGACTGTGTATAAATTGCTTGGTATTGGAAATCTCATCCCATTCTGTTATTTGCTTTCCTCCAAGTAAGATAATTATATTTGTATAGGTATAGGTATTGATATAGATTAGATGTTACATTACAAAGCCACAAGGGTTCCTGATCTTGTTAACATGATGGTTGTCATAGTTTGTTTTGTTTTGCATGAGCAGGAGTTCATTACTGAGTGCCCTTGTCATTTATATTGACCTATGTCTTCTTAATGAAGCACTTCTGAAATGAATGGTGGGACATATACATTTCAATTCAAACTCTACCTTGCTCCCACTGAAGTAAATGAGACTTCAAGACGCTTTCTTTTTACAGGTACACTCTCTTCTCTTGTTCAGTATGCTTTTAAGGAAGACCAATACCGCCTTTCAAATCATTTTGCTTTCAGGCATTATTTCAGCTGGCCTATTTGACTACCCTCTGCACTAGGTTACTTGCACACTTACACCCTCCGAGGCTCAAAAGTAGCTATAATTTTTTGTGTTCCTTGAAGTGCAGTTGGATACTATAAGGCAAACAGACAAGCCTCACTCTATCCCAGTTAGCCAAAATGGGTATAGTTTGCTGTGAAGAAAAGGTGAACTAAAAACAAGTTTCACTGCTGGGGAGGGTAATAGCAGCACTGCTTTTGCATCAGTCCCCTGCCAGGCAATCCATAGACTGACACTGATGGCTGCTCTGGAGGGAGTCACTTACCCTCCAAGCTAGAGGTAAGATGCCAGATAAGCTGTAGCCTGTAACAGGGGATTAAAAGAAGAGAGAAAACCAGGGAGAAAGATTAAGATAATTAACCCTTGTATATTGTATCCAACATAAATCCCATTGTCAGTCTCTATTGTTCAAGTACCTGACAAACTTCTGTTTCTATCCTCTCTATAAAAGCCTCCATCATATGGAAAGTTGCGTACCTTTCATGGTTTTATAATAAACTGGAAGTGAGTAACAGTGTGATATCAAAGGAAATAAAACTCCAGTTGCTATTGCTGCTGGGGTTGCCTTCTGAATGTGGCTTATACAATATTTCATCTGTGCTGACACCTTTCACTCTCAATTATTTGGCTGCTGTCAAAACAAATCAATCAAATTATAGCACAGTGTCTTCATGTTACCATTCCACTGCAAGTTAGCTGCATTAGCTTTGAAATATACGGAAGTATAAAATTTATCTCTATTATTTATTTAATACAACTTTCTCCCTTGTGAGTTATCTCACAAACACAGCAAACTCAAATTATCTGATGTCAAACATTGAATGTATATAAATATCACCAAGAAATTGTAAAATAATGGCACTCTTGGGAACATAAATGCATAAAGATACACTTGATAAGTCTTACACTTACAACCAATGATGTTCTTCTGACAAATGGAACAAATAGTATATGTTTTTAATTTTGGTTGCAACTGGCCAAGGTTCTCATAGTAGATAAATGCAATTTCATAAGAGACAACTTTGAACTACTGTTCCTGCTAAAGCAGGGTAAAAAAAAGATTTAAAGAACTGATTTTGTTACCAGTATAATGAAAAAAAAACCCTGGGTCTGGATATTTTTAAACATGCGACAGTGCTAGGAGGGGAGCATTGTCTTCCTTTACAGTTCACAAACATTGATCTGGGAAGAGAGGCCAAAATCTCAGAGATACTCTGAAAGTGATTGCTTCGTTCAGATTGCTAGACCTATAGTTCTCAGAGAACATGCATAGAATTTGTTCTTGAGAGATTTTATTATTTTAAAAATAAATAAAAGAATCAACTTTCAGGTTGCCAGTAAGTGAATTTCCTGAAAATGCACTACTGTCATTTTCTTGCTTTTTGGATAGGATGCATGTTCTGTTAAGAGTTGCATCTGCTAAAATACAGGAACCCAGTATACAACAGGTTTATCAGCACCAGATATTTATCTCTTCTTCATTTATTACAGTTGATATAATGGGAAATCAGTTGCACAGTTAAAGATACATTAGGGAATATTTGAGTTCTGAGTAACTTCAAAGCCCAAAGTGGAATATATAGGACAGACAAGAACAACCAGCACTGGATGAGGAAAGGGACAAGAGAAATAGAAAGAGAAAATGAGAAAATGAAAGATATCAAAGAATCAGATTCTTTAAATCCAAAGCATGTGTTGACTTGAACACAAATTAAATCATGGAAGCGAGATGAGAAGCTTGTTTTTATGCTGAAAATTTCTTTTCAATCTTACATAATTTATAATAATTAAACATAAAAACAAAGTGAAAAAAGAGTCTGTAGAATATGTTAAATATATATCTTATTAAATTTAAAAGCAATATTGTTCTTAAAATGAGTAAGTAAATAAACTCAATACAGGCAATGGTCTTAGAATCTGTACTGTGGTGGATCTCATTAATCTTAGCAAAAAATTCCAGTCCATCTGCAGGCTGGAAAAGGTCATTGTAGGTCCCAAATATGGAAAATTCACCTTATTATTTCCAGATATGAAATCACTACTGGGCCTCACCAATAGCTTGTTTTAGGCCTATGAACCAGAACAAAACTTAAGAATTGAAAGTACAATTAACCAAGGTCTAAATATGTCTGAAGAGCTCTATGCCATTAACAGCAGTGATTTAAAGCCTCTTTTGTAGGAAAGCATAGGGATAACTAACAGCACATTCACTTACAGGTGGTAAAAGAGTTCAAAAAAGGTGTGAATTATATGCCCTCACGCAGGATATCTGGGGTGGAGCAGAACACGAGTTTCATGACTCTGCTCTCTGCTGCATCTGCCAGAGCAATGGGCTTGTAAAGACAAAATGTTTCAGGAATGGACAAAAGCTTCAGGAGCCAGTGGCAAAACGCAACTGAGGCATGAGGATCTCCATGGGTAGAGGATTCTACCCAAAGGACATAAAACTGCATAGACACCTGGGGACAAGAAAATCCAAGCAAGTTTTACTTTCATCATTACTGATTTCTCACGACTTCTCTCAGGTGACAAGTGATAGGGCATGAGAAGGCCTTGAGATGTGCCAGGGAAGGTTCAGACTATTTATTAAGAAGAGTTTCTTCATAGAAAGGGTGGTCAAGCATTGGAATGGATCGCCTAGGGAGGTGGTGACATTCTCATCCCTGGGGATATTAAGGGGGTCTGTGGTGTGGTCCTAAGGGACATGCTTGTTGATGGGACTTAGCAGGTCAGGCTGATGGTTGGAGGTGCTGATCTTGAAGGTCTTTCCCAAACAAAATGATTCTGTGATGTCACCAGACAGATCCCATTTCCATTTCTAAACAAATCTC